>NC_048604.1:83232341-83592671 GCF_003668045.3 Cricetulus griseus
TCCATCACCCCCAACATACTATTACTCTACAGTTTTGCTTACTGAAGTTTCAGTTACTTATGGATAACTGTGTTCTAAACATTAAATACAAAATTCCAGAAACAAACATTCCATACATTTAAAATTCCATACTATTCCATGTAATGTGATTAAAAAAAAACTCTCAAAAAGAGTAGTCAGTCCTAAAAGGGGCAAGTATATAACAACTCCTCCCTGAAAAACCAATCAACTAAGCAAACAAACAAAAAACTCACCTAGTAAACGGATATTTAAATAAATAAAATGTCTAAAGCTGAAGCAAAAATCTCAGTGGCAGGTTCTGTTCCTGTCAGTTTGCATTGGAGATTCATCTGTATCTCTATATTTATCAACAATTTATTTCCTTTAATTGTTATATAATATTTACTTATGTATGGATAGTGTGTATACCATTTAACTGTTGAATCTGACATGTATATTACTTTCAGTGTTTGACAAACACAAGTAAATCTTTTACCAATATTTGTGTACATGTTTTTGTGTAAGTATGGATTTACATTTCTCTAAAGTGAATGTTTAATGGTAGGCTTACTGGGTTAAAACAGATTTTTTGTTTTTGCTTCTGCCTCCAGATTCCTGCCCTGTTTGAATTCCTGGCTTGACTTTCCTCAGTGATGGACAATCGCCTGGAAGTGTAGGCAGAAATAAACCCTTTCCTCCCCAAGTTGTCTTGGTTATGGTGTTTCATCACAGCAATGATAACCTTAACTAGGACAAACATCATAAAGGTGTTTTATATAAATGACACTCCTGACATCAGAAGACTTTGTTGATTTATGTGGAAAGAGAAAATTTCATTTTTGTAGGCCAATGATATCTGTTGGTATAAGTCTCAAGGTACATTAGATATAGCATTTGATATAGTAGATTTTTTGAGGCTATATCCCTCATATGTCTCCTTTCTCCTGAAATATTATAAATGCCTTGAATGGAGAAAAGAACTTAAGATATTGACTTTCTATTTCAACATCCAGTCCTGAGGTTTGAAGTCACGTGGAATTTGCAGAGCAAAAATTCTGAAAAACTAGATTTGATTACTCAGTCTATCATCACTTTATTGTCTCGATATTTCTCCTCCTGAATCCTATTTTTCTTATATATATAAAATGGCAATAGTTCCCTTCATGCCATGCCATGCCATGATAAATGCTAGACAGTATGAAATTACTTTGAAAAATGTTAATCATTTTTACATATAATGCTTGTGATCTTAGAACTGTAAGATGCCATCTGAATGATAACTATAAAATCAATCTCCCTGCTTCAATTGAAAAGTATGTGTCTTCAAACCTTGAGTCCACTGTTAACTACTCCTTTTAAAAGATGTATTTAATTGTGTGTTCATGAGAGTGAATGTGTGTGTGTGTGTGTGTGTGTGTGTGTGTGTGTGTGTGTGTGTATTTGTGCATGTGTGTGTCACATACATACATGGCTGGTACCCACACAGGCCATAAGAAGCCACTGGATCCTCTGGAACTGGAGTTACATATGGTTGTGAGATGCTATGTCTCTGGTCCTCTAGAAGAGAAGCTGGTGCTTTTAACCACTGAGCCATCTCTTCATCCCTTGCTAACTATTCTTAATTTTCCATAAGCAGTGTAAAGTATGGCAGAGAAAAATGCATTTTAATCCTTCCCAATTGCTTGAGCCTTGTGGTTCTTCTTCTTACATCTCTGTCTTTGTAAAGCAATTGTAACTGTTCAACAGATCTTTCATCAGCATTAATGATGAAGATAAAACACAACACTGCAATAATAACTATAGACACTTGTACAGAATATCTGTACATCAATTCATCTCAAGTTACTGAAATTTAGTTCCAATTGAACCATTTCTTTTAATTTCCTCCTATCCACATACTGTGGCTACCCCATTCTATTTTCTGCTTCTGTAAAGTTTACTATAGTGAAATACTTCATATAAGTGCAAAATAGAAGGGCATGGTCTATTTTATTCAGACTCTTTTAGAAAAAATTCCATCTTAAATAGAAGATCAGATTGTAGTTTTATTGACATTGTAGACACAGACAAAATATGAAAAAGATTAGAGTGGAGAGGTAGCCCATAAACATTCCTACAAGTAGTGAGGAATTACAGATGATTTTAAGGATTAGTTAATAGGCAATTAAAGACAGGGTTCATTAGCAGAAAAATAACCTAGGAAAAAGATTTCTTAGGAATGACATAATTATGTTAAAATATTTAGAAGATTGATCTTTTCATTTAAACTCAAGTGGGAGACAATTTTCAGCATTAGAATAACAGCTGAAGCCATGAAAATGGTAGGGTTCTTTTAGGGAAGTTGTAAAAGAGAATTGAGTGTACATAACACATTGTCATATGATGGAGTATTTAGCTTTAAATGAGAAGGTATCTTGGTTTGCTTCTATTGCTGTGATGAAGCATCATGATCAAAGGCAACTTGGGAAGGAAAAGATTTATTTCATCTTATAGCTCTCAGGTCACACTCCATCCTGGGGAGAAGTCGAAACATAAGGCAGGAATCTGGAGGGGGAACTGAAGAAGAGGCAGGTCATGGAGTGATGCTGATTACTGGCTTGCTTCTTATGGATTGCTCAATTGCTTTCCTGTACAACACAGCACCACCTGCCCAGGAATAGCACTGCCCAGAATGGATTGGGACCTCTCATGAATCAAGAAAATTTCCCCACAGACTTGCATACAGGTCTATCTATCTATCTATCTATCTATCTATCTATCTATCTATCTATCTATCTATCTATTATTTGTTTTTTTTTTATATCCTAACCAAAGTTTCCCCTCCCGCCTCTCTTACAAGTACCTCCACACATGTCCCATCTCCCTCCACCTCATCCACTCATCCTCCCCCTATCAGCCAGCCATGGTATATCAAGTTGAAGTGAGACTAGGCACCTCCTCTTCTTAATAATAAGTGCATAGAGGTTAATCTTATGGAGGCATATTTTTCCTTAATTAATTAATTTTAATTTCATTTTACGTTTCAACCACAGTTCTCCCTTCCACCCCTCTTCCTGCTCCCCTCACCTTCCCTCCAGCCCACCCCCCATCCACTCCTCCCGACAGGTAAGGGCTCCCATGAAGAGTCAACAAAGTCTGGCACATTGGGACACGACCAAGCTCCTCCCCTTGCATTAAGGCTGAGTGTGACATCCCACAATAGGGAATGGGGTCCAACAAGCTAGCTCATGCACCAGGGATAGATCCTGGTATTACTGCCGGGGGCTCCTCAGATAGTTCAAGAGTTACCTTCACAGATGATGCTTTATTTTATCTAGTTGGCAACAAAAAAAGCAAACAAACAACAAACTAACCAGCACAGAAAAAAATCGATAGTATACACTAATATTCTCACCACTTAGGAGGCAGAAGCAGAATGTTCAATAGTTTGAGACTAGCCTGAGCTATAATGGGATCCTTCCTTATAAAGCAATTAAACTTAAAAGAATTAAAATCTATCATTTATGAAAGTGTTGACAGAATTGGAAGACATGTCCCCAAATAAAATGTAAAATACTACACTATTCCACTTGTAAAAGTTATTTGAAAGGAGTTGATCTCATAGACAAGATCAGGCATGTTCAGGATGGTTTGCCTATGATAAGTAAATCTCACAGAGCAAAATAGAGTGGTGGTAGCCAAGGCATAGGGAAGGAGGAAATGGAATGTTGCTATTTAAATGGGTGCAATGATTTAGTTTTCTTATATGAATGGTTTATAGAGTCATGCTATGTAGAATAGTTTCTTCATTTAATAGTACAGTGTTCTTAAAATTTTGAGATGGTATTCTCAACTTAAATGTCTTTAATACAAAAATAAAAAGGATATAAGGAACACTGAAGGATATATATGCCTATTACCTTTATCTTTTGCAGTGATAGGATCACAGTTTGGTGCAAGTGCTCAAATGCATTCCATTGCATACATTGCTTTTACATAGTTTTATATATCTTACTTATATCTTTAAAAGAATAAAGATGAAAGTGTAAGTATACTGCTCAACATTTGAGAAGATGTGGGGATTATATTACTACACTGTGGTGGCAATTGAACCACAACCACATCACAATACAGACACTTGGATAAGGCAGAGATAAACATGCGGAAATCCTGGTTTGTGAGTGTGAACAACTGGGGTTCCAATGGACTGAAGTTTTAGAAGGAGAAGAAGTATTTGATTCTATGAGCTGAACAAGGGAACATTCTGAGGGGAAGGAGCCAGACTATGCCCAGATGAAGTATTTGAAAAACTGCATTTGAAGTAAGGAAAATGTTAAATGAATAGGGAAAACATTAGAGGATGTTTTACTCCTTCTCTGCTGCTCTTCAAAGCAGCTTATTCAGGTCATGACTTCACTGAATTTCCCGATGAGGGTCTTCTTTGTAATACTCAATTACACGAAAGACTTATTTCCACTGCTTTAACTTTCTGGAGCCATCATCAAGACTGTAATACTGTAATACACTGCTTAAGTTTTCATGTAGTTATTAAGCTGCAAGTATGTCTATGTATCACTTCCCCTTGCAATTGCTTTCTCTATGGCTTTTGTTTTCATTTAATGTGATCCATATAGTCCCTGTAAGTTTTCTGTCACTTATTTGAAAGGCTGAGTTAAATTTAACACCTTTCTAAACATTAAATTAAAATAAGCATAGTGCTTTATACATCTGTGTCATATATCAAAAGTAAAGATTCAATGAAAAGTTTAGGATCACTTACTAAACTTTCAAAGATGGGCCAATTTTCCATAAAGATTTCAACAGCAGAGACAGATGGGCTACATTCCAGAGGGGAAGGTCACAAGAGTGATGAATGAGACCTCTAATGTCTGCCATAGCTGTGAAAATCTTTATGGCTAACTAAAATTCCTCACAAATAACAACCTGTAAATATTATATGAGCTGTCAGGCAGATAACACTGAGCTCTGAGACCATCACACATGGTGAGCAGAAAGCACACCATGGGATTTGTCAGTAGAAGGCCAAGTCATTTGGAATATCAGGATTAAATTTGATCTGGGAAGTCAAGAGTTCATGCTAAACTACTTGGCAAGGTGACTGAGTTGCAAAGATAACACTATCTAATATCTAGTGCTGCTGGTTGCAGAGTTCCACCAATCTAATAACCAATATTAGCTGGCATGATTCATGAAAGAAAACCACCTTCAGACAGACTCACAGAACCCCATCTAGACCCTCACTGTGGTCATTCAGAAAGTAAGAAAGAAATCAATTCCACAGGTCAGACATAGGTGAGTGGGTATCTGTATGGAGCACTGTCCAACTTCTGCTTGTGGTATTTCTGAACAAATTTGAAAAGAGCCAGCTGATGATATTACTGGAGGCTTTACTTCAGGTAATAGCGGCTCCAGTCTTCGGGCCATCTGGGTTAAGTCAGGTTACTAACAAGTCAGTGCAGTATTGCCAGGTGCCTTTAGTGTTGCTCCAGATGTGCTTTTAAAAGACAGCAGGCAGTCAACACCATTTACTGAATGCTCTCTGTGGGAGTGGGATTGTATTAGGCACCAGGGAAATTTCAAGGAAAGTAAAATTGGAAGCCCAAGACAGTGGGGAGTAGCTCAGATATTAAAAAACAAATGACTAAATGTGATGGATATATATCTCCATTTAGAACCAAGATGAGGAGGCTGAGGAAGAGTTTAGGATACAGCAGTAATTAAAGCAAAAGCCTAATGGGACAGTCTGAATTGGGATCCAGTTCTTTATTTCTTTTTTAATTTTTTATTTAAATTAAAAACAATCTTATTTTACATATCAATCCCAGTGCCCTCTCCCTCCCATCTTCCCATCCTCCCATCCTCCCATGCGCCCTACCAACCAATTATTTATTTCATTGTAAAAAATTAAATATTCATACTCTAGCCAGAGTCTTTCTTGGTCAACACTGTGTTATGTCAATACCTTGACCTTGACTCACACATTTCACTTGCTTTAGGCGATATAATGTGGTTGTGGACAGAGTTTTGTTCTCTTGTGTGCTGTCAATCTGCCATTAGAGCATCCCCCAGGTGGTGGATTCTGCTCCTTCAACCTGTGTCTCAATCCCAAATATCTTTAGAAATAAGCTGAATTCCCACTCTGGGGAAAACCCCCTGCAACCTGCAGCATGAAGCAGACAGAGCTTTCCAGTCCAGTTTAGCTAGAACCAAAAGCATGAAAACAGAACCCAAAATCCCTCCATCTGTTTAGCCCTTTCCTCTACTTGCAGCTGAGGATGAAAGATTATTCCCCCTAGTCTGTGGTGTTGAAGTTTTTGGGATCCACCAACTAGTCCCTGAAAGCCCCTGCTCTGCAGTTGATCATCCAGCCTGTTCACAAATATGACCCTGAATGTGCCAGTGTGCTGCCCAAGCTGTTCTCTCTCAGAGAGTTGCATTTTGTAGCCTTGTGAGAGTCCTCAATGTCAACACACAGGATCACGCTTTGCTTTCTACTCTAATATTTTCATTAAAGTAGTGAGTTATCAGGATGATTATCTCATTAGCCAACCTATCATTAATGTGAGGAATCCCAGTAATGAGGAAAAGGAAACAGACTTTGGGTATTGGCCATGAAAGCACGTGCCCACTGAGTAATGCAAGGACACAATCCCTCTTCATTTTTCAGCCATTTTCTGACTTTTCAAAAACAAGTGTTCAATACTCAGAGTAGTAAAAGATGAAAGGGGACAAACCTTTCTTTCAGCATTCTGATGTTCTATCAGCTACGAATGAACTGTCTTTTGTCATTTGACATTAATATTGCCCAGGAATCCAAAGCAAGTTGGTAAATACTTACACTTAAGTAAAAGCTTGATTTTAATTTCAATGACCAGTGCTGAATTTGAAATTAAAGTCCACACTAGCAAACTTAGTTGCTTTTTCTTTTTAAATTGGTGTGGATGGACTATGTGTGGAAAATACTCTGTTCAGAAATTGTGTACGATCCTGGTTAAAATGTAAGCCATGCCATCCTTATTTTGTATTAATACAGCAAAGTTCTTGTGATGTTTTGTGCTAGGTGCCATAAATAACTGAAGATTCTATTTGAAATTTTCTCTCCTTCCCTAACATCTTTAATTGATGTTTCTACTCTAGGCATTCAGGACCACATCTTTTGAATTAGTTTCTTGGCCGTGATAGTTAAATTAGGTCAACTTCTACCACACCAACTCTGTGAAGGTTTTGGATTTAGTTTGTCTTGTAAAGATTTATATGCTGAAGGCTTGGTCCTCAGGGTGGCAATATTAAGATAGAGGGAACTTTAAGAGGTATGGCCTAGGGGGTTGGGTAGTTAGGTCAAATGAACTGACCTCGAAAAAGACCAGATTAATTATCATGAGACTCTGGTTAGTTTTCAAGATAACAAGATTTAATTTTTTGAGACGGGGTCTCACTATGCACCCTTGGTTAACCTGGAACTCACTAGGTAGACCAGGTTAGGCCTAAAACTCACCAAGATCAGCCAGCTTCTGCCTGCCTCTGAGGGCTAGGATTAAAGGCATGGGCAACCATGCTTGGCTAAAATAACAAGGTTAAGGTGTGTGTGTGTGTGTGTGTGTGTGTGTGTGTGTGTGTGTGTGTGTGTGTGTGTGTGTGTGTGTGTGCACGCATGCGTGTGTGTTTTAATGTATATGGGGAGCACTGCATCTCTTGCAACTGGATTTAGAGGTAATTGTGAGTTACAATTTGTGTGCCTGGAATTGAACCCAGGTCCTTTGGGAGAGAATCCAGTGCTTTTTACCACTGAGCCATCTCGCCAGCCTCTTACAGCAAGTTTTTATTATAAAGTATCCTTTTAAGGTGGCTTGCTTTCTTGCCACATGATGCCATTTGTACATGTTTCAACATGGTACTGCTATCTACTACTTGATACAGCTAAACTTTTCTTTATAGAATAGCCATCCTCAAGTTATTTCCTATTGCAATACACAAGACGCTAAGATAAATTTACATTTTACTTATTGAGAACAAATCCCTTCTGTCTTTAACTCACAACAGATGAGCTCTTTCCATGTCTCTTCTATTTTTCCCAGACATTTCTTGCTCAGACTTTTTCTTTCCACATTATATTGTTCCCATGTTGACTAAGCCTTCAATTATTCTGTCCCTTGCCTGTCTATTTCTATCTCATTAAGATATTAGCACTCTCTAAAACCTATATTTATATTCATTATACATACATAAGAAGTTCCTTTTCTGAACAAAAGGGCTATAAGGAGACAACTCATAAGATTGCAAAGGGGGATATTCATCATATCAGAATGGCTAAGTACAAGGAAGAACCTAATTTCTCATTGCTGAATGCATCTTGTGACTCTTGCTAATTGAAATCAAGGTCCAAACAATTGGAAATATTCTTTGCTAGATTACTATTAGAAAGAATGCCCACTATCTCAAATGTATGTATAGCCCCAGAGAAAATGTACAGTAGTGCCAGTTATTTCCTTTCTTGATTCCTTGTAGAATTAGTTCCTGTTTCTAATCTACCCCCATAGCACTTACAGTTCACCACCTCTATAGGTCTACCCATATGTCTATTTTGCTTAGAAATTGATGGTCTTAAGGGAAAAATCTGTCTTTCTCATATATACCTTTCTATCTTTCCTTTCTTCATTTTTGAGAAAAGCTCTCATGTTTCTCAGAGTCAACTGTATTCCAGAGTACCCTTGAGCTAACTTCACAGTTGAGAATGACCTTGAGCTTCTGCTCTTCCTGCTTCCAGGATTACAGTCATGTTACTTCTTAACTCAGAATCTGAAGCTGTCTCTTCTCATAAAGAACAATTTCCAAACACTTGTGGGCACAGCTAATATGGTCTTACCTGCTGTGGCTCTTGGTCCCTCGATAACCTAACATTTGCTATCTTGTTTTTTGACTTCAGTTATACTCATTTGTCCTCAAACCCTTTAATTACACTTCCATTTTGAGGTCTTTAGCTTAACAGCTTCATCAGCCTAAGACAATTTGCCCCCAGTATATCTATCTGTTTAGGTCACTTGTGGTTTTTATGAGAATGGCCCCCATAGGCTCATATATGTTTCGTCACCAGGGAGTGGAAATGTTTGTGAAGGTTTAGAAGGATTTATGGCCTTGTTGGAACAGGTATGGACTTGTTGAAGATGGTGTGTCAAAAGCCCACACCAGGCCCAGAGTTGCTCTCTTCCTATTGCCTTTGGATCAGCATGTGAAGGTCTCAGCTACTTCTTAAGCACCACTATTGCATGCTGCCATGTTTCCTACAATGATGATACTATGTTGTGAAGTATTAGTTTAAGATGTGCTATATTTATTTATGCTGTGGAATATTTGTTTCATGATGCAAAGATGTGTTTCATTCTTTTACATTGCATTTGTTTAACTCTGTAAAGCTGTGTTCCTTTGCCTGCCTAAAACACCTGACAGGTCAAATAAAGAGCTGAATAGCCAATATCTTGGCAGTATAGGGATAGGCAGGGCTGCCAGGCAGTGGGAACAAATGGGAGGATAAATCTAGGCTTGAGAGAAGGAGGAACAAGAAAAGGATGTCAAGGATTAGCCACCCAGTCACCCAGCAAGCCACAGAGTAAGAAGGAAAGAAAGATATATAAAATAAAGACAGGTAAAAAGCCCTTAGGTAAAGCATAGTTAAAGAGAAATGGGACAATTTAAATTAAGTTAGAAAAACTTGCTAGAAACAAGCCAAGCTAAGGCCAGGCATTCATAAGTAAGAATAAGTCTCTATGTATTTATTTGGGAGTTGGGTGGTGGGCCCCCAAGCACCCAAAGATTTTAAAAAAATCAACTACAATAATGGACTAAATATCTGAAAATGTAAGCAAGCCCCCAAGTAAATTATTTCCTTTATAATATTTGCCTTAGTGACAGTGTCTTTTCATAGCAACAGAATAGCAACTGAGATTGTTACTCTCTTGTTTTTCTACCTCAATCTCTTCATGTCGAATCCTTCTGCTTTTAAAGTTCCTTCCCTAAATGCTTAGAGTGGGAGAAATCATCTTCCCAAGGAAAGAACTCCAAATTGGTTATTCTGTACCAATCGGTTAGCCCTGAGATCATATACATACAGGTAGAATTATATGGGCTAAGCAGGTTGTGTTTTGAATTTAGGAATATAAATTAGCAATGAAAGAAAAAGAAGCCACAAATTACATATAGAATAAGAGGTATATGGTAGGCATTGAAGGAGGTAAATTATGTTATTGCATCACAATTGCAAAACTTAAAAAAATCATTAAAAATCTTTTCTTCCTCCCTCTCGCCCTTTTACTCTTCTTTATTAAACTTGTCATAACATGTTTATCCATATTTTACTAAAACTTAATTCTAAGAGACAGAACCTTTGGTTTTTTTACTGCTGTTTCCCGGTTTCTAGACTAGAATTTGATTTATAATGGTCACTCAATAGATACTGTTGAATGATGAATCAATTATTATTTGAGATAAAATAAAGCTCACTAATTTCTTAGGACATTAGACTAGGCACACAACTATGTTCTTTCTTAGTGGATCAGAGTAGGAAGAGCATTTAAAGCATCCCATTATTCAGTCATTCAAGGTATATACTGAATGTGTATAAAAGTTACTTTAAGACAAAACTAATTTTAAAAAAACAGTATATATGCTCTTTACCCTATGATGCTCACACTCTGCCCATTTTCCTGTTTTGATTTATGTAATCAACCATCCTTCATTCTAACTCTTGCCTGTCTTTGGTGTAACTATTTCTGAGTTCAAGTTGTAAGGAAGGACTGGGATGTAATTTTCCACTGTACCCAAAGACTGTACCTATTAATGGAGATCAGAATCCAGCCACCTTAAATAATGATCACCAGCATTTGCAATGGACAAAAGCACCAACTTTATTATGAAAGTGAAAGGAAATCAAATCATCCTAAAATGTTCACAGTCTATGAGTTAGTTACCTTGTCCCATCACACATGGGTTTCTCTAAGAAGGCGACTCTAATACAAAACTTAAATTTTCACTATTTGCAGATGATATGATAGTTTACATAAGTGACCCAAAAAAACTCCACCAGGGAACTCCTACAGCTGATAAACACCTTCAGAAAAGTGGCAGGATACAAGATTAACTCAAAAAAACTAGTAGCCCTACTATATACATATGATAAATGGACTAAGAAAGAAATCAGAGGAACATCACACTTTACAATAGGCACAAACAACATAAAATATCTTGGGATAATGCTAACCAAACAAGTGAAAGCCCTGTATAGAAAGGCCTCAAAAAGCCCTCAAAAAGAACTTTGAGTCTTTAAAGAAAGAAATTAAAGAAGATACCAGACAGTAGAAAGATCTCCCATGTTGTTGTATAGGTAGTATCAACATAGTAAAAATGGAAATCTTACCAAAAGAAATATACAGATTCAATGCAATCCCTATCAAAATATCAGTCCAATTATTCACAGACCTTGAAAGAATAATACTCAACTTTATATGGAAAAATAATAGACCCAGGACAGCCAAAAACAACCCTGTACAATAAAGGAACTTCTGGAGGCATCACCATCCCTGATTTCAAACTCTATTATAGAGCTATAGTACTGAAAACAGCTTGGTATTGGCTGATACAAATATTCTTTCTATATTTCCAAAATATACAAAGAACACGAGAAGCTAGTCACCCAAACACCAAGTAATCCAATTAAAAAGTGGGGGTACAGAACTAAATAGAGAATTCTCAATAGAGGAGTCTAAAATGGCTGATAGACACTTAAGAAAGTCTCAACATCCTTAGCCATCAGGAAAATACAAATCAAATCAAAACAACTCTGAGATACCATCTTACTCCTGTCAGCATTATTTGTAATAGCCAGAACCTGGAAGCAACCTAGATGCTCCTCAACTGAAGAATGGCTAGAGAAAATGTGGTACATGTACACAATGGAGTACTATTCAGTAGAAAAAAAAAAACAATGGAATCTTGAAATTCACAGGCAAATGGATAGAACTAGAAGAAACCATTTCTGAGGGAGGTAACCCAATCACAAAAAGACAAACATGGTATGTACTCACTCAAATATGGATTTTAGACATATAGCAAAGGATTACCAGCCTACAATCCACACCATCAGAAAAGATAGGAAACAAGGAGGACCCTAAGAAAGACATACATGGTCCCCTAGAGAGGGAAAAAGGGACAAGAATGAGAGAAGAGGAGGAGAGAGATAGACATGAGGGAGCAGGAAGGCAAGAAAAGAGATACCTTAATAGAGAGAGCCATTATAGGTTTAAAAAGAAATCTGGTACTAGGGAAATGTCCAGAGAGCTACAAAATGACCCCAACTAACAATCTAAGCAATAGTGGAGAGGTTACCTTAAATGCCCTTTCCTGATAATGAGACTGACGACTACCTTATATGCCACCCTAAAGCCTTCATCCAGTAGCTGATGGAAGCAGAAGCAGATACCCACAGCTAAACACTGAACTGAACTCCTGGAATCCAGTTGCAGAGAGGGAGGAGTGATGAGCAAAGGGTTCAATACCGGGCTGGAGAAACCCATAGAAACAGCTGACCTGAACAAGTGGGAGCTCATGGACCCCAGACTAATAGCTAGGAAACCAGCATAGGACTGACCCAGACCCTCTGATTGTGGGTGTCAATTAGGAGGAGTGAACAATCTATGGGGCCTCAGGCAGTGGATCAGTATTTATCCCTAATACATGAATGGACTTTGGAAGCCCATTCCACGTAGAGGGATATTCTCTCAGCCTAGACACATGGGGGAGGCCCTAGTCCCTGTTCTAAATGATATGACAGATTTTGAAGATCCCCATGGAAGGCCTCACCCTCCCTAGGAAGCAGAAAGGGGATAGGTTAGTGGGTTGGTGGTAGGGTAGGTAGGGGAGGAGGGGAGGGAGAGGGAACTGTGATTGACATGTAAAACAAGCTTGTTTCTAATTCAAATAAAAATAATCTGAGAGAAAAAAAAGGAGTTACCATGGTTATGCTGTCTCTTCACAGCAATAAAACCCTAACTGAGACAGAAGTTGGTTCTGGGAACTTGGATTTTGCTGTGAAAGGCCTGGCCATGCTTTTGTTTGGAGGAATGTTGACTTTGGGTCTTTGGGTTAGGAAAGCAGTAGAATGCTTTAATTGAAGCTTAATGGGGCATACTAGTAGGAACATGGAAGACAATGGTGCTGTGGATGATTCAAACTGTTGGGGCCCAGCTTAAATGTTTCAGAATTTTAGTATGTGGCCTAAAGATCATTCTTTGATATTTTGGTGAAGAATATCATTGCTTTCTGCCCTTGTCCAAAAAAAAATTTGTCTGAGGCTAAACTGAAGAGTTTAAAATACATTGAGTTTTCAGAGGAGATTTCAAAACAGACTAGAGTGGATTATGCCCTATAACCATTAGTGCCCATACTTATGCAGATCTATAATGAAAAGGAGAAAGCTGAGCAAAGAAAGTTACAAAATGTACAATTTGAAGAGAAAATGCTCACTTGGAAGTGCTAAGTCTTGTTCAAGTCTATAAACAGATTTAAAAAATTAGTAATGTTAAGTGGAATAAAGGAATGGTTACCTCAGAGTAAGATCCCACCCAGCTAGTCTTCCAACTTGTGAAAAGCAATTAAAGAACAGCTCAGAGCCAAGAGTGGTGGTCCATGCCTTTAATCCTAGCACCCGGCAGAGGCTGGTGGATCTCTGAGTTCAATGCCTGGTCTAAAGAGTGAGTGGCATGTCAGTCAAGATTAAATAGTGAAGGAAACCATAGAAAACAGAAAGCTGAGGAGTATGTGTTTGAATAATGGGGATATCTTCTATCCCCAACAAGCAGAAGAACTTGGCAGCTTTGGCCACATGGTTCTGGCTTTAAAGTTAGGGATACAAGAAAGGGGTTATGCAATTTTCCTATGATACTAAGGAAAGCCACTTAGGCCAGGCATATATCAGGGGTACCCCTGCATGCAGGACTAGAGAGGCCATTGCATGAAGCTGGAAAAGTGAAGCATGAATCGCCTTGGAGATCTCAAAATGGTGGAGATGCCAGAGCCATAGGATACCTGTACAGGAAAGCTGCCAAAAGAGAATGGAGACAGCCCAAGAGAATGAAGAGTGTTGCAGTCAACAAAGCTGAAAGGAGTTGTAATCTGCAGAATGCTTTGATATCAGAATTGGAGATGCAGTGTTTAGAATTTGCCCAGCAAGCCTTCAGTCTTTCTTTGGTGCATTATTTCCTCATCACATTCACTTTCCTCTTTTTTGGAACAGTTATGTATATTCTATTCCATTGTATGTTGGAACTGTGCAATATATTTTTTCATTTTGATTTTACAGGGGTTACAGTTACATGAGTCTTGGAAGAGACTTTGAATTTTATACTTTCAAACAAGTTTGAGACTGTTATAGACTATAAGTATTTTTGAAATTGGACTAAATTTATTTTGCATTATGATATGGCTATAAGCCTATAGAGGCCATGGTGTGGAATGTGGTGGCTTGAATAAAACTGAGCTCCATATACTTATAGGGAGTGGCACCATTTGGAGGTCTGGCCTTGTTGGAGTAGGTGTGACATTTTGAAGCAAATACGTCACTGGGGGTGGGCTTTGATGTTTCAGAAACTCAAGTCAGACCTAGTAGCTCACTGTGTCTTCCTGTTGTCTGTCAATGCACATGTATAACTCTCAACTCTTTCCCCAGTACCCTGTCTGCCTTCATGCTGCCATGTTTCTGGCCATGATGACAATAGATTAAACCTCTGAACTTAAGCCAGTACAGATTAGTTTTTTTATTTTATATGTCTTTTTGTGGTCATGGAGTCTCTTCATAGCAATAGAAACCCTAACTAATACAAGCACATAGAAGTTCATGTCTGCCAGGCACAATGTCTTCTCAGCAAGGCTGCTTAGACACTACATGGAGACTGTCAACCTGAGAATATTTTCATTCACTTTTGTGTGTATATGTTGTTGAGGTGGTGATAATTGTGCAGAAAAGTAATATCAAATTATTTCACAAGCACAGTATTCTACATAATTCCCCACATCCATGTTCATATATTGTTTGGAGGCTGATACATAGAGTGGTGCTTTCCATGTATAATGCCATACATCAATGATATACACATTTGGAATGATGAGGCAGTTAGACTGGTATGGGTTTGAGGCCATCCTGGACCATATTGTGAATTTTAGGTCAGCCTAGGATACAGGGTGAGATGATGTTTCAAAGGAAACGGATAATTAATAAATGGAAATATAGTTTCCAATTGAGGACAATTTTACTCTCGAGGAGACATCTGACAATGTCTGCAGAGAGTTGTGTTTGTTACAAACAAAGAGGAAATTCTTACTGCTATGCAGTAGATAAAGGCTAAAGATCATTTGCCTGGGATAATACAGAGGACAGTTGCCAACAATTATCTGGCTCGAGTGTCATAGTGCCTAGGTCAGGGAGATTGGTTTACAGTTAAACCTGAATCTCACCCTTAGATGGATATGAAATAGCTGACCAAATCAGATGTTCCTTTGAAGAGTCTGATCATAACATACGTGGATAAACACAGATGTAAGAAAAGTGAGGGAACAAATAAAAATGCAGCACAAAGGAAGAAAACCATTCACAAAGAGGTAAAAATTGTGGGGAATTTTGATTTCTTTTTATCAGAGCGTTCAGGAAGCAGAGGCAGGCACATGTCTGTGAATATTAGGCCAGCCTCAATTACACAGAGAGTTCAACGACAGCCAGGAGGACTACATTTTAAGACCCTGTCTCACAAAAGGTAAAAATTATAAGTAAAATATTTATTTTTTTAGATGAGAAATGCTGTGATGTCAGTAGATTAAAGTCTGTGCCAAAAATATACACGTGTGTTCTCTGTTGTGCCCTGTTGTGCTCTTTCTATGTTTTCTTTTCTCCAGGAATGCACTCTACCACTGAGATTTGACCCCAGGCTTCTACTCACTTTTTATTTTGAGAATAAGCTCTCACCAATTTTCCCAGGTTGCCTTGAACTCTTTCTGTAGTCCAGACAGGTCTCTGCCTTGTGATCTACCTGCTTCATACTCCTGAGAAGCTGGGTTATTGGCTCATTCCACCAGTCCTGCTTCCAGGCTCTCCTTTTTGCATCTTTGCACTTTGAAACTATGACTCTCATCACATAGACCCATTCCTATTCCTTAGAGTCTTAAAGAAACATACCAAATAACATAGCAATACCTGCAGATGACTGAAATAAAGATGAGTTTTCATTGCATATATGTGAAAATCTATATAAAAAATCCAGAAGAGTAGTTTTAAATAAGAAACAGTTTATGTAATTCTATAAAAGAACAAAATGCCTTTTGTCCTCACCTCAAAGTTCTCACCAAAAAGTATTTTGTAATCTCAGACTGGTTGTGTTCTGAAAATGGAAAACATCCAAATGAAAAAAATGAAAGCAATGATTTTTGCCCACAGGGATGTGATTCCACCATTTCTGCTGTGCAAAACTTTGTATTCTGGGACAGATGACAAAATAGTACCCTAGGCCAAAGGCACAAATGCTTTCATTTTCTTGGAAGTGTAAAAATATACCTTTTAGAGCCACCATTCCACTAAAATAATGCCCATGTCATGAAATCGATTCTGAAGCCTAGCACCAGTCTCCCCTACCCCAGGTAATCATGAAGAAATCTCCAGAGGAGTCTGTCACAAGAGAGATGAAATAAGAAAGACATAGGCATTTGCCTCATGACTGCCATGTTATTAGACATTTTTTCTTGTAGCTATAAGATAAAGTTGTAATAACTAGTGATAAGGCTTAAAGCCACACTTTAGCTCTAAACAAAAGTCTGTATAGGCTATCATGGTAGTTTCACAAAGTGTGGAAGAGATCACTCTCAGTGTTCTACTTGGATTCCTTTGGCTAGGCTGGATGATGTGTGTCAAGGGCTGAGTGTTGACTGGCTAGTAAGGATCCACTGATCCCTTCATTTGAGAACGTCTGTGGTGGTTAACCTTGTCAATTTGATAGGGGTCAGAGTCATGATAAACCTCTGGACATACATTCCAGGGATTATTTTGATTAGGTTGAGATGGGAAGACCCATCTTAAATATGGCCAGTTTTGTTCTGTGAGCTGAGGTCCTGGAATGAATGAAAAGGAGAAAGTGAGATGAGCACAGGTGTTTTCTCACTCCTCTTTCTGATTGCAGATACAATGCAATCAGCTGCCTCAGGTTTCTGGGGCTCTTATATATCCAACATGAAGGATTGTACCCTTAAACTGTGAGCCAAAATGAGTTGGTTTTGTGGTGTATTTTGTCTGAGGAGGTATAACTAATAGAACATCTTTCAGCCAAATGGGAGCTGCCTTGTCATTGCTAAGTCTACAAAAATCTATTCTCTTTGAATGGCTAGTCTTTTTCTTAAGGTGCCCCCAACTCTGTGGTGCAATGTGGCTTCCAGATTCTCCTATGGGATCAGATTGAAGTTAGTCTCAACATCCTTATTTGGTTTGATTCACACTCATGCCAGCATCCTCATACCACAGACAACTTCCCTCCCTTCCCTTCATCTGAGAGCATTCTCTGAACACATTACATCTATAAGGAACCCCATCTAAAGTTCTATTTATGTGGAAATATCCTCAAGTGTAAGACGCTTAATTATTATGATTTGCCTACAATTGAGGATATTTATTGGAATTGGGGTGCTTCAGTGCTTAAGTCTGGAAAGTACTGGATGGACTTTAATGAGTAATATAAGAATTAAGATCAATTCTTTGATTCAAGTGACTTGGTTGATCTAGATAACATACTGTTTATTAGTGGTAATCTGATAAAGCAAATATGACATATGACACAAAATGTTTGATTCCTAATATGGTCAGTTTGGGCTGACTGAATCCTACAAAAGGTAGGTTTATTTTCCACCTCATTATTCCTTTGTATTCAACAATTATTTCTTTTAAACCAGGTATCTTTATGATTACAGCTCAAAGAAACAAATTCTCAGAGAAGAAATGGAGAACTTTCCTAAGATTAATTATGTGTTCAGTACATGGAATAAGTAAGACCAATGACACAATATATTGATGCAAAAGATACTAAAGGAGAGTCATAGCAATAGGATTTTGGGAAACAGGTGTAAGTTATCAGCTTATCTTTATCCTTATAGAATCATTACTGGCATCACAGATAGGTTTGACAGTATTTGTCCCAATTCCCAACCTTCACCATTGCATTTCTTCACGACTGCTGAAGAAACTAGCCCATTTTTTTTTTTACCCTGAGGTTCCTGAAAGAGAACTTTGGACTGAAAATCACCTCATATCATTCTTGCAAAATTATTTTGGAATTTTATGAAGATGATGCCTTTAAGCCCGTTTGAAACTCTAAATTACTAGCGCTTTCCTATTTCAAGTTGCTCATTCCATAAGGACTATGGTGATGTAAGTTGGAAGACTTTTGTGTGAATGTCAGAAACTAATAGATGTGCTTAAAGGTTTGTTGCCCCCTACTGTACTTTTTGAGATAGGACTTAATTATAGGACCTGACTGGCCTAGAACTCACTGTGCACATCAGGCTAACCTCAAACTCCCAGAGACTCATATGTCTCTGTCTTCCAAGTGCTATGATTAAAGGCGTGCATTACCATGCCTGGCTTGTTTTTCCTATTTTGAGAAAAAAAAGCATGTAAGGAAGAGATTTGAGGGCAAAGCTTTGGTGACTTTCAAAATGGAAACCAAATATTTTGCCCTATTTATTGAGGGAAGCTATAAAAGCACGGGATTCTCTGACAAGAGACAAAAAGAATTAACCAGGGATAGGATTAAGACAATTAAGATTATAAAGGCTGAAAGAAATAACTGATCAGTGCTTTATTTTTACAGTGTCTCAATCTGTGAAAAGAAAGGTTACTCAATACAGTTCACAGCTTTTACATTTAGAATAAATAATAAAAATAAATTTATCTTATACTGTTTCTTTGCCATGGATAGAGTGTAATACTTGAAGAGGTCATTGGGTTAAAAGCTGGAGTATAATAATTCTATCTTTATTGCTTTTCCCATTATGAAAATAATAAGTGCTCATTATAAATAATCTGCAAAATACAAAGAAAAGACACAATAACTGTTTTACATTTGGATGTACTTTTATTGTCAGTCTTTCTGTGAATTTTTCTGTTTAATTTTTAACATAAGATGTGATCATGACATAACTTTGAAGCCAGTATTGTCGCTTAATATTTAACATGGCACAGCAGATATTGTAAAAATGACCATGTAAAGTTATGAATGTTATAGTCCTTCCTAAGAAGAACACAAAAACTCTCATTATACACTGAGCGCCATCTATGTGATAGTTATAATCTTAAATTTCTGGACCACCGTGGTTTACATTGTTAGGAATAATTTTATCATCTCTTATTATTTTGGTGATAAGAATTAATTCATTCTGTATTTATTTATACCTATAAAATATCCCGGTATCATCCTAGAAGAATACAATTGTCACTGAGATTATGCCCATTTTGATATAGTAAAAATTAGAATATACATATTGGTTTATTCATCTGTTTATTAATAACAAAAATTATTGTTAAATCCATATAATGTGTTAGGCACTAGACTTTCACATTAGATCAATATTCAGAGATGATATTAACCACTTACATTGAGATTCAAATGCTGGAAGATAAATGATATTCTGTGAGAAGTTTGAATCTGAAAGATTCAACTGCCAAGATGATAGCAATCATGATACTAAAGCTAATGTTAATAGCAATCAGAAGTGTAGCAATTAGCTGTTGCAGGAACTTTCCTAAAAGTTCAATGTGTATTAACAATTTGATCTTCTTAAAGCTACTGTACTTCACTGAACCCAAAATCCTACTGGTCATAAGATACATTTTGATATAACAGCTGTTAAAGCATGAATGAAAACCTATATTCTAAAAATTACTGAAATATGGACATGGAAGTTTTAAATAATAATTAAGGAGATATCAAGTCATCTAAAAGGTATCTGAGAATTTGAATCCAGTCAGTCCATATCTACAAATTATAGCTGTTTCCTGCTCCCTTTTTCTTTATGAGGAGGCATTTGCTGTGTTGCTCAGGCTGGTCTCAAATAATTCTCTTGACAAATAATCCTCCCCAAGTGGCTATAAATACAGACATGTAACATGTATTACAGACCCCCATTTTGTGTGTGTGTGTGTGTGTGTGTGTGTGTGTGTGTGTGTGTGTGTGTGTGTGTGTGTTTGAGACTGTGTTTCTCTGTGTAGCCCTGGCTGTCTTGGAACTTGCCTTGCAGACCAACACCATAGAGATCCTCTTGCCTCTGGCTCCCAGTTGCCACTATTAAAGGTGTGTGCCACCCATGCCTGGCATCCAATTTGTACTCTTAAGTAATAGCTACACACCTTCAATAATATAATCTTGAATCAGAGGTACTAAGAGAATAATTGAACTTTTGCACATCACTTTAGTATCTTAGGATAGGATGGAGAAACAAAGGTGAAAAATTCTTGACAATGTCAGATTGACTACACAGCCATCGGCCTGGGTATGTGTTCTTAATGAGAAAGACATTGTGAGATATGACTTAGAAGGCCAGAAGCCATGTGCCTCTCTATTCTCTACTATACACAACTTTGTGACCTTGGCTGTATCGTTTGATCTTTCTACACCTATTCTGTAATTTATAAAATACGGGGAGGGCTTAATTTGTTTAGCATTATTCAAACTGTTTTGGCTGTAGCTTACAGAAAGAAATCATTTTACATTGTGTTTTAGTTCACACATGCTTATATATGTTCACCACTCACTGAATAAGTGAAGTGTCAAAGCAATACATGACCATATTTGTATGCTACATTCTAATACTTTCTTGTTTGTTCTAGTTCTCTTCCATCTAAAACTGGAGGATGCACATCATTAAATTGATTCTTGAATCCACTAAGGAACCACACTTCAGATTCTGAGAGTTAATGGTATATGTATGATGGAGTCTTCCTACAAGAAGTTATAAACAGAAGTGACTTCTGAGATAGGTGGGACTGGAATTGGGAACTTCAGAAGAATTAGAAAGTGTGCCTTCCTGCTTTACAAATATGCATTTACTTTGTAATTGGGCTATTCTGTCACTATGTTTAGCAGAACATTCTGCCATTACACATTTGTGGAATACTACATTGGGAAAAGATTTCGTGTGTTGTATGACACATTGAATGTCAAATTTGTTGTACCTGTAAAAGAGTGCTTCCAAAGTCACCTAAATAAGAAGACTCAGGGTTTTTCCATTCTATTCTTACAATCCCAAAGTCTACAAAAGATCACAAGAAGTGCAGCAGGGAAGGGGCTTCACATCTCTGTCAACCCTCGGGGACAATAATTAAAGCAATATAGAACATTAATGTTCTAAGAGGCTCTGCATGGGAAATGCTCCTCTAAGGAATTATAGAACTTACAACATATAAAGACACCATGAGTTCTTTTATTTGCTACTGGAGGGTAGCTTTTGCATAATATATTTGTCCATGGTAAACAAATTGAAATCTACAATTCAGAATAGAAGCCCACAGAATGGAAAAAATAACCAGAAAGCATTTTTAAATTCTTGAAATGCAAAAGAATGCCAATACTTAAACTGCCAGATCCCATCAGTGAGTACTGGAATATTTCTTTGGTCACTGACATAAAGAGCTTGACATGGTACCTACAGCTATATAATTACGTATATTTTATATTGTGTTGAAAATTACAATATATGAAACAATTGAAGATATGCTGTTTAAATTTCTCCCTTTTCTTGGTTTCAGTTGCAGGAATCAATTAAGAGTTCTAGAATAGTAAAAGTAGGTGGAAAGACAAGTTATTGATTGTCAAAGGACAAGAATCATATTTTACAGATTTTTCCTTTTGTCATTTCCACTCAGATCTAAGACAACAGAAACAACTTATTTGGCCAGTGAAGACTAGGTCATCAATGAGAAACCGTGGAAAGTCTGTCTCTTCTGATAAAAAACAGACTTCTGGGCAGGAAGCTCCCAAAGGGGACTCACTGTATGTATCTATAAAAATGCTGGTGCTAGTTAAGGAGACAAAGAAACGGAAAGCCTGATGGTAAGTAAGTAGTACATGATTAGTTTGGGGCCAGTTATCATTTTCCTTCCCTTTGCATTAGTAAAGTTCAGAAATCACCCTCCTGCTACTCCTAGCAGCCTAGAAACAAACACATACTAGAGCAAATGCTTCTAGTAAACCTTAGTATAATTTTAAAATATATTTGTTTTTATTTATTTTGTGGTAAGGACATTGTTTTACTTTTTATAGAAAACAACTGGAAAGAAAATAAGTGACTTCCAAGATTCCCTGCCTCAGACACCTATTTCTTGTGCAATTCTGATAATCTACATGGAAAGTCTTACAAATCAAAACAAACTTTACCTCCACAATTATGTGGTTAGATAGTTATCTTGCAGAGAGCAACTGAGATGTCTGTGCAACAGCACCCATAATATTGGATATAATAGTGAATTTTGAAATAGTATTAGTCTAAAACAATCTAGAATTCTCTTGGTAAATTTGGCACAGCCACAGAAGAAAATATTGGTCAGTTATTAAAATTATTAATTGAAATATTGTATGAGTGAGAGTGGTCAAGGACACCAGAAGAAACCCAGGAAATCAACTAACCTGTACTCATAGGGTCACACAGAGATTGAGAAGCCTGTATTGGACTGACCTAGGCACTCTGCATGTATGTTACAGTTGCACAGTTGTACAGCTTGGTCCTCTTGTGGGACTCTTAAAAGTGGGATCAGGGGCTATCTCTGACTCTTTTACTGGCATTAAGGACCCTACTCCTCATATTGGGTTGCCTTGCTCAGTCTTAATGCATGAGAAAGTTCATATTCTTACTGCAACTTGATATGCCATGTTTTGTTAATATCCATGGAAGGCCTGCCCTTTCCTTGATGGAGAAGGAGGAGAAGAGGGTTGACGGGTAGAAACAGAGGGGAAATAGGTAGAAAGACTGAGAGCAGAGGAGTGGACTAGGCTGTGGCTAGGGTGTAAAATAAGTAGATGAATAAATTTATTAAAATTATTGTTAGAATATGTAAACAAAAGTATTTTAATATATTAGTGAGGGGGAAAATCAAGTCATAAGACTAACTTTTGGGGGGACAAGGTCCCATTGTTTATCTCTGGCTGGCCTGTAACTCACTATATAGACAAGGTTGTCCTTGAACTCACAGAGGTCTGTTGGTCTCTGCCTTCCAAGTGCTGTTGTATCATACTTGCTTCCTTTTCTTTATTAAAATTCCTACATGTTTTAAAAGAAAAAGAGGCTGGAAATAGAGGTCAGTAGTAGAATGCTTGCTAGCATGCACAAGAGACGAAAATAAAACAGAAAACAGAAGAACTTGAACCCAGACAAATTGAAAATTTTAGAGAGTGTTGTGTCGGAGTAGTGAGATTATTGATAATTGCCCTTTTCCTCTAAGATCTTACAGTTGTAAAATTTTTCTAGATGAATGTATATTGCCCTTGAATTTAAATAACATAATATGAAGATTCCATATTTAGTCTCACTGTCCTATTTCTGTAACATGACTTTAAACATTTTAGCATATTTTTACATGCTTAAGTGGAGCTTCTATGTGTATTTTGATATTCCATATAGATATTCAAAATATTCTGACTTTTGGGACTGGTCCCATTCAGGCAGATCAGTTTCACTCTCAGTGCACATGACCACAGTCCTGACCTTTCCTGAAAGTATGAGATGAATACGGTTTGAAAGGTGTGAAGATGTCTCACCTAGCTCATCAAAGCTCAGAGCTTATGGCTGACATTCTTCCACCACAGAGCCATCCCTCAGGCTTATGGATTTTTACCCTATTAAAATGCAAATAACCAGGGAGAAGTATACATTAAACTTTACCTGTTACATGTGTTAAATCAGTGTAACATATCATTTTCTGGGAATAGGTTTTAATGGAGAAGACATTGGGATTTAAAAGGGGAGCAGAGAAAAGGTATGAATGAATATACATGGTGTATATGGAGTAATTATATAATATTCATAATAGTAATATTTTTATTTGTGGATTATGAGTCACTAAGGAGCATGTTATCATGTTTAATCTTAATTAAATTAAATAGTCTGGCTGTTGCCAAGACAATCTTCCGTCTTAATAATTTTTCTAGCGGCATTACTAAAAGTCATAGTCCTACTCATGGAGAACTACTACTTTAACTTTCCCCCTTTATCTTCTAATCATATGTGGAATTAAAATATCATCCAAATAGATAGTGAGGACAGAACAAGTCAAGAAAATATGATTATTTCTTACTAATCCATTAGTCTTGAATACATAAAAAAGACTATCATTTTCTAGGAACTTTTGTTGTCTAAGGTAATGACCAAATGGAAACAAAGGAGAAAATATCTAGTGAAATACTTTACAAAATGTTTGTGAACATGGATCTTTTTGTTAACTAATTGCTAATAGAAAAGGCAGGAAAGGACACAAAAGTTAGCAATTCAAGAATGGATCAGGACTTGTGATGTGGCTCAGTGGGGAAGTGTTTTTTGTGTAAGCATGAGGCCCTGGCCAGATTTCTAGCACCCACTTAAAAGCTGGGAATAGCGGTGTCTCTGTAACCTCGGTGATATAGAGGTAAAGACAGGGGGAATCTCAGGAACTAGACTATTAGTCACTTTAGCTGGATTGGTGAGCTTAAGGATCAGTGAGAGATCCTGTCTCAAAAATAAAGTGGAGTTAAAAATAGAGAAAGTTATCCAGTATTGACTTCTGGTCTCCACATGCATGTGAATATCCATGTACATCCATAACTGCATGCACATGCGTACATGCCCACATCAAGAAGTACATATACCGCATAGGCATACAGAGACACACACAAGTACACTTGTGTGCTCATGCACAACATCCTGCCACTGGTTGTTTGAAGGGAGACCCTGCAGAATAACTTCCTTCCTATATGTATATTAAATAAAGCTGCAGTGTAATGGTTAAAAACAGAATCTGTAACCATCTTCTTAAGTTGGAATTCTGGCTTGCTTATATACTAGCTGAGTGAATGCAGATTTCTTAATTTCATCATCATTAAAATGAGTATAATACTAGAACCACCTCATGGACTTGCTGAAAGAATCAAATCAATGAATGTTTATAAAGTGGCCCAACTGATCCTACATCCAAAACAGCTGAGATGATGCAGTCACAGACCACTAAAACCAGGATTCCTGGGTTTTGTCATGATCCCCATGATATAGACATTGCCCCAACCAGCAGGAATCAGTTGGGAATGAACGACGCCCAAATTCCCAAATATTGTTTATAAATGCTTGTTTTCATTTAAATGGGGTTGGTTATAATAATTGCATATCACAAAGTAACTGCATTAAGTGATGTTAAAACCACCAACATAATCCTATAGGACTAAAAAATAATACATCAAATGCTAAGAGGTATTAATTATATGGAGTAGAACTGTGGCTTTTTAGTACTTCAACACACACACACACACACACACACACACACACACACACACACACACACACACACACACACCTATTTCTGTGATGATATATTATTTGTGATTTGTTACAGCTTGCCTGAAGGTCAGGGAAGCAAAGAAGCCAAAGTTACCAGAGTGCTTTTTCCTCTAAAAGGGCTGGGGTATTCCTATTCTCAACGTGGCTGAAGAATGAATGCCTGATACTGACTACTGAAGACCCTGCTCCTAATGTTTATAGCTCTCTAGTGCTAAGATTAAAGGTATGTGATCCCAGGTGTTGAGATTATCGTTGTGTGAGCTGTTTCTCTTTAAGACTGGATCAATCTTGTGTAGATCTGGGTGGCCTTGGACTCACACAGATTTGTCTATCTCTTAATCCTGAGTCCAAGGATTAAAGGTGTGTACCACCACCTCCTAGCTTCTGGCTGCTGAGATTAAAGGTGTGTGCCTGGCTTCTATGACTTGTGTTTGACTTTGCTTTCTGAATCCTCAGGCAAGCTTTAATAAAGCATTAATATATCACCACATATTTCCATGGAAATGTATATATTACAAATTACAAAGTAAATGCAGCTCTCTATATATAGTACATTACCATAGAAACATATATAACCATAGAGATATTAAAAATTAATAAAACTAATTTGAGGAAAACAGGTGCTTACCAATTAGATTTGCATTGATATACCAATAGAATGTTCCCATAAAACTTTCAGTAAACTAAAGCTGTTTTTCTTAGTATTAATTACAAAATATGTAATTTTTATTGATAGTATGTAAATAATGTAATTGTTTACAAAATTCAATTATGAAAACTGTTAAATAAAAAAACAGTAAAAATGAAGGATAAAGAGAATCAAGGATAATTAGGGAAAGAGAACAATTGGAGATGAAAGAAGTTAATGACTTTTGTTAAGAACTATAGTTGGGTGTGTTGTCACATCTCTGTAATTCTAGCCCTTGAGAGGCTGAGACAAAAGGATAGTGAGTCTGAAGTCAGTTTCAGGCACACAGTGAGACCTTGTCTCACAAAAACAAAAGTTAGGAATTTAGCTTAATGGTACAACACTTGCCTAGCATGAACAAGGCACTGAATTTCACCTATAGCACAGGGAAAAAAAACTAGACTTGTAATAACATATATTGAGTGATGACATCATGATTATATAATGATCAGTTTTACACAGTGAGTGGATATAGGCAGTGATGTTTAAAATATTAATGAAGTCAATATTGGAGAACATACTACAGGGAATGATTGTGTTTTGGCTGGTGACTAGAGAAAATGATCTAACTAGGTCTTGTGTTCCACCCAGCTGTAGTTCAGGATGAAATATACCATTAATGTATCTGACCAAGATGCCTGTTAACTCAGCTCCTTCTAATGTTTAGCTATCAAGACACAATGAACAGGTTAATCAGTGAACAATGAAAATGACTTACTGGAAAGGAAGTGCTGGGATGCTGGGCCAAAGTCCCTGTGGGCTTCATGCAGTTGTCTGACACGATCCTCCACAGCCACCTGGGAGGAAAAGGAGAGAAATGATATTTTCTCATCACTTTTAATGAGGAACAATTAAAACACTTTCCTTTATGGTAAGATGTTTTGGGTCTCTAAGGCTAAGAACAGCAACTTGACAATTCATAACATTGGTTTTAATATGTCCTAACTGTAAACGGTCTCCAAGACTCATTTTTTTTTGGTCAAACTAAGTTCAAACATAAAATAATTTATTGCATTTTGAAGTTTTGAAATGATACTTTTTACACTCCCTTCATTGAAAATCACCAATAAAGTGCACATTCTAATTTATTTTACAGAATGCTTAGGAAATTGTAAATATATATTTGGCTTTGTGACTTAAGTAGATTATTTCTGACAAATAATTTCTGTTAATTTTAATAAATTATTACTAGTTATAGAGTTGTAGTTAATTCTTAACAACCAACCAAAAGTTGATGATAACTATTAATCTGGCATTGATGCCACAAACCTGAAATTTTAGCATTTGAGAAGCTGAAGCAGGAGAATAATACATTTGCACTACCTAAAGCTACATAGTATGACCCTGCCTCAACTCAACAAATGAGAACAGAGCAAATTGAAACAAAAAGTACAGTAAAATATTCAAGCTAAAGGCCGGGTGGTGGTGGCACATGCCTTTAATCCCAGCACTCAGGAGGCAGAGGCAAGCAGATCCCTGTGCGTTTGAGGCCTGCCTAGTCTACAAAGCTACACAGAGAAACCCAGTTTCAAAAAAGAACAGCAGTTAAAAATGGATGAGTTGTATGGATAGTTCAGTCAATAAAGTATTTGCAGTCACAAGTACAATTACTTTGGTTTGATGATTTCTAGAACCTAAGTCAGTGGTTCTTGACCTTCCTAATGCTGCAATCCTTTAATACAGTTCCTCATGTTGTGGTGGCCTCCCCACCCCACCCCTGCCATAAAATTATTTCATTGCTATTTCAAAACTGTAATTTTGCTGCCATTGTGAATCATAATGTAAATATCTGATATGGAGACTATCTGATATGTGACCCCCGTGAAAGGGTCATTAGACCCCCAAAGGGGTCTTGCCCCACAGGTTGATAACTACTGACCTAATTAAAAGTACTGGGTGTGGTGGCATATGCTTATAATGCTAGTGCAGGGGAGAAGGAGACAGGAACATCCCCAGGGGTTTCTGGCCAGTCAATGGACCCTAATTATTTTTTCCAAGCCAGTGAGAAACACTATCTCAGAGGAGGTAGATGGTGCTCATGATGGTGACACCTGAGGTTGTTTTCAGGTTCCTGTCTGAATAAACACATGCACACACATGTACCTACACACACACACATTTATGTAAATACACACACAATACAAAGCAGAGGCAAGGCTTAAATTTGTGGTAATGTAGGTAGTGAGATGCAAGAAATTTTCAGAGTTCATTTCTCAGCGCATTTAGAAATTAATAAGAAATATGCCCCAGGCAGCATGGGATAAATCTTGTCATTCCTTTTTCCTATTAGGTTTTTCTATAGTACATTTACACACTGTCCTGTTTAAACTTCCTGAATTCCATTCTTGGTGGGGAAAGGGGGAGAACTTTTGGAAGATGTGAAATGATCTATACTTTGTCATCTGGCATTTAACCAACTCAGGATTAGTGGTGGCTCCAGGCATCCTCCTCAGTAACTCTGGGTCTTAGTTTGGTTGTTAAACAGCCTATGCTAAACAAGGAAATGTTCAGAGATCGCCCGCAGGCACCAGAATTGAAGATCATGTGCTGTAAATAAAGCAGTTCTCAATTTTATCAAGTAGTCTAAACTAATGTCAACCCTGACTTTCCAATATCAATGAAATATCTAATGGAGATCTAGAATTTTGTTTTATTATTTCTCTAGCTTTGTCCCACTTTGGTTGGGATTCACTAAGCATGGTTTCAAAATGATGCAGGATTTCCCTTACTGTTATACGCAGGGAAGTACAAGCAACATTTCAGATTTGTTTGCCCAGATTTAGACCTTTGCTCTGTCAGTCATACTCTGTGTGCTGAGTCTACCAACCAGCCAGCTCTTCTGCAATATTCCACATATATAAGGGAGTTCATGTTGCCATTGTTCCTCTCCAGAATGCCCTAACCACCTTTTCTCCCACTGATACTATATTAGAGTTTATATGCTTAATTTTCTATCTCCTGGGTGAGAATTAATTGCTTCCTCAGCATGCTCATAGCACATGGTTTATACATGGAAAATTTGTATAGTACCATCCAGTAATACCAGGAAATGAGTGTCTCCTAAAATAGAACATGAACCTCTTGGTGGTAGGGGCTTCACCTTGCATGGGTGTGTCTCCACTCATCCATTTATGTTTACTCCCTGGACCCTGTACAGAGGAGCTGATAGCAAATATTTGTTTAATGACTAATTGACAAAATAAATAGATAATGTATCTGTGTTTGTGCATGGGGGGACAGCAAGAGGCAGAGGGAGAGAGAACAAAAAAGAATATGCACCAATGCTGACTGTATATCTGTGATAGTCAGTTTTATGTGTAAATTTCACTGTTCCCAAAATAGACATTATTTCCAAATGTATCCATGAAGGTATTTTAAAATGATTTAAAACATGAAATTGGCATTGGAATTTGTAGTTTCAGCAAAGTAGATTACCTTCCCCAATGTGGGTATGCTTTATGCAAATCAGCTGAAGGCCAGAAATAAACAATAAAGGCAGCCTCTTTTCTGTATTATTTCATCTGGGACATTGATCTGTCCTGGGACTGAGATTTACTATTTTGCTTTTTTACTTGTATCTGCTCTCTAGCACCAGTTGTTCTGGGTTGCTAGCATGCTGATACAAAATCATTGACCTTGTTAGTCTCCATAGTCTTATGAACCTTCCAAGCAAATCTGTCAATCTCTCACTCTTCTTCCTTCCTTCCCTCTCTCCCACCTACCATCCATCTCTCCTTCCTACTGGAGGCCTAGGGAATCCTGACTAGTATAATTTCTCTGTAAATTTTTGCTTTGTTAATAAATGGAGAGGTATAGGGTATAATGAGCAGGGTATCATATACAAAACAAAATGGCTAACATTTGTTTAATGCTATGTGTACAGCAATACAAATTGAAATTTAATCTTTACAATAACTCTATGACAAGTAATATTACTCCTTAATTCCATCCTTATAGAAACTGAGGCATGAAGTTTTAAAAAGAAACTGGCTTGGGCCAGGTAGGCTGTTGTATGCCTATAATACTTGAACTCAAAAGGCCAAAGTAGAAGGACTGCAAGCCGATAGCCAATCTGAACTACATAAAAGCTTAAAGCTAACAGAGGCTACAAATCAAGCACCTGTCAAAGCAAAACACACAAACTAACCAACAAACAATTTATTGCTAAAGCTTACAAGTTGGAGAATTAGCAGTGAGAATATTCAACTTTCTTCAGTCTGGCTATTGTTCTTAATAACCTTGTAGAAGATTGAAAGAGAATATGGTAAATATTTGGAAAGTTGTTAACTTTTTAATTTCTCTTTTTGTGTGTGTGTGTGTGTGTGTGTGTGTGTGTGTGTGTGTGTGTGTGTGTGTGCAAGAACACGCTGTTCTGTGGATTGAGTCCAGTGCCCTGCACATGCTAAGAAAGTTCTTTATCACTGAGATATATCACAACCCATAAATGTCTTCATGTTTCTATCAATTAATTTTTCTTATGGAGACCAAATCCAGTGTGTACCTCTATAAATGTTTAGTCATCAATTCATTTTATGACCCAATATAAGGCCTCTTCTTAGTCTTTAAGAACGTGATGCCATGAGTTTTCAGAGAAAAGCTATGGGAGAACACATATGAATACAAATTGGAATATATAATTATTTTTAAATTTAGGATGCATCATTTCCTGAACAAATGAATCAGGAGATGAATGTGAACATTGGAAAATATAAAGTAGATTGGCCAATGATCAGAGATCCTTTTTCACATAGTTAAAAAAATTATCATGAGAAAATGGGGATGGATCATGAGCCCGCTACAGGCCAAGTCCCTTAGTGACAATGGTGGTTACTTCACAGGGATCACATAGATGGAGCACCTGAGTCAATTAAGTCCTTTATTTTCTAAAGGCTATGGTTAAAAAAATATCATCATGAAAGGAGAACAATGGATTGTAAAGACTTGAAAATAAGATCAAAGTGAACTTCTCTCCCTATAACTCAAATGTAATAAAAACATATAAGAAGAATCAAATTAAAAAAGGTATCCTTACTGGCATTAAATATTCAGGAAAAAGACCTAAAATAACCAAAAATTAAGCATATTTTTTTTGGTTTTTCGAGACAGACTTTCTCTGTGTAGCTTTAGAGCCTATTGTGGAACTAGGTCTTGTAGACCAGACTAGCATCTACAGAGATCCGCCTACCTCTGCCTCCCAAGTGCTTGGATTAAAGTTGTGCACAACCACTGCCTGGCTGCATATTCTTTTTACTTTACAAACTGTCACAGGAGAAATGTTTTATTTAGCCAATAAATAAGGAAAGAATTGTGAGAAAGAAAAAATGTGAAGGGAACCAAGTTTTCATAGCTGATAGTTCTTTACCAACAAAGTACTTTATTCTGTGAGTAATTATTCATGGAAAACAAATTTGATAAGCTTTTGAAACAATAGCTCAAATGCATCAGACCTTTTGAACTGGCCATGTTTTTAACCAATATGAAATAATATCTAAGTCAGAAAGTCAGAAACAGAAACTAGATAGCAGTACCTTGCATTGTGGCAATTTTAATTATTCTTTCTATTATTTGTTCACCTTATGTGTGTTTGTTGACATCAAAAAGAATTGGACATACATTAAAGAAAGGCTGTGGTCTCCATTCTTTCAAAGCCTAACTGGCTGGGAAGTGAGAAATGGTGATAAGCTCTCTTTTGAGACACTGAGTCTGCTGTGACCAGTGAGAGATTGTCTCAACTGTTTGGACTTGGGGTAATATGGGCAGCAATCAGCACTGTATGGAATATCAAAGCAAGTACATAGTGCTGGGATTTTGTCTGTTTTGAACCTGCACAGCACTTGTGTGTGTGTTGTCACAGTCTTTGCGAGTTCATGTGTGTACCAGCCCTGTTGTGTCTGGAGTCAGCCACCATCTCTGGTCTTACTCCATTTCAGCATAGATCCCTGGTTCTTATTTGTTTGTTTGTTTGTTTATTCCTTTTGTAAACAATCGTTTTATTTTGCATACCAATCCAAGTTCCTCCTTGCTCCCCTCTTCCAGCTTCCCTCATTTTCCCCCACCTCCCATCCTCTCCTCAGAGAGGGTGAGGCCTCCCATGAGAGTCAACAAATTCTGTCACATCACACTGAGGCAGGACCAAGTCCCTCCCCTTTGTATCTAGGCTGAACAAGGTATCCCTCTATAGGGAATGGGCTCCAAAAAGTTAGTTGATGAACTAGAGATAAATCCTGGTCCCCCTGTCAGTGGTCCCACAGACTGCCCAAGCTGCACAACTGTCATCCACATTTAGGGGACCTAGTTCTGTTTCATGCAGGTTTCCCAGCTTTCAGTCAAAAGTCAGTGAGCTCCCACTAGCTTGGGTCAGCTGTTTCTGTGGGTTTCCCCAACATGGCCTTGACCACTTTGCTCATATTATCTCTCCTCCTTCTCTTAGACTGGACTCTGGGAGTTTGGCCCAGTGCTTAGTACATATCTATAGAGACACCTGGTTCTTTTTTACTTAAAAAATAATTTTCATTTTACATACCAACCTGGTTCTTAAGGTTAGGGTTTTGCACTGAGTGATCCAAAGGGAATTGGGAGAAGTGGAAGAATGTGATCAAAATATATGAAATGAACAATCATTTAAAAAGCAAATTTAAAAGATGGTATACAGGAATATTTTTAAGGAGGGAGATAGCATTCAATTGAATAGTAGAGCTTATTTTGATTTCTTTGTGCAGGGCTGAAGGTAGAACCCAGGGTTTCACACACGTTTAGTTTGTAAGTGTCCTCCAATTATGCCACTCTATACCATGAGCTTAGTTTTTGAAATAGTATACTTCTTGATTTCAAGTCTGGGAGATTGGAAACAAACCACTTCTCTACATTCATTCATCCAAAAGAGAATTACTAGAATGCAAGTTCCTGGTCTATGAGACAGAGGTGCTATCTTATTAACAGAGTGCCTAGTATATAGGAATTGCTCAGAAAATTTACTAAGGGAGGGAATGAAAGACTTGAATTCCCATAATCTGTTAGTAACTGTACTAACCATGAATATGGTAGAACTCAAAGTGTAATTTGAGGGATAATTGGAAAAGGGAACAGCGTAATACACGTGCAAGAATTCATTTGGAATATGAGGATCTTTAACTGACAACTATAATTTGTTTACGTCATTAAAGGAAGGATAAAGGAAGGATAAATGAACTTAAGAAGGTGAGTTGAGCAGAAAGAATGAATGAATTTCAGTGAAATTATTTAAAGAGACAAGAGGAATAGAATTTCCTCTGAATTAATAGGCCATGCCCCCAATTTCCTTTTTACAAAAAGTAATACAAGCAGAACATCTTTCCTGAAGCATACATCCTGTTTCTACTATTTGATCATAGACCATGAAAGCTTAGAACTGGAAGAACCCTTATCAATTGATACACAAGTGTCTATTCTATCCCAGATGGGCAAAAAAGTGCCATCTGCTCCATGAGTACTCAAAATCTAGTTTGCAGCAATTCTTCACTGCATGCATGCCAAGAGAGAAAAAAGGCCTTTATATGCTTTGTGAGGATGGGGAACACAACTTTCTCTCAGGGGCTATCTCCAGAGAGGAGCACAAGACCTGACATACAACAGGTGTTTAGTTTATGTTAATTGATGGAACTAATGTACACATTATTCTTGGATCTTTACTATAACAAATACATTTTAAATAAACAATTTCTTCAATATTCCTAACAGAGACTTTTGAATAGCACTTTTCTTCTTTTCCTTTCTCATCCTTCCCCTCTCCCCTGTTCCTTCAATTTGATGAGAGTAAAAAAAGAGCACATTATATTCATTTTGCCTGTGATGTTAGATTGCAGAAATTAATTCAACCAAGCATAAAGCAACCCCAAAACCCACATTTTCCCATATTTTTATTCTTCTTTAAAAATAACCATATTTGAGAACCATTATTCTTTATTTTCATTTTTGATGGGTTCTTTATAATGTGCTGTTTGTGGAGACCTCTTATAAGTCTGGTGAGAAACGTTTCCTGGGTTTCTAATATGTATTTGATTTTGCTTTCTGTAGTGTCAAGGATTGATCTCTGGGTTTTGTAAAGGATAGGCATGTGCTCTGCTACCAAGCTACCCTTAACTTTAAAGCATGACAAAGTAGAACAAAACAAACAAACCACTTCTCTACATTCATTCATTCAAAAGAGAATTACTAGAATGCAGGTTCCTGGTCTATGAGACAGAGGTGCTATCTTATTAACAGAGTGCCTAGTATATAGGAATTGCTCAGAAAATTTACTAAGGGAGGGAATGAAAGACTTGAATTCCCATAATCGGTTAGTAACTGTACTAACCATGAATATGGTAGAACTCAAAGTGTAATTTGAGGGATAATTAATGAATACTAAAACATTCAACAAATCTTAACCCCCAGCTCTTTTCAATGGTTCAACACATTCCTGTGTTAAATTTAATTTAAAATTTAAATTTCCCTCCATCCCTCCCTCCCTCCCCCTTCTCCCCTCCCTCCTTCCTTCCTTTTTGTATTTTTTGAGACAGAGTTTCTCTGTTTAGCCCTAGCTGTACTGGAGCTTGCTCTGTAGACCAGGCTGGCCTCGAACTCAGAGATCCACTTGTCACTACTTCCTCAGTGCTGGGATTAAAGGTGTGCAGCATCACTGCTTTGCATTTTATTTCCTCTAAACCTGCTTTAAATGAGCTGAGAGATTAAAAAGAAAGAAAGGAAAAGGACAGGGATAAACAATTATAGCTCTTAGAAAACAGTATTATTAAATGTAAGGATTGACGGCTTTGTTTTAAAATTTCAAGGGCTTCCACTTTTCTCTTGACTTGCTGATTAAGCACATTTAAATTATTGTATTCTCTAGAGGTTTATGGGAAGCATAGTAACCTCCTGATGAGGAAATGCCTCCTTAGACAATGTGGATTCTTTTTAATTTCCAAAGGTTTTTCCTGATACACACAGGAAGCATGTTTACCAGTGGCCAGAAAAAAATTTAACTAGGCATTCGAATTTCGATTGTCTGCCTATTAGTTTGTCTTGAAGCTTAATGAATACCCATGCTCATTCAAGAACCATATTCCACACCTACACTACCGAGGCTGATAAAAATAAAAACAACACTTTTTTGGTTAGCGTTACCCCAAGGTATTATATGTTGTTTTTAGCAATTGTAAAAGGTGATGTTTCTCTGATTTTTTTTCTCCTCGAATGTATCATCTGTATATAGTAGGGCTACTAATTTTTGTTTATCAGCTGTAGGAGTTCCCTGATAGTTTTTCGGGTCACTTGTGTAGAATATCATATCATCTGCAAATAGTGAAAATTTGACTTCTTCCTTTCCAATTTGTATCTTGATCTCCTTTTGTTGACTTATTGCTCTAGCTAGAACTTCAAGGACAATATTGAAGAGGTATGGAGAAAGTAGACAGCCTTGTCTCCTCCCCGATTTTAGAGGAATTGCATTGAGTTTCTTTGTACCATAAGAATTTGAGTCTTTAAAGAAAGAAATTCAAGAAGATACCAGAAAATGGAAAGATCTCCCATGTTCTTGGATAGTATCAACATAGTAAAAATGGCAATCTTGCCAAAAGCAATGTACAGATACAAAGCAATCCCCATCAAAATTCCAGCACAATTCTTCACAGAAATTGAAAGAACAATTTTCATCTTTATGTTGCAAAACAAAAGACCTAGCATAGCCTAAACAACCCTGTACAATAAAGGAACTTTTGGAGGCATCACCATCCCTGTCTTCAAGCTCTATTACAGAGCTATAGTCCCGAAAACTGCTCGGCATTGGCACAAAAATAGACAGATAGACCAATGGAATTGAGTTGAAAACCCTAATATAAACCCACACACCTATGAACATCTGATTTTTTACAAAGAAGCTAAATTTATGTGATGGAATAGAGAAATCATCTTCAACAAATGGTGCTGGCATAACTGGATGCTGGTATGTAGAAGACCGAAGATAGATCTATGTCTATCGCCATGCACAAAACTTAAGTCCAAATGGATCAAAGACCTCAATATAAATCCAGCCACAGTGAACCTATTAGAAGACAAAGTGGGAAATACCCTTGAATTACTTGGTACAGGAGACTGCTTCCTGAACACTACACCAGTAGCATAGACATTGAGATGAACAATTGATAAATGGGACCTCCTGAACCTGAGAAGCTTCTTTAAGGCAAAGGATACAGACAGCAAGACAAAATGGCAGCCCACAGAATGGGAAAAGATATTCACCAACCCCACATCTGACAGAGGCTGATTTACAAAATATACAAAGAACTCAAGAAGCTAGTCTCCAAAACACCAAACAATCCAATTAAAAATGGGGTGCAGAACTAAATAGACAATTCTCAATAGAAGAATCTAACATGGCTGAAAGGCACATAAGAAAGTGTTCAACATCCTTAGCCATCAGGGAAATGCAAATCAAAACAACTCTGAGATACCATCTTACTCCTGTCAGAATGGCTAAAATAAAAAAAGACCAATGACAGTTTATTCTGGAGAGGGTGTGGAGAAAGGGGAACACTCCCCCACTGCTGGTGGGAGTGCCAACTTGTACAGCCACTTTGGAAATCACTTGTGGTGATCCCTCAGGAAAATGGGAATCAGTCTACCAGAGCTCATTCTAAAGAACAATTTCATGTCACCTCCTTTAGTCAAACTTTTTGAGTTCTAACAACATGCAACACTTATGGATATGCATTTGAACATTAATCTGTAAACTCAATTGAGATGATTAGAACAGCAGTTAAAATTCTTTTAAGTAATTGCAATCATTTTCAATTTAAAATTAATATTCTTTGAATTCTCATTTCTTTGTAAAGATTATTACTATTTTCTTTGATGCCCGTGTGTGCTTTGCCTGCATGGACCATGTGCCTGTTTTCTGCAGAGATGTTAGGAGGTCATAAGATCCCTTGCAACTGGAGTTAGATATGGTTGTGAGCCACCATGTAGGCTCTGGGACCTGAACTGGGTTCTCTGCAAGTGCAGGCAATGCTCTTATCTGCTGGGCCAGCTCTCCAGTCTGAATTCTCACTTCTACTGAACTGCAATTGAGGAAAAAAATATGTTCTTATGCAAGGTTTAGAATGTGTATTTGTTCTGTGGCCAAACAACTTAGCCTCCTTGAGTATAAGATTGGATGCTCTTCTTAAATTTATGATTTTTTAACATCAGGACACTTAAAAGTTACATGGAGCTTTTCGGGGTAGATCTCAGGAAGCCAGGGTTAACACAGGATCCACCATGAGGGGGAGTATAATTGTTAGTTGACTTTTGACATAGAAACTAATGTGTGCCACCGAGACCAACATTCATCTACTCTTTTTATTTTCTTTTTTAGATGTATTGTTAATATGCTACCTGTGTGGGTCTCAAATTCTGGTGCTCAAAAAATCATCTTGTCTTTACTGGGGTTTTAATAGTAAAATTACAAGCATACCTAATCACTTTTTAAATGTTTCTCTTATATAGATTTTCCCTCATTCTATTTTAAATTTTTTGTTGATTAATTTCTTAGTGTCCCAAAAGGTTTATTTGCTCTCTCTCTCTCTCTCTCTCTCTCTCTCTCTCTCTCTCTCTCTCTCTCTCTCTCTCTCTCTCTCTGTGAGTGTGTGTGTGTTTGTGTGTGTGAATGTTTATGTGCAAATGTGTGTGCAGTTACCTGTGAAGACTAGAATAGGGTGGCATGTCCCCTGGAACTACAGTTGTAGGCAGTTGTTAAGTCACTTGATGTGTGTGCTGAGAACCAAAGCCAATTGCACAGGATGTGCTTGTCCACACATAAGCAGGAGGTATATAAGCAGGAAGCACATCAGAATGTATGCTTGCTCTTGATTTGACAAATGTGGGAAGCATGTAGCCTGTGGGTTTTGACTTTATACATTCACTGACTAATGTAATTTGGCTCCATATTCTGGGAATCCCAGGTATAGATTTGGCAAGTGTCTATTGTTTTGATCAGTATTTAATAGAACTTGCTTCAAATTTGCCTCAAAATTTGTGATAGTGATCTTGTTCTTGCCTAGTGGGAATAACAGAGCTACTGTCATCAGCCCTGACTCCTTTTCCCTCACCACTGTATCTTCTATAGAATCCACCCCAACAGCATATGGGCTCAGTGGATGAGCAGATAGTGACTCAAATGAAGTGGCTATGGATCTCTGCCATGTTGAGAAGTGGAGGCCAAGCCTAGATCTGGCTCATCTCCAGTAGCATTATTTCTGCAATTCTGAAGAACTCTTTCATTAATGGGAAAGCAACAGTAGACAGCAAGACTTTTGTTGAGGCTTTTAGCTTCCACTTCATCAAGTTTCTAAACTGTACTTTGCAAATTTCATTGTTGATTTTCATGTGCATAAAATGGTTGGATTCTGTGATAATGCAGTCAGGTTATATCAATATCCAACTGACTTAATAGACTCAAGTACCTTAAGGGTGTAATTAATTTTAATTTAGAAAAGCAGCAATAAACCTCTTATCTTTCTTCATTTGTCAAAATCTTGACTAGTTACCACTACCGATTCTTATGAAAATTGTGAAAGGGGTATCATAGGAAGTGTTTCTTCTATATTGTTTTGTCTCCAAGAGATAAAAGTTGAATCGCTAAGCTTAGATGATGTAACTTGATACAGATTTTATATTTAAAAACTAGGTCCCATTTTAAAAGCTTTCCTAATGTAACTCCTGATTTGCAACAGGAACTAAAAGTCAAGTGGCTCTCACCTTGCAACACCATTACATTAAATCATGTATATTTCAACTTTTGCTATTTATTCTGCAGCTTTATTTATTCCACATTTGGAAGATATCACTCTCACTGAAATTTTCTGAGGCCACTGGAGCATTCCTTTCTAGGGGCATTTCAGGCCATAAGTAGCATAATGTTCACATTGCAATAACATAATTATGCTTCCTGGTATTGGAACACAGGAGTGTTCCCAAGGACCACAAATGGCAATTTGAAATAATTGTCAATGAGATAAAATAGAATTAGTAATGTTAAAAAAGAGTCAGAATACAGAGTGGTTTGTAAATCCATACTAAAATGATTGAGGCAGGTTGATATCATGAAGATAAAAAAGTGAAAAAGATAAAACAGCAGAAATTAAACATTTTTCATCTTATATTTTGCCCAATAACACACCTGAAGATTCCTAATGAAGACTTGAAGGGAAAAAATGCTGACTTTTTTTTTTTTAACAAAAAAATCAACATACCACATCCAACCTTCTGCTATAAGCTTTTCCAAAGCTACTGACCTTGACTTCCTTCACAGCCAATTTGTCTGCATATCAAAAAACTTCGTGTGCCAGGAGTGGGTTTCCAGTTAAAAGCTTTCCTCCCTGGTCACTTTTCTCTTTGTGTTGCACAGCTGCCAAAACAGTATCAAGCTACTCCTACAAATCAGTAAACTGGAAGGCCTCATCTATTGAACTTCCCAACCGTACAGCATTCTATCCATCTCTCTTTTTAGTGCCTATTAGAAGGTAAGAGACATGTTAAATACATGAGTCCTTAAGGAAGAAGAGAAGATAGACTCATGTACTTGTTTTCTGTGGCATGGCAGCAGCAGTGGCAGTTGTGGTGGTAGGGTGCTATTGATTTGATAGAATAGGAGTTAAAATTCAGACCTGGACTTGCACTTGAATATATATATATAATATATATATATATATATATATATATATATATATATATGCACTCCTCCCTTCTTCCCCTGCCTCTTTCCATCTTCACACCACCTCACTCCAACCCTAAGGCTGTTTGTAAGCTCCCTGAATAATCATAAGACTTCCCTGAATTGTTTTAGATATTTTCACTTCAAATCTAAACCAAAGCTATTTTTTCTAAATGTGGCTTTACATAGTGCAGAAAACTACAGGGAAAAAAATCCACAATACAATGTGATCTTTTACAGGAGAAACAAAAGATTGAATTTCTTAGGTCATCACAGAAGTAGGTACACTTCCCAGAGCAATAATCTGAGGTACTTTATGAGATTCTTCCTTTCACTAAAGCACGAAATCCTAAAATCCATCAGGATACGTGCACTGTACCTTGACTCTCTTTTTAATCCTCAAGTGAAACCAAGACAGTAAAGTGTAATAAAAATGCATATAGCCCCAGGCTTTGTGCCTTAGCGAAGAGAAAAAAAATAAGCTTCTTGACTTAATATGTCTACTGTGAATAATCAGTGCCTGCATTTTGGGATTTTGTCTTATAATCGTAATGTATAACAGTGAACTTTATGTTTGTGGTGTGACAAGAATAAAGATTTTTTCTCTTTCTTTAAAGGAGAGAACCCCCCGTCCATCTTCAAAAAGAGACACACACACTAGGTTAAACAAACAAAGCTAAGGAGTCAGGAATGTATATGTTTCCCCTCATTTTACCCTGACTTGTCAGGGAAACATAGAAAAGGGAGAAGAAATTCAAGTGGCTGCAGGATGTGTGATGATGTTGATAATATGGGTAACATTTGGTTGGGGGCTTTCTTAGTTCCATTGCCAGATATTAAGGATGGCCTTCATTCCCAACAATTGGTTCTTAGCTGATTAATAAATGTCCTTGGGAAAATCAACGATAGCTCATAACAGGCTTCTAGTACCACAGCTGTGAATATTTGCATTTTAAGAACAACTTTAATTAAATAATTAAGCAATTAATTACTCAAATACTTATTTGGTACTTATAAGCCACTTTGGTTGAAGGAGAAAAAAAAAAAACCTAAGAAAATGGGATTCTGTTGTTAATGAGTTTGTGAATATTTACAAATAAGCATAATAAAGGAGAACAGGAAAGATTTTCATGCTGCATACTCATTCTTTGATTTGACTGCATCACAACTACCCGGGATGTTCTTTAAAATTTTATCTGCTTATTATCTACTTAGGTAGTGTGCAGGGCATGTCCTAGCATGTGTATAAACAACACAGAACATCTTGTAAGAGCTGGTTTTCTCCTTTCACTTTGTGGGTCCTGGGGTGGAACTAAGGCTCTCACACTTGGCAGCAAATACCTTTACCCACTAAGACATCTCATTATATCTGGTCCCCTAGGACATTCTTAAATATTGCAGATTCTTAGCTCATCTCCATGGTTTCTGAATTCACTTCAGGGGGCTTGGAATTTTGGAGTATGGTCTTCCTTTAAATATGCATGATGAGTCTCATGTATTGCCAGGAGTAGGAGCTATCCAACATAATGGAAAGGGCACCAATTTTGAGTCAGGATGTCATGAGTTGGAGTTTCTTACTTGCCTTGTGGACATCGCTTTTGTTTTTGTTTTGTTTTCTGTTTTGGGGGGGTTATTTTTATTTTATTTTTTTGATTTTTTGAGACAGGGTTTCTCTGTGTAGCTCTGGCTATCCTGGAACTAGCTCTGTAACCAGGCTGGTCTCAAACTCAGAGATCCACCTGCCTCTGCCTTCCAAGTACTGGGATTAAAGGTGTGTGCCACCATGGCCTGGCACAAACTTCAGTTTTATATTTAGCAATTCATGTACCTCATTTTCCTTATATATTAAGAGAAATATTGAGTAAAATTAATAGTAGCAATGGTAGTAATAGCCAATGTGTACAACTGTATTCTGAGTGTTGTTTCGAGATTTCTACCTAAATATTTCCTTTAAATATGAGAAGGCAAACTCAGCAATTGCAGGGTACTATTTGTTTTACAGAATGTTGTATCTCCAGGGTCAAGGACAGTGCCTACCCCATGGCAGACATATGTAAGTTTCTCAAAAAATGAATAACCCTGTGAATACACTACTCCAATCATGATCATTTTCAGAAGAAGAAATGAATGCCCAGAGAATGAGATGTCATGCAGTGCACAGTTGGAGAAACTACTTCCTGGCACTCAGCAGGTGTTCTGTTTGTTTCCTAGTAACTGAAAAGTACTAAAAGAAGCATGAATAGCTCCAGGCGCTACCAAAAATCTGGATCAAATTAATGAAGATGTTGCTTTGAACCTGGGCCTTCAACATCAGGTACACTTTTGATGAACAAAGATAGAAGAGACATTCTGGATGACAAGAATACAATGCAAAAAATTTTGGCACTCGTACAGGTCTGTGTAGAAAGCAAAGAAAAGGAGAGCTTGATAATATATGCCTGGGAATGAAGCCTGGAGTCAAATAAGACCACTTACTTTACTGTCAGGGTTAAGAATGGAGACTTCATTTAGTTGTTCATGGGAAGGAATTCAAATACACTTTCTAAAAAATAATTAATTGCTTTAAATTTTTTTCAAAGTATTAACATGAGAATAAAACCCAAGAAGAATGCAAAAAAGGTTTAAAGAGTGATTTCTCCTGTTTATCATGTCTGTCTCGCTATAGGGCTCCCTATTCCGTCATTTCACTATTCTGCATTAAAATATGGACAAAGTGGTGTTTTATAATGAATGGCAATATGGAGAAAACGAGGCAAGGTTACGTTGCCAAAAAGAAACCTGATGATATGATAGAATATGAGGTGTCAAATGTCAGGGTATCAAAAGGAAGGAAGAGTGCTGGAAGCCTTACACCTTTTTTCTAGGTGAGGAGATATGTAATAAGCAGGGGGAGCCATTGGCTTTCTGGAGCATATGTTGATCCACAAACAAAAGCACTGGGCTAGTAATACAGCACAGTTGACACAACACCTGTCTAGAGTGAAAGAAGCCCTGGGTTTGTGTTTATCACAACCCAAAGCAGTAAAGCAAGAATGCTTAAATGAAGACTAGTGGAATAATTGTGAAATGGAGGACAGAATCATTGTAATCACCTCACCACTTTCATACTGATTCTTGGCAAAATTTCTACTACAGTTTGGGCAGAAATAGTATATTTTGTGAAAAATCAGCCGAGACATAAAAATTCAACTACACATTATTGATTTGTGTGAATCACAATGTGGGTGTTAGGTAGGTGGGGTATCTTATACCTGTGGTCTCTGCATTCTGAAGGCTGAGATAGAGGATTACTATGAGGTCTAGATCAGACAGAGCTATATAATGGCTTGCAGGTCAGCTGGGCTATGGAGTGAGACCAAATCTCAAAAGCAAAATGAACTGAAACAAAATAATTTTTAAAAAGTGAATATTGGAGCAGAACAAGAGTGGGTGGCTTTAGCAGGTACATTTCCAGAGAAAGTTTCATATCTAATTTGTGTCTTCCAAGCTAAATAGATGGGAGATAGCCAGAGCATTTCTATTTTTTAGCAGTAATTGTACACGCCTTTTAAGAGAGAGAGGTGGGCTTTCCAGTCCATCCCCCTCCCAACACTTCATGTGTTGCTATATACATGCAGTACTGTGTGTTTATCTTGTATATGATGAAAAGATGGAACATGGGAAAATGTGTTCTCAGTAACCTTTTGTCTTTTGAGGAGTCAGTGCATCCAAGGCTAAAGAAACATTCTTTAAGTATCTGTGTGTTTTTCACCAATAAAAGCAATGTTATTTTCTAGCAGTGGGAAAGTATCAAGGTCTGGTGTATGATGGGGACCCAGATTTATCATCTCAGCAGTTCAGTGTTGCATGTAAGTGGAGAAGGCTTTTTTTCCTGTATCTTTGTGCATTATGTTGTGTGAATACGTGTATGTGTGTTTGCTTGTGTGGGGGCATATATATGTGTACAGGTATATGTGAAAGTATGTGGAGGCTCAAATCTAATACTGAGAATCTTCCTTGATTACTCTCCACTTTATTCTTTGATAAAGGCTTCTCAAAGTGAGAGTTCACCCATGAAGCTTAGTCTCAAAAGCCAACTTGCTCTGTCGTCTCTGCTTTCCCTATACTGTAACTACAGACAGTTCACAGACAGTCCAGTCTACCTGGAATTACTGTGGCTTCTGGAGATCTGAATTCCGATCTTCACATTTTCATGCAAGCATATTTTATCTGTTGAGCAGTCTCCACAGTGTAAGAGGAAAAATTTCTTAAAATAGACAGCTTGTATGCTACTAGTGACATATTTTTTTAAAGATTTCTTTAAGATGTGTGTGTGTGTGTGTGTGTGTGTGTGTGTGTGTGTGTGTGTGTGTGTGTGTGAGCATGTGTGTTGGTATGTGTGCTCACGTGTGTGGGTACCCATGGAAGCTATAAGACAGCAATAGAGCCTTTGGAGCTATAGGTATAAGCAGTTGTTAGCCACTCAACAAATTGCTGGGAACTAGATTTGGGTCCTCTAGAAGAGCAGCAAGGACTGTTAACCACTGAGCCATCTTTCCAGGCCCATGTAATCTTTGTGGATTCCAGATTACTGAAATTTCAATCACTATCACATATTTTAGATTTTCCCCTTATTTTAATATGCGACAGATTCATAATTTTCCTTTTTAATGTCTTATATTTGTTAGGAAAAATCTTTCAAAATATAATTAGAATAATTCATTTTCTTGTCTTTTCCTTGCTGCATCACCATTGATTTTAAATGGTTTTGTAAATATAGGTGGGTATAAGGCACTGAATGATTTGTATTTTAGATAAAAAACAGTGGATTGCCCATGACTAAACAACTGGTATCAGTACTGTTCTTAGTTGGCAATGATTTCAGTGTATTAATATCAAACATTTTGTCTAGAGTTTTCCAAAATAATGGTAAACTCCATATGTGGAACTTAGAACATCTAGTCCTTGATCTAGGATTGAAGGTGCATTTCACATCTTGAAGAAAACTTTCTTTTTTATTTTTGGTTAGCTGATCTTTTTATCCCTTCAGGCATTAACCAGTCTTTTTATTTTCCTAGCAGTTGTTCTGGAGCTGAATTCCCAGAAGTTTAAAACATCTATTAGGTGGTTCAAAATGTATAGTGCTAAAAATTTGTTTTCCTTTTCTTATTATTGAGTAGAAGTCCCAGAAAGAGAAATATATGTTCTTGCATATTATGAAGGGACATTACAGTAAAATTTCACTGATTTGACTCTAAAGTGTTTACTATAAAGAGCTGAAACTGTTATACAACATCATAACACAAAACAAAGAAGAATGGTTAGTCTACTGTGAACATCAGATTTATGTAGCCCAAGGATATTTAAACACCCAAAACAGACTAGTAGTTTTGAAATAACACTGAAAAATAATGCAGTATCCAGGATGCAAACGTTTCAGTAATTCTATTCTGTCACAAAATTAAATTAATTGGATAGAATTTCAGTAACAATTATTGAGAGATGCAAATAAGAACAAAAGCAAACAATTAAGAATTTATCAAAGATCAATACTTTTCCTGGGACCATTTAGCACTTGCACATATGACCGTATCTCTAACTGTAGAGAAGTTAGTGTTAGTACATATTGGCCCATATAATTCTTTGTAGTGTAATTCTGTCTAATAGAGGATAACTGCTTGACCTCCGCCTGTGAGATGCTAAGACTACTTAATTCCCAGTTGTGACAATCAAAAATGTCCCCAGACATCACCAGTCCCCTGAGAAAATAACTGCCTTTTTTTTGGAAGCTACTTGTCAACAGTAAAGCTTTATTCTGTATTTTATATATACAGATATTATGTTTGATGTGGGACCTAGGTCTCATTCTATGACTAACTGTGTAACAGTGCCCAGTTACATACACAATATCCCCAGTTCTGTCAAATTTATGGCACTTCTAAATGGCAATCTGCTCTGGAACTCTTCATCATCCTGGTACAGTCTCTTTAAAGTCAATACTTTGTTCTATGCCTCACTCCAAACCCATCCAGTTAAAATTATTTTGCCTTTTCTTCATAAGTCTTATTTTCCAGTAAATCGATTTTTGATGCCTGCTGTTCAGAAATCTACAATATCAATTAATGGAAACACTCCATTGTCTTAGGCAGTCAGCCCATGATCTGATTTTCACCACTTAGAGTCAGACCTAGATAATTTCAAAATCTTGAGTAGAATGCTCAATTCTGAAGGGGTTTCTTAGGATACTAGAAGGACAGCTGGTAGCAGTAAAACTATCTGTGGCAGTTTGAGAATGGTCCCTATAGGTTCATACTTTTAAATCTTTGGTCCTAAGTTAGTGGAACTGTTTGGGAAGGATTAATAGGCATGGTGTTGTTGAGGGAGTTGTGTCACTAGGGCTCAACCTTGAGATTTTAAAAGACTACACCAGGCCAGGTCTCATTAACTGCCTCTAACTTGAAAATGTAAGCTCTCAGCTATTGCTCCAGTGTCATGCCCTTCTTCCTGTTGACACACTCCCTGGTATGATGATCCTGGAATACCCTTCTAAAACTATTTGGTAAGTGCATGAAGAACTTCTTGTATGCATTCTACACACTGTGTCACACTTTGAATTGGTATTATGCTCATATATGGAGGATTGCAAACAAATGCATTTGGATTCTCTTGAAACAATGAAAGCCATATACTGTGACTGTTCTATGTCTCTTTGGGGCAGCAGGTACCTCGTGGCATTTTTTTCACAGCAATATAAAAGTAAGCAAGACACTACATGAAAATCCCCACTGCCACCTCCTTTTTAAAAAAATCTTTTTATTGGTCTTTAATTTTTAATCTTTTAAAGATAAATATAATTACATTATTTCCCCCTTTGGCATTTGGCCATCTGAAAGGGCTTTAGCTGTTGACACTTTAGTAGTTAATCCTTTTAGTTAAAAAATCATTTTAAATTATTTATTTTAGGGGATTCCTACTTAAAATGAGCATCTGAGCAGTTGAGAAGGCGACAGAGATTTCCTAGCATCACTTATTTGACTAGAAAGTTGTGTACTAACACACCAAAATGTACCCTACTTCTTGTCTCCGGAGTCTGTCGTCTTGGTCATTTCCTCTGCTGTGTCGGAAATAAACGTGATACATGTGCATGAAGGAGGTCACCCATATTGCTCTAAATTAGGAAAGAACAGATACATTAACCACTTTACTTATGCTGCCCATTTGTATAGGGGGCTATTATTAGCATTTGTATACCTGTTTATGTTTTTAAAAATCTGTTATATTTATTATGTTTTCTAGTACTGGAAGGAACTCTGTTAAGAAGTAGATAATCTGAACAGGGATTTCAATATGAAAGATTCCTGAAAGTTGTGTATGTGGTGGTACATGCCTATAATCTCAGCCCTGGAGATACAGATGTAAGAAGACCAGGGGTTCAAAGTCATCCTCAGCTACATAATGAGTTTGACTTTAAGGCCAACCTGGTCTAAATGAAACCATTTGAGAACAAAATTCTGGGAGTGATTGAAGGAAAATCCCTGCCACACTGAGTCTTTATGAGCAAAGGGATTTTGAATATCGTTTTAAATTGCAAAGGGATCAATTCATGGGTTTTCTGGGTTACTTTAGGCACTGATTATATTATTTTAAGAATTGATACAGTTCCTAAATTTCCTAGGCTATTGGCAACTAGAACTCTGAAGGCATAGGAGCAAAATGTTGTGAGCTAAGGAAGAGGTAAGAGGGGGAAAGTTTTGAAACTGTAGGAGGTGGCATTGCACCACTGAGAAATTTACTGTAATGAGATTAGGAGAATACCACTGGGCAGTAATGTCCATCCTCTTATTCTTTCTTTTTTCTGTTTTTGTGATGAAATAATGATGTGCTTACCAGGCTGCCCCCAAATCTCCATGCTGAAGCAATCCTAAATCAGAAAGAAGTACCGGAGGCTACAGGAGTACACACACCAGACTCTGTTTTTCTTTCAGCTTTACAGTGTTACCGTATGTATGTACGTATGTATGCATGTATGTATGTATGTATGTATGTATGTATGTATGTATGTATGTATGTATGCATGTAGTGTGTGTGTGTGTGTGTGTGTGTGTGTGTGTGTGTGTGTACATCATGATGCATGTGTATGTGAGTTGGTTATTTCTTAACACCAAGTGGATCCCAGGGCTTGAACTCAGGTCATCAGGCTTGGCAACAAGTATCTTTCTTCATACTGAGCCATCTTGCCCACTTTCTTATTATTGATGTTGATTTTCCCTTACAAAAATATAATAAAAAGAGAAAGTCTGAAATTGGTGAAGATAAAAGGATCTCAAATGCCTTAAACATTTTTAGAGACCTTAACTTTGTCTTGGTAAAGATGATAGAGTGAAATTTACTATTCACTTATTCCTCACACAAGATTTTTTATCTTCCTTTTAAACATTTGCATTTAATATGTGTAATAATTGCTGCAATTCACCTTCAATAGTCTTTTGTAGTTTTGGCATTTTAGTCTATTTCTATCATTTCTACCTCACTGACTTTTTTTTCATTCTAAGCCATTTCCCTCTTGCTGATTTACTTAAAGTTTCCTGTATACTACACTGAAACTACCTTTCTTGTCCATCCATATCTCTAAATTAGGGGTTCTCTGTTTCCTTTCCATGCATCAGCTTCTCTTCAAAATGATGCCTTCACTTTTATTTATTGTAGTATCCCTTTTGATTGGCCAACAACAAAATGAAACTTACTAGAATCCAATTCTAAAAACATCTTGGAAAGGTGGAATCATCATTTACTCCTTGAATCACTATCATCAGTATAGTTGGTGTAGAACAGTATCCTCTTTTGGGTCTCATTGGATAAGTATGAGTTCAACCTTGTAGCCATAACATAATTGGGGGGAATTTTTGTTCCTTTCCTCATTTATAGCTCAAAACTTTGTGACTGACCTTGTTTCTTCAATTATGTCTTATGGAGAAAAAAAGTGTTTTTTCTTTTATACAGTGACAAAGATTTTTCCTGGGCCTTTTATGAACAGCACTATGATTTCATTTTCGTTTTACAGATCATGCAATATAATTTTGGAAAATTAAACTACACGCCCAAGGAAGGACTCAATATTTTCGGAGAAGCTAGCATTTTCTGTCTCCCAAAAGACTAAAATTAGATTTGATTTTAATGCCTGCCCATGCAACACTAAGTTCTACATAATGAGACTGGTTCCATGTTCCTGCTGACAGACCACTTACTACTGTTTACTGATGTGAGCCTGATGGTTCCTGACAATCAACAATAATAATAAGTAAATATTAACATTCTTTGAGGGATTGTTTTTGTGTACAAAGTGCTTTATAATGATTATTTCATTTGATCTTTTCAATGGCCCCATGGGATAAGAGTATAAATGCTCAGCAATTTTAAAAATTGTTCACATGTGGTTGATTTAATATTGATTTTGAAAACTATTTGGTAAGTGCATGAAGAACTTCTTGTATGCATTCTACACGCTGTGTCACACTTTGAATTGGTATTATGCTCATATATGGAGGATTACAAACAAATGCATTTGGATTCTCTTGAGACAATGAAAGCCATATACTGTGACTGTTCTGTGTCTCTTTGGGGCAGCAGGTACCTCTGGTAATTGTATCACATCTCATCAGCCCACTTCTGACCCTAAATGCAGCCAGAAGGGAACAAACATTTCCCATGTTGCCAGCATTCCTATGTTAAGAGGAGACTCAGGATTTCTCTTCCATTTCTTTGGTTTGTTCATAATGCCAGAAGAGCTTTTGTCACGCATAGAGTGGCAACAGCATGTGACAGCTACCGGGTTTCCTGTATTTCACATTCTAGTTACCCATATGCAGATTGTTTGATTCCCATACACTTTTTTCAAATCCTTGAGGATAACTTATCTTTGTTGTCTTCTCTCTCTCTCTCTCTCTCTCTCTCTCTCTCTCTCTCCTTACTCTAACTTCTTTAAACATATCTTTATGTTTAAATCATATCTTTAAACAAACATCATTTATCCAAGTTTTTTTTTTTTTCAATTCTGTGATGCTACTTCATGGGAACAGACCTCATTTCCTTTAAATACTTTGGGAATGCAGCTATGAATACTATTAAAAGTGGAATATATGATGCTGACAATAGGAAGTTTCTTTCTTTTAGTATTTAAGATCCTGTTAGTCAATCACTAAATATTTATGGTTATTCGAGCATGGTGTTAAGTGTTGCTGTGGAGCTTAAGCCAGAGTCTGAGGAAAATGCTTGTGGAAACTTCTGCCTTCAAATATGCAGCATAGTACAACAGACTAAAAGAAGGAGTTACTTAATAAATTTTGCATTTGGGGAGGATTATTATATCTTTATTATTGAAAAACATATTAGGTAGAAATACTGAAATCCAGGAGAAAAATCAGGCAATACCAGACTTATTACCGTTTGAAGTAAAATGCATCAGAGACAGGGGACTATAAAGAAGGGAATTAGTGTATGAGAAATTTGGGGATAGAGATGTCAAAATCTGACAGTGCCTCACATTAGGTTTAAAGATAAGAATGAGTTGAAAATTCTTTGATAGGAGAGTTGGGTCAAATGTAGTGCTAATTATTACAGCATAGTTATGAATATGATGAAAATAGGCAAAAACAGGGAAATGAAAGCTCTATGTGAGCCTCTTTAAATCTAAAATGTCTGTGAGGCATTTAAGCATGGCATTCAGAATGCCTAGAAGGTGGCCAGGTCTGAAAACAAGGAAAAATGTGTGAATCTGATTGCATTCCAAAAAATTAAGCCAGCCATTTCTATTAATTATGCTAGCGGAATGGCACAGCCATATTTAAACATAAATCTCAATCTAAACATCACACTTCATGTAACAATCAAATAAAATAAATCACAGATGCAAGTGTAAGACTATAAGATACATAAAACAGGAGAAAGTTTTTGGGGTCTATGTCTACTAACATATGATCCATGAAAGAAAACACTAGTAAATAAAACATTAAAATTCAAAACTTTTTGATATGTGCAAGGCACAATGAAGAAGATGAAAAGACAAAGAAAGTCATGAGCAAATCATATCCATAATAAAATTATACATGCATGTATATGGATAAAAGATGTGAACAGATAAATATTCCATCAGAGTGTATACAGATAGAAAACAAGGAAGTAGCAAGATGTTCAAATATCATTAGCCACTAAGGAAATGTAAGATAAAAACACAATGAGCTACTGCTATGCTAACTTAAAGTAACTTAGAGTAGCTTAAAATACAAAATAAAGATAACCACAAATTTAGAAGACGAAGCAAAGAAACAGGATCATCTACCACAGTCCTGGTATGACATCACATAGTAGAGATGGGATGGAAAAGTTTGGCAGTTTCTAAGGCAAACATTCAACTACTCTATGCTCCACCAATTTCATTGCAGTGCTCACCACAGAGAAATAATATTAGGTATAAATAAGCAAAAACCCTATAGGGATTAGTGAAATGGATCAGTGGGTAGAGGCACTTACTACCCATCCTGAAGATCTGAATTGTCCACACACCTGGAATCCACATTGTGGTTGAAAAGAATAGACTCTTTCAAGTTGTTTTCTGTCCTTCACATGTATCATCCCTACTCCCTTGCCACCAATAAATAAATGAAAACAAAAATACTTGAATGCTGATAGCTTTATTCCTAACAGTCTAAAACTAGGGGTGAAAAAGAACCTATGGAATATTAAACAAAGGAAATCAAACCATAAAACACTGCTCATTGATAAAAAGAAATATCTTGCTTTATCCAACCTAGCTGTATCTGTAGCACATTGTATTGAGTGAAACAGATAATCTCAAATATTACACATGCTATGCCTGCATTGTTCTAATTTCACTGAAATAAGAAAATCACTGGGGAGAGAGCAGATTAATAGTTACCCTAGGTGGGGGATAGTGTGGAGAGGGAGGTGTTGGCTAGAAAGGGCAGCAGAAAGGATGCTTGTGGTGATGAAAATGCTCTGTATACTGATTTATCAATGTCAATGTCCTGCTGTGACACTAAATTACAAATTTGCAGAATGCACTATTGGAGATCACCGGGAAAAAGATACATGAGGTTCCTCTTTCATTGATTTATGCAATGCACAATTATCTCAAAATAAAAATTTAATTAAAATGGAGAGCTCTAGTAGTCCTCAGTAATATTTCAAGGTCATAATTTTCACAGAATTGGCTATACTTAATATATCTTATATACCTATCATTGCTATTTCTTTTCAAGAATCTACAAGCATAGATAAATTTTCATTTGTAGCAAGATAACACAAGTTCTCATATTAAAATTCAAAAAGTTCAGCATAGACTGTATGGTGAAGAATATTCTGGGTAATAAAAAAAAAACTATGTTGTTGTTCAGCATACATTAAAGTCCTAGGTTCCATCCCACCTCTGAATAAACAACCCACTATGCTATACCACTATAATCTCAGACTTTAGGAGGTAGAGGCAGGAGGATCAGAAGTCTAAGCCCCTGGCTATGCCTGCCTGAGCTATAAGAAATCTGGGAAGAGGATTAAAATTAAGAATTATTTTTTATTTACAAAAACACAAAATCAGTTGATAAAGGACTTACCGGCCAAATAGGAAAAGAAGACCTGTGTATGTGAAACTGAGTAGTATTTAGTGAGAGTCAAGTTTAAGAGGTCTTCGGAGGATGCTGAGCTACAGCTGGCTTCAATCAAATCTACATTGAGGGAATCCTTCTACTGCTTAGCAACAGCAGGAGAAAGTATCCTGAAACAGCAGTTGTGAAGGCTGTTTCATTTGCTTGGGTGTAGAGGGAGATAAGAAGGGTATTTTTAATGTAGGGATTTGGACCTGATCCTGAAGACACCGAAATTCAAGGTTTGAAGCGTGAACTCGGGCTCTGCAATTGTTCTGCCTAGCCTGCTCTGCCAAACTACTAGGCAAGGCCCTTAAGCTCTCTAAGCCTCCATGTGGGCATTTAAAACCTCGAGTGCCTGTTACAAGATCCAGAGAAAGTTCTTAGGATTAGGTGAGATAATATATATCCAGACCTCAGCACAATATCTGGGAACAGTTTCACTTGGCATACATAGCTGCTCCTTAGTATCTATGGAGGATTGTTTCTAAGACATCCCCCAAAGACACCCAAAGCTATGGATGTTCCAGGCCCTTATAGAAAATGGTGCACTATTTGAATATAATACATGTAAAACTCCTGTATCCTTTAAATTACAATACCAATAAAAATAGGACACACTAATTAGGAAATGATGATGGAACAATCTACATATTCAGTACAGACAACATTTGTGTGTGTGACAGGGTCTCATTTATTTCAAGGAGTGGCCTCAAACACTGTGTAACAGAGGATGACCTTGAACTTATGATCTTCCTGATTCTATTACAAACATATATACCAGCACAGTTGGTTTATGGGGTGCTGAGCATCGAACCCAGGGGTTTGAACATTCTAGGCAAATACTCTACCAATGGAGCTACATCCCAAGTCCCTGACACAGTTCTTCTCTTTGAGATAGGATCTTGCCATGTAACCCAAGCTAGTATTAAACTTGGCAATCCTCCAGGCTACCAGAGTTCTGATATATGTGCACACTATCACACCCAGCCAGGCATCATGCTTTTGGAATATCTGTTCTGTGATTGGCTGATTTAGTCAATGTTGAACATGTGGATATGGAGGACCCATTATATTATTTATGAGCATTGCAATGTCTATGTTGGTGACAATGATATTGTCTCTTCAAAGGTTATAAAAAGGTTGTGGGCAGACATAATGGCTAATATTTGATGACCTAGCTCCTAGATCATAGTAGATGTGCTATTATAGTAAGTTGGAAACTATAGTGCTCTTGGGAGATTTACTTGACAACGATCAACTGATCAGATGGTAGAAGAAGAGACCTCAAGTATATAGCACAGGTATAAGGCTATGACAATGATACAGTCTCACTATGGAAGACAAGGACCAGAAAAAAAAGAGTCGGTACCCATAGATTTAATAAAGAATGCATAACTAGTACACCATAGATATCGTTTCTAAGATTTGATTCCATTTCAACAATGAATAGAATTTAAGAGCAACTTTAGTGCTTATGAAGCATCTCTTGAAGAGAAGTCCAGTGTGGTAGAAAGAATTTTAATCTCAGTGTCAAATAAACAGTGTTGGATTCTTACGCCATTTTTGGACTCCAAGGAAACATATTTGTTCCTTTAGCATTGTAAGTGATACTGTGTGTGAAACTTGAAGTCAAGTTTCAACATCATCTGCTGTGCTATTGGGTGCTGGCTCACAGCTAGGTTGCTCATTGGAGCTTGCTTTCAGGGAATTGCATCATGATGAAAAGTGGCATTCCCTTCCTGGGGAATGGGACTGTGGCCAAGGATTGAATGAGGCAAGAGGGAAAGCCTTCACCATCTCATTTGCTTGTGATTCTGAAAGGCTGAACTAGCTTCAGAGCTTTCCTACTGAATTCAGCCACAGCCCTGTTACAAGTGCATCATGGAGCACCTTTACTTCTGTACAACCAATCATAATCCTGTTCCACTTGTGATACTTCTGCTAGCAACTATCTCCATCTGATATTGATTTTGTTTCTGACCCCAGAGTGATTTGTACTCCTCCTAATCTGGAAAGTAGTAAGAAGGTACTCTGATGCACACAGGCTTATGGTGAAAATGGAATGAGACTACATGCTTGGCAGGAAACGGTGCTAAAAATGATAGTTGATAGATGGAGTTTAAAGACATTATGCAAACTGAATTAAGCCATTCACAGAAGATAAATACGATTCCATCGTATAATGGACTTTAAAGGAGTCAGATTCATTGAGGCAGAAAGTCAAGCAGTGGTGCTAGGGGCATAGACACAGTGAGAATGGGACCATGGCTTAATGGGCATGAAGTTTCACTCCTGAAAGATGGCAAAGCTATGGAGATTAACTGCATAAAGTTATAAAAAATTAATATTGCCAAACTAAACACTTAAACATGGTTAAGGTGATAAAATTTGTGTGGTCTTAAGCAAAACTTGATATAAATACACTAGAAACAGTAGCTGACATACTCATACCGTTGTTTGCACTTAACTTAAACCTCCCATACAGATACCTTTTCTGTCTTACCCACCATCTTTTCACCTTCTTGGCTGGGGCACACAGTTGCAAGCATGATTGAGGCTCCCCTTCCCAGAGCCACCTTGACTAGCATGTCTCTATCATCCGAACTTTTCTATTACTGGCTGGATCTCCTCACGTCTCTTTATACTGTCAGTTTTTGAATGCTCTGAAATCACCCTGGCAGAGGCTCCGAAGGACTCCATTGAAGCCAACAGCAATGTCATACCTTCTTTCCCTAACAAAACAAACACTTCAAAATCATCATTATCATAACCTTTGGAAAAGCACATCAAATTGCATCATGACTTAAAAGAAATTATACTGTGTCAGTGCTAGAATGCTGAAAGGAAGGGATTGAGACTAGGAGTCTGGGGAAGCTGACAGATATAATGATGTGGCTAAATACCATGACAGATTTTGATGTAATTTCTAGATTTAGGCTGTGTGTGTGTGTGTGTGTGTGTGTGTGTGTGTGTGTGTGTGTGTGTGTGTGTGTGTGTGTGCATGCTATTTGTATAAAAAACAGAGTCCAGATCAGAAAATACAGGAGGGGGAATCATCAAGCTAAGGCAGAAAACGTTAAAGTGGTAAGGGGAATTGTTTTTTTGTCCTTTGAAAATAAAAAACTGGTCATCAGGTTAAAGAATAAACAGGGTCAGCCAGGCGGTGGTGGCACACACCTTTAATCCCAGCACTAGGTAGGCAGAAGCAGACAGACCTCTTCGAGTTTGAGACCAGCCTGGTCTACAAGACCTAGTTCCACGACATCCTCCAAAGCCACAGAGAAACCCTGTCTCGAACCCCCGCCCCCCCCCAAAAAAAATAAAAAAAACAGGGTCAGGTTATGGGCAGGGGTCTGTGTGTCCAGACCTATTTGCTGTCTGACAAGCAAAACAAAAATAAAAAGGGAGACTAGATATCTGGGCATAGACTGGTACTTGGGATGAAGTTGCAAATAGTTTGTAGAAACAAATTTAATCAAGAGATTGGGATGTTAAAGGAAAAAAGTCAATGGAAGAGATGTTGTCAAGGTAGCTTTGGGAATTGATCTGAAGCCAGTGGTTATCTCCCCTGCCCTAGTTTTAAGCAGATCTCCTGGAGGGCTGATGAGGGCCAGCAGTGCTGGACTCCTCCCCAGAGTCAGACAGGGTTCTGCAGGTTTTAATGACTACAACAGAGAGCTTGATCCCCTGGAAAGCCCTTGCGGTCCTAACCCAGCAAAATGCATTGAATTTGACAGGTCAGCATTTGCCACCTCTGGTGCCAATGCAGAGGAGAAAAAAATTGTCCTATTTGCAAGCATCACACATGCGTGAGGTTCGGAGTTGCTGTACTTGTTATACAAAAAATATATTTTAAATAAAAATACTGTAAATTGGATGCTGAGTTTCTGCTTTCTGTTTGGCTTTGGTTTTGAGTTTGATACCTGTGCTCTGTTCTAAAGCTTAGTATTGAGAGTATTAGAAGTGTGAAGGCTGAATTCCTCTAAGGATATGAAAGACCATTTTTGCAAGGAAGGTATATAGATAATGTGTATACATCCAAAGCATTCATAGAGGCAAAAATGGTGGGGGTTATGGAAAGAGCAATTTTTAACTCAGTTCAAAATATAACAGCCCAATGATTAGGGCTTTTATAAATGGACTGAATTGTGTTGCAAAGTCACGGGTTCTCCATCACTAAATTTTAAGGTCAGGCAAACAATTTTTTATTTTTTGCTAGCAGTCTCTTGTGCTGGGGGAGAAAATTAACTATATTTGGAAGGTGCAATTCAACATAAAATCTTCAAAAATTACTATTATTTGGTGCTAATATGTGTTTGTTGTAGGTGTATGTGCATATGTTTTTTTGTTTGTTTGTTTTTGTTTTTTGTTTTTACCAGTGCATGAGTGTGAATATGTGTGTAGAGGCCAGAAGTTGACTTCAGGCATCTTCCTCAAATGCTCTTCACCTTACTTTCCAAGTTCAGGTGTGTCCCTGAATCTGGAGAAAAGCAATTTGACTAGACAGGCCAGCCAGTGAGCCCTATGGATGGACTTGTTCTACTCCCACCCTAGTGCTACTATTCTAGGTATGTTCTTCTATTCTTTTACATGGGTGCTGGTGACATTAACTCAGGTCCTCACACCTGTGCAACAAGCACTTGATCCCATTAGTTATCTCACCAAGCAGAGCAACTAAATATCATATTACTCACACTTGTTAAAATATACTGAATACTAGCTTTAACAAATGGACTATGGAGATACAGCAAAGCACAGTGTTTACAATCATAGGTTCAGAGGTTAGATTACTTGTGCTGGAAACTTCTCTGCTCTCTTAGTGTGTGACTCTGGGAAAATTATTTAAGGTTACTGCATCTGGTACTTATTTGTAAAGTAGTAATTAAAACCATTTGCACAAGAGCTGCTGTAACAATTACATGGGTGAACATAGACAAGACATATAGATGGGGCCTGTAGGTACTATTTTGTAATTGTTCTGTTGCTGTGGATGTATTATTTCTCCAAAACCCTCCCTCTCCTCCTCCTATCTACTTTAGTTTCAAGGCTTATGCTTGCTTCTTGATTTTGGTTGTGTACTCTAGCAGCTAGTGAAGAGACAAAGACTGTAGAATATAAATGTGCAGTGAAGTAATTATCACCTTGCCCATTTATGAAAAACTGCAATCATGGCTCTGTTTCTTCCATGCAAGTAGGATTTATTTATTTTTGAGATAGAGTCTTACTATGTAGCTCATGCTGGCCTAGAACACAGTATGTAGCCCAGGCTTGCCTGAAACTCAAAATATTCTTCCTGGCTCAGTCTCCTTAGTGCTGGGATAGCAGGTATGTGCCAACATGCCTGACAAGTGATCATTTTTTGAGGAGGGGAATTGCAGCTATAAAACAAGTGAAAATGTAGTTCTTAAACCTACACACCCAGCTGCAATACACTCTGCCTGAAGTCCTCCAAGAGAAATGTCTTTGAGAGCAACCTATTGTTTCCTCTCCCTGTACAACTGAAATGATGCCTGTTGTTCTTTTCAGTTGCAGAACGTGACGATCTCTTTCCCAGGCCCACAAAAATGGCCACATTTGCCATTCATCAGGGATGGTTCCAGTACTAAAAAACAATTCCCAGCTGCAATTTTGTTCAGGGCTGAGAAGCCCGTCATCCCAATGCTTGCTCCTCTCCTTTACCAATGAGGACAAGAGAACATTCTTTCAGTGGTATTTGCAGGATATGTGTAGTAAAAAATGACAGAGAGAAACATGGAGGATTTAAAATAATTCTCAAGGAGTCTTCTCTAAAAATGGCAAACATCCAAGTCCTTTGAGATTACTCAGGTCTCAACGAGAGGAAAAAGTAGCTGATAAAACATTAGGCTCATTCAAAATTGCCCATTCCTCATCAAAATTCCTACATGAAGGCTCATTCTATTTAAAGTACTAGTTGTTGGTAGCACAAACAAATCTTCCTCAAGAGAGTGAATCCACCTCAGGACCAATTTCTCCTCTGTTCATACATCTACTACTCATTTAGCAGCCCTGCTTGGATAAAGCCCAGAGCCATTTTCATGGCAGTAGGGAGGGACAGCCAGAGAGTCGTCATCAGTCATTTAGGCCTGTGCTGTTAACAACCGAATCAATAATGTCACTGCCATGGAGAGCACCGGTACAGCCTAGTTAGGATGTCTGAACTTGTCACATTAGAAAGGCAAGACAGTTCTGAAAAGGTTTCTGTTCAGAAAAATGTTTGAATGTTAAATATTCTCAAGGTTTAGCAATTCTCTCTGTTCATACACATGGGCTTATTTACAGATTGAATTTGAGCTGACTAATAAGAGTCATTATTGTTTATTTTGATATTAAGAGGTGATGTTGATGTTTTCTATGTCACTGTAAGGCTGAAAAACTGATATTTTCAGTTTCTTTTCTAATTCTTTCCTTTTTTTCTTTCTTTCCTTCTTTCTTCAAGGGAATACCTTCCTTTTGGATCTTCTAGGTTCTATAAGCTATGATCATAACAGTTTTCACTGCTTCTTTCACTGAAAAATGAATGTATGTCCCTAATAGTATTCAAACACCCTGAGAAGAGGAGTCCAAACCATATCTGTGTTTGGTACATAATGGATGTTCAGTACATTGACTGGCTATATGGTAAGTGAATGAATAAATGAAATGAACAGATGGCTTCTTAGATTCCTGCCATATGCAACCATAAAAAGAAATTGATATTTTTTTAAAACTCCTGCCTATAAAATGGTTGTGAATGTCTGATGGAGCTCTGCTGTCTGTGGTTGTACAGTACTTTTTGAGGCTTCATTCTAGATGCATACATACACACAAGTTTTTCTGAGCTATTTCCTTAAGGCATTTCTCTGGCCAGATTCACTTAATGGTTAACATTGCACATTTCTAACATGATTGCTTTCAGAATACTGCCCCTCTATGTCCAATGTCTGTATTAGAAGGATATGCATCCCAGCCCAGTGATTAGAAGTAGTGGGGTTCCCTGAGGTAAGCAATATGGTGGGTATATAGTGCTTATTGACAGTAAAAGTATCAGTCGTTTTGATGTATACAAGTCCATCTATAACACTCTTAAAAAGTACATATATTATACTCTATAGAAAGTCAACTGTTCCATCAATATTTTGGATGATATAAAACTACAACCATGAATGCTTCAAAGATTAATTGACTTAAACACACACACACACACACACACACACACACACACACACACACACACACACACTTGTGCTTTACCCATATGCACATATGTTCATCATGTGCATGCTTTCTGTGGATTTCAGAAAAGGGCATCATTGAAATTAGAGTTACAGGTAGCTAAGAGTTGCCACATGGGTGCTAGGAATGAAATCTGAGTCCTCTACAAGAGTGGCAAGTGCTTGTAGCTCCTGTGAATCTCTTCAGCTCCCAACACATTGACTTTTAAGACTGTCAAATTTTGAGAGGAATCCAGGACAGGAATTGAAACCAGATAATCACTCAAAAGTGACTTTCCCTGATTGCCTACATATAATGAGAACTTCCTGAAGTCTTCTCCAAGGATTTTGTTCTTATAATCAGTATCTAACATGGTGAAACACACTGATAATGTACTTCTATATCATCCATCTTCCCTTTCAGAACATAAGTCTCTATCAGGGTAGAGATTGGTAGTATTTGTTGCTTTCATCTCAGTACCTAAAATGCTGGCTGACATATAATAATCTCTCAATGGATAGTGGGTGGATGAATAAATAGATATTTGAAATTTTAGCTAAAAGCCTCCAAGGTTTCTTGGGTATAATCTGGTTTACCAAGCTGACAGTCATTAAATATTTTTTCAAAAGATATTGAAGATATTTTGAAGACAAAAAGACTCAGTTGAAGACTGGTAAGTGATTTGTTCAATGCCACTGTGCTAAGCCTTAGGAGCAGAACTCAACTAAATAGCAGAACAGTATTCTTCAAAAGTGCAAAACTCATGAAAGAAAAATAAAGAGCTCAAGGATGGATTTGAGAAAACCAGGGAGACAGAAATCCTAAGTGTCATCAGAACAGAAAAAGCCCACTAGTGAAAAATTCATGAAGTAGGAAAATGTCTATAGTTTAGTTCACAATATTATACTACTGTTAATATTTTGGTTTAGACAATTAAACTATGATTATGTAACATTAATATATGAGAAACATGAGTAATTTGTCTATGGAACTCTCTGTCTCATGTCTTGTGTGTGTCACTATTCTGTAAGACTAGAACAATTTAAAAATGAAAAATGAAGAACTGAAAGCAATAGAAGGTAAGTACCTAGTCCCTCCAGACACAAGCACATAAGCATGTCACAAGGTACATACAATGAGTGTTTTGAATTTAGATGCTTCTGAGATGACAGATTTTAGGAATTGAAATATCTTTTGGAGATGAAATGGAAAGACTTTCCCCAATAATTTAAACAACTAACAAGAGTAAAAATGTGTTGTCACAGTACTCTATAAAAATCAGGAGATGAAAAGAGTCCACTAGATAAAATTCATTTTTAAAATTCAAAACACTTGAGACCACAGAGAAGATAAGAATTCAAGCATCCCCCTAGGAACTTAGGTTATCTGTCCAAGAAGTGTTTGAAGTAGGCTTTAAGGCTATTTCATTTTGATTTTTGACACTGAAACTTGAGATGTAAAAGAATACTTATTTATACTTACTCTTTGCCACTGGGAAGTATAGTTGATTCAATTAAAAGGCTTATTCTTATTTTAAACTCTTCTTTAACCACACAAAACTATCTAACAAAAGGCTTGTCTTTTGTCTGAGGTATGGTCTCATGTAATGTTGATCATATTGGTCTCAAACCCACTATGTGGACAGGGATGACCCTTAAACATTAATTCTCCTGCTTCTGTCACCTGAATGCTGGGAATATAAGAGTGCACCAAAAAACCTTTTGAAACTTGGTAAAATATAATTCATTATGAATAAAATAAATTTTCTTAGTTTTGGAATAATAGGAAATCGAACATGATATGCATGTGCTAATAGTTTATCATCAAATATGAAAATCATTACTGGTCAGTTACTGACATTATGTTCACTTTATGCTCTTTTGTAATAAGGGATGCTGGGTAGCTAATCTACTAAGGAGTCATGGTGGAGTAAGAATACTTACCATCTCACATAAGAGTGCCGTAAGAATGAGAGCCAAGTGAGAAAACAGACTCTACCCACAGCTTTTCCATTTGGTAACTTGCTAAAGTTCTTTTCTCTCTCTCTCTCTCTCTCTCTCTCTCTCTCTCTCTCTCTCTCTCTCTCTCTCTCTTTCTCTCTCCTTCCATCCCTCCCTTCTGTCTCCATCTCTCTCTTTTTTTCTTTCTTTGTGTAGGCATGTGTGCATGAAGATCAAAGGAAAACATTGAGGAGTTGGTTCTGTCTTTCCACAATGGCTATCTCAGGGATCTAACTCAAACCATCATACTTGTTAGTGGGTGTCTTTACCAACTGAAGCATCATGCTGACCCAGCTCATGAAATATTTAGAAATTATTTTGTGCTCTCACACCCTGCTTTATATAGTTATGATGATAATCAAATAGGACCATACATGTAAAAATGTTTTGCAAAATGTTAAAAATTATATGAACAGAAGACAATCCTATCAGGGGAGGTAAGAAAAATCAAGCACAAATGCATTTTCTCTGACATATTTTGATAATAATTTATTTTCTTATCATACTTTCTTTAACGTTATTAATGTCAGGATTAAAAAGCTTCTTTTTATATGAGGTGATTTCTATTCTTAATAACCTAAATTTCATCTGCATGTCAACATCGTCCTCATTTACACTACTGGCTAAACCTTTCTCCTGAGCTGCAAATAGATTTGACTTTTGTATTTGGGCATATCATGGGAACGTTAAATTGAACACATGTAAGCATTAACTCTTCAGATAACCTTTAACCTATTTTCTCCTCAGTCCATCAACTCAGTAAATAGCAGAAGAAATCATTCACACAAGCAAACAAACAAAAAATCTGGGAGCTTTCCTTAAGCTTCTATTCATGACATTTAATCCATATTCAAGGAATGTAGAATTTTACTGCAAAATAACTTTCAATCTATTCTCACTGCTTTTCAGATAGTCCTTCCTAGGTCATGAAAAAGCCCTTATTTCCATTTGGTAGCCTAGTGCATGTAAAATATCTATTACTATTTGTAGTTATATATTAAAGCTATTTTATTGGTTATTTCACTATTTGTATATGCATTTTATATTTCTTGATATTTTAATTTTTTGAGACAGGGTATCACTTTGCAGTCCTGTTTGTCCTAGAACTCATTATGGAGATCAGGCTGCCTCAAACTCATAGAGATCCACCAGTCTCTCTCTCCTGAATTCCAAGATTAAAGATGTGTGTCATTGTGGCCAGTCAAAAATAAAAAAAAAAATTAAATGCAGTAGGAACAACACACATGTGCATAGATATACTTATGTATATACACACACATATCTAAATTTTTATTCACAATAAAGTTTACATATAGGACATTCTATCACAACTTTGTGTTTGATGAAACTTAGGTCTTAAGGCATATGGTACAACTAGAGCCTAAAATTCCTCTTTTTAAATTTTGTTAATATTTATTATTTGCTGTGTGTAACATTATAGTAGTCTTTTTGATAACATATGATATCCATTGTAAGACAAATTACATTTGTACCGAGATTGGGAAAGAAAGCAATTTTTCAAAGGTCTGGGATGTAAAGGTGATACAAGAATGAAATGGGGCTGGACTTGGAACCAAAGGGAGTCTATATGCACACCAGTATCCCTGCCCCTCTGGTCTGGAATCTCTGTGGACAAAGAACTTGAGAAAATAGAATGCTGGTGTTTAGAATCTCTATTACACGTTTTCATATTGAAAATTTTTAAATTTACGAATCATTTATGCTGTATGTGTGATATCTGTATGTTAAGTGTGGTTACACATACCACACAGCATATATGTATGCCAGACAATAATTTGGGGGGTTGCTTCTCACCTTCCACTTTACTGAGGCAGGGTGGGTCTCTTGTTTCTGTTGCACTGTGTATATGTGGCCAGCTGGCCCAGGATTTTCCAGAAAATTTGCCTGTATCTTCCTCCCTTCCCACCATAGAAGTGCTGGGATTATAGGTGTGTACCCTGCCACACATGGCTTTTTATGTTGCATCTGGGGATCTAACTTGGGTCACCAGACTTATATGGCTAATTGGTATCTTTTCCTACTGAGACATGGCCTCTGTCATCAATTCTTGTGTCATAAATAGAAATTTGAAGTTGGTTTAGCATATAACCACTTCAGGTTTTAAAAATGCAATTATAAAATATGTTTGATAATTGGAGTTTAACCAACAGTCGAAACGCTACCTTAAGTGTCCTTCTCTGATAATGAGATTGATGACTACCTTGAATGCCATCCTAGAACCTTCATACAGTAGCTGATGGAAGCAGAAGCAGACAACCACAGCTAAACACTGAGCTGAACTCCTGGAATCCAGTTGCAAACAAGCAGGAGTGATGGGCAAATGGGTCAAGACCAGGCTGGAGAAACCCACAGAAACAGCTGATCTGAACAAGGGGTTGCTCATGGACCCCAGACTGATAGCTGTGAAACCAGCATAGGACTGTTCCGGACCCCCTGAACGAGGAAGTCATTTTGGAGGTCTGGTCAATCTATGGGGCCTCTGGTAGTGGATCAATATTTATCCTTAGTACACTAATGGACTTTTGGGAGCCCTCTCCACATGGAGGGATACTCTCTCAGCCTAGACACATGGGGGAGGGGCTATGCCCTGCTGCAAATGATATGACACACTTTGTAGACTATCCTCACCTTCCCTGGGGAGCAGAAAGGGGTTGAGATAGGGGGTCAGTGGGGGGCAGGGGAGGAATAGAGGGAGAGGGAACTGGGATTGACATGTAAAAGAAGCTTGTTTCTAATTTAAAACTGGTCTAATTACCATTATAAAAATAAAAAATAAAGAAAATAAGAGCTTAACAATAAACATTTTTCAAAGTAGTTCATTTATTCTCTTAAAATTATAGCCACATATTTTCCTATAATTCACATGCAGCTTTCTTATTGATAAGGATTAGAGTGCATTACAAAAGTTGTATTTTAGTTTTCCTAGTAAATGAAACTGAGAAGATGAAAAACAGAGGTAGAGCTTTGATCAAACATTGGAAAAGTCCAGAGGTACAAAGAGAGAGAGAGAGAGAGAGAGAGAGAGAGAGAGAGAGAGAGAGAGAGAGTTTAAAACCATATTTATCATTTCTGCTTATGTACTGGAAACTCATAGCCCGTATCTTTATCCCCTTTGTTTGCTTTGAAATGTTCTCCACTGAGTGTTCACTCCTTCAATACCAGTCACTTCCCTCATCACTTCTCCTTGCCATTTTTTATTTGGTAGTTGTTATGTGACATAGATCTGTGCTACCTAAATAAAAGTATCATGAGAAAAAGTCCTGAGGATCTTTATCTTAAAAATTAAAACAAGACAAAATTAGACATCTACACAGTATACCCCTTTGACCTCTTTATTTTTGTTTGTTTCTTTTGTTTTGGACAGGGTGTCACCATGTATCCTGTATATTCTCAAACTCACAGCCATCTCCCTGCCTCAGAATCTTGAGTAGTTGAAATAATGTGTGCCAAAAATGCTGACTTCATTCTTTGTCTTTTTACTCCTATACAAATGGTGATGGAGAGTTTAGTAGCCATTTCCTGACAATGATATGACAAGCCTGAGAAAAAGTTGATGAAATCAATGGAAATGTAAGAATTTTCATTGCTGAGCTTCAAATATCTTGCTTCCAGATATCTTGATACTGTAGCTAAATGCAGCTTTATTTATTTAAACAACCACTTATAACCGTTATAATCATGGGGATTGTAACTGACACAAAACCCCAGCTAATAAGGTGGGGATATGGAAAACAAATGAAAAATATCAATCATTCTACATTGTGAAGAATTTATAGGATGTGGCTTGGGCAAATAAGAAGAAATATCCAAGCTGATTTAGACATCTCTTCGGATCTGATCTTTGTCCCTCTACCACTGTGCTTGATTGATAGTGAAAACTGAAGCTGACTGTAATGCATGAAGGATGTAGGTATTCTCTGCTATAAGGATTTTAGTTCTAAAAAAGGGTGTTGTATATTTGTGTATGTGTTGCATGTAACTATATGTGGACTTTTTCTCAGAAGTATACACATGGTTCTTATATAAGGATCAATGTCGCTTAGACAAAGGAGTTGTTTCCCACACAATGTAGTTTCAAAATAGAATGTTATTTTGTCAATTACCCTTGAACTTCAGGCAACATTTCCTAGAAACTGAAAAAGGTTAATAATAGAGATGTTTTTACTCTTCTCTCTAACTAAATGGAAACAAAATAAAATAGAAAACAATTCAAGGACTGCATAATTTCCTGAACAGGATTCAAGCATTTAAGGTGCCAAGAAGTCAAAGTAGGTAAAGTCTATATAGTCAATGACTTACAATTTTTGTGTTAGTCTGGACTGTGTGCCTGTCACCAAAGAGGTTGAACAGGACAGTGAATTCAAGGCCAACCCAGGAAAAAAGGAACATCCTGTCTCAAAACAACAACAACAACAACAAAAAAAAACCCAACCAAATAAGTGAAAATAAGAAAGAAAGAAAGAAACAAACAAAAAAAAACTCACTTGTGTAAATTCCAGGATTAAGTGATAATAGAGAAAAGAGGTGTAGTCACTGGATGAGGCAGAAAATTAATGGTTATGTGCTTTCCTTGTTAATTTTGAGGCTTTGGCTCTAATATGTATATTTTATTTGCTATATTTAGACTAAATTAACAACGTTTATCATAGCTGTGTGTAGCTAACTAGAATTTAGAGGTCACTGGTCATTAGCATTTAATTTCCTTGCTGTAGTCACAGGGATGTATTTGGGGAGGTGAGCTTGATCAGTATCACTTTAATTTAGCCTCTTTAGATGAGAAACCAGTATCTTTTCTTGGGAATCACTCAGTATTTCAGGTGAGGTACCTACATGTACCTTTGCTAATGAACTATCAGAGAAATAATCATTCAATTTCCAGTCTCATGGGACATATGAGCTCAGACTTGATGATCATTTATGGTGACTGAGTTGCCTCTGACATAGAAGACTGACTTGCTGGGGGCTTTATGGACAATGCTCCTAACAATTGCCCAGTTAATCTCTTCAGCTATTGTATCTTTTCTGGTTTCTATTGACTCTTACATAAATGCTATAAAATTGAGAAATGAAGTTTAATCAAAATACAAATGGGGCTCTGTTTTAGGAGGATGGAAGTGCTATCTGCAATTGCCTGAGATACAGAGGGAGTGAGGACAGGATGGCCTCTATAAAATCATGACAAAGGAACTGTATGCCATTGTGAGGCTGACTCCAGCCAATGGCAAGGATGATTAGTAGGTGATTTCCAAAAGGAGAGGTGAAAGCTGGAAATGAGCATAAAGACAGCTAGGTCCAGTTAGCCAAAACATGTAGTGTGCACTTTCTTTGTCTTATTTCAGGCTCACAGAATCTGTGGTTTTATTTTTGTTTTGTTTTTTGTTTTATATGGATCAAGATAGCAGGCTTTCTTTTGTAAAGGCAATTGCTACAACAAATGTAGGAACAAAGTAACGAGTAAACATATAAAAGGGGCCATTGGTTTTGCCTAGGGGAGATGTATAACTTGAGTTATGTATTAAGAATAATGAGCAAAACTAGTTAATACAATAGAAAATATTTCAATACAGAGAATATTAAGTGTAAACCTACAATGCGTACTATACCTATTTTGTGTGTGTGTGTGTGTGTGTGTGTGTGTGTGTGTGTGTGTGTGTGTGTGTCTTAAGCTTAGTGACATTTTTTTTTTACCAGTGTTGCCATTTCATTTGTTCTTTCTTCTTTTCTTCTGAAATTGTACTTTATAGTCCAGGATTTAAGGGACACAGAGGTCCTCCTTACATAGTCTTCTGTGTTTTCTGTGCAAGTTAAAGTTGAAACTGATATTATTTTTAGCTCTCTTTCTACAAAAGCAAACATAAAAGCAAAAACAAAAAAACACTCAAAGTGGTGGCCCAATGACCTCAGAACTTGGTGTGTTGAGACAGGAAAATTGCAAGCTCAAGGCCAGGTTGGGATACACAGTGAGACCTCTCACATTAAGTAATAAAAGCAAACAAACAGGCCTAAATTCTGTCTCTGTCTCTCTGTCTCTGTCTCTGTCTCTGTCTCTGTCTCTCTCTCTCTCTCTCTCTCTCTCTCTCTCTCTCTCTCTCTCTCTCTCTCTCTCTGCCCTGGCTCCATGTTGGGTTTTAGACTGAGACTTATGCTTTTCCTCACAACATGTTTCTTTTCCTGAAACTAAATTTTACCAAGGACTTATGTGGATCAGGCACTGTGCTAAATACTTTCCATGCAACACCACTTGTAATCCTTATACTCAGCTCACTTCATACCTCCATGTTATAGATGGAAAATAAGCTTAGAGCCTCCCAGTAGGTTATAGACAGGAACAAGATTAGTTGGTTGTGGGACTGTGGGAATCTAAGTTTGCAGCAGAGGCACCTGAAAGGTCACAGGGAGTGGCCAGTGTGGATGGATTGAGTGCAGAGTGTGATAGTCTAGATAATCAATCATACCGTGAAATGGAAAACTGTAACTTTTTCATCAACAGTATGGTCCAACTCACTGAAGATCAGAGAGAGAAGATTGGTGCATAGTCATTATAAAGTTTCAGCTTGGATAAAGTGACAGAATAAAGAAGTCAGGTACAGGGATGATTTGGGGGTTGTGGTGGTTTTACAGACAGCCTGATAAAATGTGGGCAATGGCACAATCCTGTATAGATTAAGTTACATGACTTACTACTTAAATTACCATAGGCAAATAATTTTCCCTCTCTTCATTTCATTTTTTATAGTAAAGTAATTAATGGAAGCAAAAAACCCAAAAGACAAAACAAAACAACAACTAAACAAACAAACAAACAAGTCCCCATCCAAGCTACTGGATAAAATTGAAAATGATGCTAATGTTCCTAGGAGGGTAACTTTTAGGATTGTCAAAAAACAAACTTTAAAGTTTCCACATTAAATACACAGGTGACTATTTGAGAGCAATGCAACTAACAAGAATCACCATGAGAGAAACAGCAGTTTTATAATCATACCTTGCCTCTAAGGTGTCAGAGAATAAGCATCCTGCAATTTCACCATGCTGTTCTTACAGGCTGCCAGCATTACACTTGATATGAGAAGAAAATATCTGATGACAGCACTTAGTATCACGACCTGTTTCCAGGTTTTGTGATGCATTTTAAAGAATATATGTACATAATATATGCTATATGAAATTTACTGTGCTGAAATGGGAGCAATACAAAAAATAAATCCCAGTTTTATATACATTAAATAAAACTGCCTACATCCTTTTAAGAACAGATGCTCCAAGTTGGATATCAAAGAATTTCCTTTCAATTATCATCTATTCACCAGACACAAATTGTGTACTTCTCAGTACTGAGTATGAGAAGGAAAAGAAAATAGTTAACACACACACACACACACACACACACACACAAATCAAATATAGCTCAGAGAAAAAGAGAAGTCACTGAAATGATGTCAACTCAACTGATTGTATTCATAGGGCATAAGACTTTATGAGTGACATCATCTTTTGTGATTACATCTATCCTTGTATTTCTCAAAACTCTCATTTGGAATCATTGCTTATGTCCATTGCCTACAATAGCTTATCCTTTGATCCTTTGATGATCTTATGAAAATTAAAAGACACATAAAGCATTTTCCCTAGGACTGATTAGACATACATAAATAAATATTTACATTAAATAGTTCGAGGAGGAAGAGAGTCTTGTTCTTTCAGCAATTGCACAATGAACATTTTTAACTGATTGAGATTTCATATGCCAGTTCAAGATAATGATTAATATATTACAAGATTTTTTTCTTCCTTACTTCTTTCCTCCTTGATTGTCCCATTTCTTTCTTGACATATGTAGACAGTCCTCTTTCCAACCCTCGTCCATTTATTTTCTAAAGTAATTCCATGGAGAAAAAGGCTCAGATTGTATGAAAAAAATACAGAGTATAGAAATCTCAGAGCTGTATGCTTAAGCAAAGCAATATATCAGTATGGTATAAAATTTAAGGGACCTATATATGATATTTCAGGTTTTTTTACTTCTTATATGTGACTGAATTGGGAAGATACAGATTTATAAACCTAAAAAATCCAGAGTTTCTGTGCTTTCCAGTTACAGCCTTCATTTACAACTCTGACATGGTGAGCTGTTGTTTCCTACCTTTTATTTGTACAGGTGCCTGCTCAATACCAATACATATCTTCTCTCTATAACCATCCACCATGTAGATGCATTTATTTATTAGTCAATATATATTCTGTGAATTGCATTCTGCAAATTTGAACGTGAACAAAATGCAGTTGATATAATTCATAACACTACACAGATGTCTTGAAGAGATTGGGGAAATCAGTCTCCAGGAGGCTGACTATTGGAAAATGATAAAATGCATTTGGAAGGACAAGTCAGAGACCAGGTTAAAAAAGTAACAAACCTCTAAATTTGTAGTTCCATTATAGTTGTGGGATGAAGTCAAAGAATAACTGTAGTCAACAATTTACATGTAAATGAAGAAAATACAAAAGGAACCATGCACACAGGAAGAAAGTAGACACTGATGCAAAAAGAAACAGAAAGGAAAATCCTAACAAATAAATGATTTCCAGAAGAAAAGAATCAAGGAAAAATATCCAGCTGTGGTAAAATACTTTCAAATTGCCATTTGTGCAACCAATGCATGGAACAGAGATTTCTCAGGGTAGAGAGTAGGAACAGAACATTATTATGAACAGAGCAGTATCCTTGGCAAAGTACCAATAAAATTACACTTTCCTACAATAAAGAAAATGGAGGGTGTAAAATAATGTCAATTAGAAAAAATGCATGCTACTGGAGTCTTCACTATTCCTGGAAAAAATAGCATCATGCTTAGAAACTCTGAGAGTTCTGGGAAACAATGACCGCATAGACAAGACTTACTGATTTAAAGCAACACCTGGGTTATATTTAAGAGATAAGCCACAATTATAAGTATATCTCAGGTTAAGAAAATTAATATGTATAAGAAGGAGTGATATTCAAACTGTTTTGCTTAATCACTACTATGAGACAGATACATAGAAATAAGCATAGGCTATGATCAATCAGATAAGCACTAAAGAATTGAAAAGAAATTGGTTTAAGAGTAAACAGTGGCTGAATGTCAGTACCTTGCTAACTGCACTTAATAATTTCCAATGAACATTTCTGAGCATCCCTCTGTCCTATTACTAGAATCACCTGCCTCCCCATTGCCTCCATTAGAGGTAGTAGAAAATAAATAGTTTACAATTTCCCAATTTGTAAAGAACCACCCTCACATGGTTTGTGTCAAACCACCCCAAACTATGTAAACTGACAAAAATAAGAGATTAAACAGTCTCTGATAACTAAGAAAGAACTAGAAAAGATTTAGACAATTGGGCCGGAGTGGAGAGATGGCTTGGGATTTAAGTGGGTTACTTGAAAAGGACTGGAGTACAGTTTCTAGCATGTCCGTTACACCCTATACAACACCCTATAACTCCAGCTCCAGGGGATATGATGCCCTCTATTGACCTTCATGAACACACATACATCAGCTCTAAAGTACCATACAGATACAGTTTATCAGTAATAACTACTGAAATATTTCATAGATTCATTGAGCCTAATATAACCAAGATAAGAACAGCAGTCTTCTATACAAAAATAACAGATTCTCTCTGTGAAGTCAAACAACAACAAAAACTTACAGTGGGCCCAAAGTTCTTAAACACAAGTTGCAAAGTGACAAAGTGACATTTTCAGATCATTCATTTAATTTAAATTGTTTCTTGGTATTGAATGATCAAAACTTCTTAAACTGTTTTAATGGTAGCACCTAATATGACACAAAATTGGAGTGGGAAGAGGTGGTCTAATGGGATGGATGAGAAGGGTTCAAAAGTCCTAGAGGAGAAAAAGATAAAGTACTCTATATTTTCTCTCATATGCAGAGTCTAGATTTGTGTAGCATGAAAGCAGAAGAGGGACTAGTTTGGAGAAAGAAAGGGACCAAAGGGAAGAAGGAAGGGGTGCTTGGGTACTTGGTATTGGGATGTAAATAGAAGCAAAATACAAAAACAAATATATATATATATATATATATGTATATATACATACATATATATATGTAATATACATACTTACATATATATGAAAATGTCATAATGAAACCTACTATTTTGCAGCCATCTGCTTCAGTTAGGTTTCTATTGCTGTGATAAAACACCATGACCAAAAATAAGCTAGTGAAGAAACAGTTTTGTTTTAACTCTTCAACATATCCAGCAGGTGGATGTAGTTGCCTAAATATGTCTATTATCCCTGCCAATTGGAAGCTGAGGCTGGAGGATTGTGAATTTGATGACAGCATAGGCTACAAAGTTAGACACTGTCTTAAAAATTAGCATTCCAGCATTCAAGTCATGATATGTTTGGTATCATGGCGTCATGCTTCAGATGTGAATATCACCCTTGCACTCTGCTGTAGTCCTCAAACATGCATTCATCAATGTCCCTTTTATTACAGAAACAGCCATCAGTAGGTTTGTTGCAATTGATTCTTGAGAAGCAGAGTCTGCCGCACTGTGCTTCTATTGGGAAACAGTTGCACAGTATTTAAGATGCTGTTCATTATGTAATGGGAACTTTGTGCTTAGAACAGCTCCACAGGGAGAAGCAATACAGCTAGATGTAAAACTGCTCTACATTTCCCAATGCAGAAGTTTAATTTTTGCAGTACAATTTCCCTTCCACTGCCATATTTCTACATGTTTGGGAAGGGTTCACATGAATTTTACATTGTAAGTCTTTGCCTCTTGTCAGCCTCCTCTCTCTCTCTCTGTCTCTGTATCTGTCTCTCACTGTTTCTCTTCTCTCTCTCTCTCTCTCTCTCTCTCTCTCTTTCTCTCTCTCTCTCTCTCTCTCTCTCTCTCTCTGTGTGTGTGTGTGTGTGTACATTTGTATGCCTGTGTACATTTGTGTATCTGTGTGTATTTATGTGTTGGTGTATTCACCTATGCATATGGAAGTCTAGTACTGACCTTGGGCGGGTCCTCTACTGTTCTCCATCTCATTTTTAAAAATTTATTTATTGATTGTTGCAGGGGAAGGAGTGTTACAGTACATGTGTAGAGGTTAGAGAACAACTTGGTGGAGTTAGTTCTATCCTTCTACCATGCTGGTTTCAGGGAAAATTTCAGGTCACTGGACTTGTCATTAAACAGTTTTACCTGCTGAACCATCTTGCCCAGCCTATCACTGTCTTTTTAAAGCTAGGATCTTTCAGTGAACCTGGAACTCCTTGTTACAGTTAGACTGACTGACTAATAAGCCGCCTGAATATGTCTACTTCCAGTCTCCAGCACTGGGGTTCCAGGCACATGTTACTGTCTGATTCTTACATGGTATCAGGGATTTGAACTTAGGTGTTCATGCTTTTGGAGCGAGAAGATTGCCTCACTAAGACATCTCTCAGGCCTCCATTTTTTAAAAGCCAAAAACTAAAACACCAAACCCTGCAGTTTTCTCTTATAGTTGCAACGAAATACATAAAAGAGTAAACACTCTGGGCCTCTTTTGATTCTGATCTATACAATATCTTGATGTCTTAGAGTAAGGGACATCATAATGCAAAGTTATCCAGTCAGTGACTATATGAGTTTTTCTGCTGATGGGTAATGAGAATGACAAATGATAAATGCAACATTATTGTGACAGAAAAAGTTATATTAACTTAGATCATTCCTCACTTAAAATGCTTATCATCTTCCGTATAGTATAGAAATTTCTCAAGTTACAAGCTTCTATAGTTAGCAATAAAGCTCTCTGTTACAGCAGCAACATGGTAATGAGTAATGACCCCAAGCAGAAGACATTGATACTTAACCCTGAGTTAAAGCAACCATTAGGATTTCTCAGTCTGTGTAGTTTTATGCACATAGTTTTGTAATGTTTCATAAATGTTATTATTAACATTTTTATGTTGCAAGGTATAAGATAGCAGGAGTGTTGCTTTAAGAAAAGAGATGCAGTTTCTATAGCAACCATGTAAAATAACTCATGGAAGTCTCTCTCTCTCTCTCTCTCTCTCTCTCTCTCTCTCTCTCTCTGTGTGTGTGTGTGTGTCTTTAAACTCATAAGAAAATTAACTTAAAAACATGAAAATCAATTCTCTTTGTAGATAATGAAGATTTTGAAACATTTATAACTGTAGAATCACAGACTCAAAAGAATAGATTGGATCTTAAAATTTATCTTGTCTAAGTTCCCAGGTAAGGAACTTACATCCTTGTGACATTGATTATTGCTTTTGTACTTCTTCCATTTCTTGCACAGTGGGAGAACTTATTACTTTTAGTTTGGTACATGGAAATCTGAAATAAAGAACATACTTTAGTTTTTTAAGTCTCTCATGTATGTGTATATAAACACATGACATCAGTATGGCAATAGAGGTATTAATGGACACATTTATTTTGTTGTTGTTGCCATATGGTCTCACATAGCTCAAGATGGCCTCAAACTTGATATGTAGCACAAGATGACATTGTGGTCTTCATCCTTTTGATTCCAGCCCCTAAGTGATGAGATTAGAGGTATGTATCACCTGGATATGGTGGATGTATCTTATTGATGTTACTGAAAAGTTGTTTTTAAAAATACTGATTGCAATTACCCGTTATGCCTTTTGCTGTCTTATATCTTTCTGTTAGTTGGAACTCAGATGTGATAGCTGAAAAAAACATGAGGTATGTTGAACCACACAGCAACAGTGAGAATCTGAGGTGCAACAAGTTAAAGGAGGAGATTGGACTTTGTGAGACAGAATAGTCAAAGAAGATCTGGTTTATATAGTTCTAGACTTTTACATGAGAGGAAAATGTGTTTTTTATCAAATTTATTTATTTATTTATTTATTTATTTATTAGTTTTTGAGACTGGTTTTCTCTGTGTAGCTTTGGAACCTGTCCCTGAACTGACTCACTTGGCCTGTAACTTATAGAGATCTGCTTGCCTCTGCCTCCTGAGTGCTGGGATTAAAGCCGTGTGCCACCACTGCCCACAGGCAATTTTAATTTAGCAATATATAAATACTGTTAGCTGATCAGCCAGACTAAACATGATAAAATTTGTAAAGAAACCAACCTCTAAGGCCAACCAGATGTTTGTGTTCATTGCTTAGCCTTAGTTCCCTATAATATGTCCCTAGGTTTCTCTCCTACAATGTTATGTTCATCCTCTTAAGACATTCACTCTCTTCAAACACATAATGATGCTATTTTACATTTTAAATGACTTTGCCAAAGACCATTCTATATTCTTAAAAAATAGTCCCATATTAATTGTCTCTATACCCTTCTTTATCTTGCTTGCCCTTGAATTGATGGAGGCATTAATACTTGTCAGGACATTTGTTACATATGATACCCATGAATGAACATAATGCTTCAGATGGAGTTCAACTAGTGAATACTACAATGAAACTTTGTTTAATTCCTCAGTAGAATAAAATTCCAAATTACCCTCTATAGCAAGTTATACTAGATTATACTGGAAAAGAATAGTTAATACTGAGCTGGTATTTACCTAAAACAGCAACTCATGTCTACTAGGAGCCACCAATTATGTCAAATGTTCCTGGGACTATATTTGTATACAAGTTTTTAAAATATTTACATATTTCTTAGATTTATTTATGTTATTTTATGTATGTGTGTGTTTTTACCCAAACATATGTATCTCTGTGCACCACATGTATGCTTGCTACTCATGGAGTTCAGAAGATGGCATCACATCCCCTGGAATAGGAGTTATAGATTGTTGTGAGACACCATGCACGTGCTTCAGTTTACCAAATAAAGATAAACTGCATTTTTTTATTTTAAAACTTAATTTTCTGCCGGGAATTGGTGGCATGCGCCTTTAATCCCAACACTCGGGAGGCAGAGACAGGCAGATCTCTGTGAGTTCAAGGCCAGCCTGGTCTACAGAACGAGTGCCAGTATAGGCTCCAAAGCTACACAGAGAAACCCTGTCTCGAAAAACAACAAAAAACCTTAATTTTCTGTTTTGTATGCATTATCTCACATTATTTTTTGTGACATTTTGATAAAATAGTTTATTTTATTATCTGAGGCAAGGATGAAAATCTGGGTAAAAGTGGGGTCAGGGAAGCTTTATGCACCTGTGAGGATTATGTGCCACACTACTTGGGGGAGGGCTTATTTACAGATAATTAATGGAAATGTGTGAAATGTACTAGAGCAAACAACACCAAGGAAAGCCACCTTAGAAACATTTTTCCTTGGACATGGTTACCGAAACATTTCAAAAGCCACCTAAGATACTGTAGCCAGGCAGTGGGTAGTGCACACCTTCAATCCCAGCAATTGGGAAGCAGAGCTAGGTGGATCTCTGTGAGTTCAAAGCCAGTCTGGACTAAAAGCACATTCCAGGACAGCCATGGATATTTCACAGAGAAACCCTGTCTCAAAAAAACAAACAAAAAACAAACAAAAAAAAACAAATAAAAAGAAGATATTGTGAGCACCCATGCCAAAGACATTGCTGAAATTCACATATATCACATACATTCATGATCTTTAAAAAGGAATTGAAGTTTGCAAAGTACAAAAAAGGAAATCCACAATATATTTGTTAAAACTATCCAATATGACCTAACTAACTATTAAACTCTAAAATAAGAGAAAAGAAACATCTGTTCAATGTTTCAAAATATGGCTTTTCCAAGATTCACAGCTCTTTAAATCCAAATGAAAAGCAAAATGACTTAAAAACAAAAACACTGGAGACATACAGAGAAAAAATGAAAGTGCCAAGTAGTGGACATCTAGCTAAATAATTAAAAAAGTAGTTAACTGATGCGTTGCTATTTAAAATCATTTCCCACTCAAAGACCAATAGTGATAAATTGTAAGGACTATCCCAATACATTTTCAATTAAATGGCTAAATTAATGTAGAGTCATTTAATTAAAGTTCCAGTAGTTTTTCCAAATGCTGTTAATTATGCTGCCTATCTAAAATTAAATCTCTCTCAAACCCTTTACATTTCTTCCTGCTCATCAGATACAGATATAATTAAAATTCTACAGGTTCACCTAAATGCATCCAAATATTATAAAAGAAAATAAAAAAGCCTGGGGTTTCAGTAACTACTTGAGAAGACTCTATTTTAATGGGATTTCTACAATCTTTGGGGAAAGCCAATCATCGTGTAAGTGTACTTGGGCAGGTGTGAGTGTGAGCACATGACACGTGCTCACATAGTCTTAACATTCCTTTGAAAATGAATTTCTTTCATTATATCCAAGACACTGATGTAGACACAACAAAGAGTTTCAAAGGTCCTCTTCCCCACCCCTATAAAATGATACAATTTTTTTTAAGACTTTAAGTAATTTACTTCAAGGAAACGATTCAAGGTAAAAAGCACTATCTAAGCCTTTTGGGTTCCTGTTTCCTAAATGACAAATATTTCCCAATTGTCAATCAGAAAGGAGACCCTTAAGGCAATTCAGAATTCATGCTTGTCTGAATTTTGGCATTGGAGCCAAATTTCTAGGTGGACAAGACCTTAGCTCATTTCCATGTGCAAATTTTTCTTCACTGATAATGACAGGGTTGATGCTACCTCTCAAACTAGTTAATGAAGCACATGCTACATGAAAGTACACTCATTAGAAATGGTCTATCCATATAGACTCCTATTACTTTCTTTTTCTTAGCATAATCTTTGATTGTGACAGTTATTTAATTGTTCAACATGGGATTGCATTTATCCCTTTGAAACTGACATGCTCCCTATTGAGTGCAGTCTGTCCTCCAGACTCCTGAAGGTTCAATGTGAAAAATGTTTTTTTGTGGGGGGTGAGTGGAATTGGTGTGCATGATGTGAGACTCCCACAGAATCAATAAAGAAATTAAATTTTAAAAAAAAGAAATCAGGTGTCGAACAAGGAATGATTGACATTTGCCAGTTCTATGGAGCCAATGTGAGTCAGGCTGGAGGATTTGGAAAGTGACTTTTTTTTATCTCACATAATAATCAAAATCTTGGGAGGTGAGTTTTGTGTCAGTGGACTTGTGGTTCATGGTAAGTTCCTTGAAGATACGTTTACCAGCAGCCTTCCTCTGTTTTGTGTGGAGTACTGTTTCCTCTTCTTTTAGCATGTGGGTTCTACAGCTTGGATATATATACTGTGAAATCCTCAGGACTTGTAGTAGATACTGATGCTCATGGCCCATCCCTAGAAACAACTGGCTCTCTGTATAGCTGGGGCCATTTGGCATTTTATGTGCTCTCCAGATGATGATCAGCCTGTTCTTCAGCTTGGGCAGGGAGGGGAAAAATCCTGCTAATGAAGGTTCATTACTGACCCATGGAGGCCGTTATCTCTTTGAAGCAGGATATTTTGCACACTAAAAGGAGAACAATTAGAATTTAAGATAAATAGTTGTGGTACAATGTCTGAAATTAATTTAAAACCTGCCAGCATAGATTACGTGGTATTTTTTATATGTGTAGCTAGTAAGAACTTCCACTCTGCCAGCTCAAGGCAATGCTTATCTTAATCACAAATTCACAATAAATGAGAACAAAGCCCTTTTCTCCTGAAAGAGGCCAAAACCCAAAGACTGCTTCTGTTAGTTATCCTTATGGGGGTTTTCACAATGCACACAATAAATGTCACAAATATGTTTGTGCTAGGGAAAATAGTGGCCTGTAATGAATGTCCCTGTGGACTCTCACTTGCAAAATTTAAGACAATCAAAATATGTTAATTGGCTGAAATGTTTTAATGGTATTTTCTAACACTGCATGCAAAGGATCCAAGAAAAATAGCAAGCCTTATTTCCCAGGTTTTTAATTTTAGATTTGACACTAAATGGTCCTGTGTCACACCATTGACTAGGGAGAAAATTGGCCATATGATACAAACTGAAGGTCAGAGAATCCTGTTTTTGTAATGGGGCTAATTTAAGCCTAAATTCCCAGATGTTATCTGGTTTAAGGTTGGAATCTGTCTTTTATGTCTCCTACTAGACATTTCTTAGCTACATGTTTACATATGGGGAAGACTTTAGATTGACATCTTTAGCTGAAAGCCAGGGTATTAATGAAGTCGTCAGCCCTCATACATGCTAAGCACATGTGAATTGGTTCATTATTTCCTGGAAGGGGTCTAAGAGCAAGGTAATTTGAGTCAGTGCATAGCAGGTAGGGTTGAGGCAGTAAAGAGGGGTAAATATCTGGGGGTAAGGGAATGTCCTGAATACATTTTAAATACCCCCATTTAATTTCTTACTCTCTGTACTTATAAGAATGGCTCAAGAAAAAGGAGAATGAATGAAAGTATTTTCTAAGCTTTCCATGAGTGCCTTTTTCAGCAATGTTGCTAATTTACTCAAAGCCTGTCTGGGAGAAGATATGAGTCCATGTCACAGCACAGGCTTTTTTTTTTCTTCAATACCAGGAGCCAGGAAATGCCCTGCTCTTCTACAGAGCTCTTTCAGTTGGTTCGCATTCCAGGAATGTTAATTTGTTCCAAGCAACATCAGACATTAATGCAGCGAAGTATAGGAGATCACTCTAAATGCTGTGTTCTGAAGTTAATGCAAGTCTATAATATTTCAAGCCCTGTTTCACTGGAAGTTTTAATGCAGAATTACTAATGACTACAGCAGAAATATGCCTTCTATACATTAAAATCAGGTAATGAGTATTTGGCATAGATCCTGACAGTACTATAATATAACTATCTGTATTTGACATAATGAGCAGGTATAGCACAATTCTTATTTTTCTGCAGAAAGCTCTAGAAAATAGAAAAGGGTAGCCATAGCTTACAAATGGAATACATTCTTTTACATAGTAATTGCCTTACTGTCTTTGGAATGTTATAATGAAAAAAATACACTGTGTTACTTATGAGTAGAAGAATTTTTTCCCTCACAGTATGTTGCCCTGGAAGTCCAAGATTAACATTCTAGAAGATTTGGCATTTAATGAGGATGATTTTCCTAACTAATATGTATGACTTTCTTGCAGTAGCCTTATATGGTCCAAGGCAGAAAGTAATTATTTGCCATTGATTTTTATGAGTCTTCATGACTTGATTATCTGCCAAAGGCCCTATCTCTATTATTGTCACATGGGGAATGATGTTTAAACACATGAATTTCAGGGGCAGAACACAAATATCAAGATCATAGGAAACAAAGCAATCATGATATTGGACAATTAGATTTCAATGCAATTCATTGAGTAATGACAAGAATAGCTACACCATTGACTTATATGGCCTTGTGTTTACATTTCTGTCATTGTGATAAAAATATCAGACAGAAAAAAACATAAAGGGAGTAAAGATTTATGTTGGTTCATAGTTTTGGAGTCTTCAGTCTATCATTGTAAGCAAGATACACTGAAACAACTTTGCTCCTGCTGGCGGCACTATCTAGTGGAGACTCTTCATAACATGTTAGACCACGAAGTAAATAGTTTGGCCAGAGTTAGGGTCCAAAGATAACCTTCAAAGAACTTCATTTAGTGACTAACTTCTGTCATCTAGTTTCTATCTAAAGGTTCCATACTCTCCAAAAATTAAGGGACTAACTGAAAACAAGTATTCAAATATGAGTCTGTGGGAAGTATTTAGGTTTAAACCATAGCAACCTACTACCTGTCCTTTGGAAAGGGTATTTTCTAGCATCTCCAATAACTAATTTCAACACTTTATCAATGGGAAATGTAAAGATTCTGGTAGTTATTTTATTACCAATTGTTCCTCTTTTTATTTATAAACGACAAACTTGATCCACAAGTGAATCCACTAAAATGCAATCTTTCATCTATCTAAAAAGCTACCATAACCTTCTTTGATTTTCAAGTATGGAGCATGTGTGCACTTTCTGCCTTCAGGGATAACAGAGGTAGCCAGAGGTACCAGAATCTCAACACTGATTTGCATTTCGGGTTGGGGCCGACATGTGATAAACCTGTCATATGACACATATTCTTGAATTTCAAGAAATTAGAATGGTCTTTTAAAACCATTGCCGGCAGCATCCAGTAAGAAATACATTTGTTGTTACCCCTCAGAATACTTTCAGTATACCTCTTTCTGTTTCCCATTTTTCATCTTTTCAGTTATAATTGGCATAAAACAATTATGCAATACAGATATTGAAACCATCCATAGAGCTGGATTCTAAGGCTTCATGAGAATAAGAAACAACTTTCTGCTTTACAGAGCAGCGGGATAAGTAAATCTGGAGTGATATGTATAGAAGAGCTGCTTAGTGGCTTGGTTAATGTTTATGTAGAGCAGGTAACTCAACATTCTCTCTTCCAGGGCTTAGAGAACAGTAATACAGTAATACACCAGGGAGAGAGGCTACAATTGAGGAGCAAAATGCATTACACACACACACACACACACACACACACACACACACACACACACACACACACACACACACACACACACACACCAACTTACTTTTTGTCCTGTGAAAGCTTTAATTTTTCTTTCTGGTTGGTGTCCACTCATCTGTTACCAACTTGGTTTTGTTTTTTCTAGTCTACCATTATTATTCAGTTGATTTCATTTCTTATTTTTTACTTTGTTCACAAAACAGTTAAACTAAAAAGGGAAAATATATAAAATAAAACCCAATAAAGAGGATTTAAAAACTTTCCTTTCATTTGCCATAAAGAGGAAGCTCTTTCTACAGAATCACATTTGTATGCCCAGAGTTGTCATTCTTTTTTTTTTTTTTTGTAAATGGATTAAATGAGCTATATTTCCAAAGTCAGTGAATGAGAAACATAGTGAGAGAATCCAACTGTTTTGGATTGTTGACTTTTTGTTGGTAGTAAACAACTTTGGTGGATGGCAAATAATACTTTTCCAGTTAAGTTTATGTCATTATCTCCAATGACACTGAAGCAAACCAGACTGGGGTTGTAGCTCTGTTAGAGCCCTTGTCCAGTATGCACAAGGTCCCAAGTTTGATCTCTAGTGGTGCTGAGAAAACATGGATCCTAACAAAAACTCACATGTGGCATTAAATAAAAGCTAATTTTGTGATCATCTAGAAAGGAACTTAGCTTTAGGGTAGAACTGGCAAACAACTGGCTATTTTACTCCTAGATCCAAATTATATTCACTGAACCTGGCACCAGACAAGCAAAATATTCCCCAGGCTACATTGCAACAAAGGATGGGGTCACTGACATATACATGATCCTCATTTCTCTGAAGTATTACTGCTACAAAGAATGTGTTCATGACATGCAAAAAGTCAAGCTATGAATTGCTGATGTGTACACTGCCACTGGAGATTTACAGTCATGACCTTGTCCTGAAGACATTGCTATCCATCCAAGATATGAACCTCAGGTCTAATAAGAGTCCTGTCTGTCTGGGGACATTGACTGAATTATCTTTGTTATTTCAACTTGAAACCAGTGGTCTGCTCTCAACCAGTGGCATGTGAAATCCAAGGAGTCAGAGTGTGATCTCCCTACCATTTATCACAAGTGAAACACAGTGTTATATAACATTAAAGTACAAATACCGAAACTACATAATGTTTTGAAAAAGGTGACAAGGAGGCTAGTATTGTTGTTCTGAAAGAACAATGGAGAAACTTTCTTCATAGTCATCAGCAAAATGCTGAATTTGTCCCTTTCCTTTATAAAGATAATGAAAAGAGTCCAGGTAATTTCAGATGTGGTACCTGCATCATTTATAATATTTTGTTTGAGTGAAAATATAGAATAATTAAACATTGCAAAATAATAGAAATTAAAATAAGGCTGTATGAATGGAATAAGCAAACAAGAGATGTAAAGATAAAATGTCATATTTCTAGTTCATGGTTTTGAGGGAAGTGAGGGTACATATTGAAGATTGGCTATAGAGCTATATGTGTTGAGATGCACTGGTAAATTTTAGCACTTTGAAAGCTGTGGTAGGAGGATCACAAGGTTGAATCTAAGCTAAGCTATACAGTAATATTCTGTCTCAGGAACAACAAAATAAAATGTCCCCCTCCACCCAATGCTCGTGGGAATGTAATAGTGGAAATCATTATGGAGCTTCCAGGTAAAAACCTAAAAACTACCATATAATAGTTATGGCACTCTTGGGCATATACAGAAGTCAGCATGACACAGAGATACTTGTACATCTCTGTTCATTGCTTCAATATTCATAATGGCTAATATATGGATCCAGTCTACTTGTCTATAAGCAGTTGAATGTATAAATGGGATTTTATTCAGTCACAAGGAAGAATGAAATTGTGCATTTGCAGGAAAATGGATAGAACAAAAGACTAATCATGTTAAATGAAATGTTGGACTCACAAAGACAAGTAAAGAATTTTTTTCATACATGGACAATAGTGTAAGAAAAAACAAAAAGAAGTAAAAGCAGAAGAGACACTATTGTGAAGAGGTAGGTATATGTGGGAGGACAGTTAAGGGCATAAAAGACAAAAATGGAGGGAAGATTAATATGAACAAATCACATGCCATAGATGCACAAAAATATTATGATAAAACCTATTAGTTTATGAAATATATGCTGTCTTTCTCAGAATGAGTTTTGTTAACTTAGATCATAGCATATGAAAATGATCATCTGTACTTTCAAATTCTCTATTTCCTTTAATTATCAAATGCAGATTGCAATGAATAAATACAAGCAGATTCAAGTACAACTAAGACTAAAGGCACCATCATAAAATGATTACCCAGATGAGTTACTATTTCACAATGATGTTAATGGAGGATTAACAGTTTCGGGAAAAATGTACAAAATTTTAAAGCATCGGCATCTTTGCTTTTCCTGATGAAATGAATCATGGTTTAGTTCAAAGAGTTTTGTATTAGGCCTGAGTTCTGATCCTTCTTTCAACAAGTGAAAATATTTCAGCTAAGCCATCCAGAATCCATTTACTAGTGTGTAAATTAAGCGACTGGGCCTAGATGGAAAACATTTATTTTTGTAAATAGAAGAATTGAACACTATCTATAAAAGTACAGATATGCTAGTATGTTTCTATGTTGCCTCAAATTGTAATCATCCTTATGAAACACAAAGCAGGTGAAAGTACTTGCTTCATACTCTATGTTTAATTGAGACTTAAGAAAGAAACAGGCCAACCATCTCCTTCATACACACCCAACAATGGAAAATAAAACACGGTGGAAGCTGAGGTGAGTAAGGCAGGATTCTTAGAAGTGTTTGAAATCTTATAGGGTAATGTAAACTAGTTAGTTGCTATTAAGTATTTAAAATACTTGGTTTTACCTCATTTCAGTACTCCTCCTTGATGTATTTTATTTGGGTATGTTTTGCATTACCAGAAAAAGAATCCCAGAATTTTTCCTGTGTGTTTTTTTCCTGCTGGTTCATGGTGCTAGCGGTGGTTGTCAATATACTGAAACCAAACTGATGAGATGGGAGCAGATTATTCTGTAGTTTTTCCGGTCTTTGAGCTGCACATCAAATCTAGGGATGACTGATCCACAGTTGTTTAACCTGTCTGTGAGGCTTATGATTTTCCCAGCTCTGTGATCACTGATGAGCTCAAATTCATCAATGGAATATGCTTCATCATCACAGTTAGCAACTGAACAATGACTCTGGAGTATAGACTTGGCATTTGACTCACTTTCAGCATTGTTGATGCTCTTGAGAGAGAGCATCAGCCAAGATATTCATATTGCAGCATGGAAAGATGAAAGAAAGTAGGTACATTTAAGATACAAATTGACATTTAAGGAAAGTGTTTATAGATGACTGGAACAAGGGGTTGCTCATGGACCCCAGACTGATAGCTAGGAAACCAGCATAGGACTGTTCCAGACCCCCTGAAGGAAGAAGGCAGTTTGGATGTCTGGGCAATCTATGGGGCCACTGGTAGTAGATCAGTATTTACTCTAGTACACCAATGAACTTTTGGAGCCTTCTCCACATAAAGGGATACTCTCTCAGCCTAGACTCACAGGGGAGGTTCTAGGCCCTGCTCCAAATGACGTGACAGACTTTGAAGGCCTCACCTGCCCTGGGAAGCAGAAAGGGGTTGGGGTAGGGAATCTGTGGAGAGCAGGGGAGGAGAGGAGGGAGAGGGAACTGAGATCAACATGTAAAAGAAGCTTGTTTCTGATTTATAATTCAAAGGGACAGAAGACTGATGCATGAATTGCTATCATTTTCCTTCTATCAGTTGCTTTGAAAATTAGGATATGAGTCAAGGACATCATCTGTTTCAACAGAGGCATTTTTCTTCAGAGGAAAATCATCAGCTCAAACTTCTATACAAACTGAACCTACTTAAGAGGAAGCAGAAATAAGGTTGATGATCTAAATCTTCATCAGCAGAAAATAATCTGTATTATATTTCATTAGGTATATTACATAAGGGGATTTAGTATTGTTTAATTGTGTCTGTCCTCTCAGCTTCATTAAGCAACACAACTGTACATGTCTGCATGTGATTGCTTGAGTTATGTCTGATGCCTCATTCATGTTAAAAGCCCCTGTAAAAGAAATCATGACTGTGATCATCAAACCCTTAGTGTATAGCAGAGTGCTAGCCACTTAGAAGGTGATCAATAAAATTGTTAATGAATAATTGTGTCAATGGTGGAATGAGTGCATTCTATGTATGATTCCTTGAGAGGCAAGGAGATTTCTTGAAGGGAGGGGTGAGAATGGTGGATTTTAAAGTTTAGTTAAATACATGCAAGGCAAAAAGCAGCTCATTTCTATTGGTAAAATATGCAAACTTGGAAAATTAGGAGAGTCTTTTCAAGTTTCAAGGAAGGTCAGGGCTATAGGCAGCATTTCTGTACACGAAACAAAATGAAACAAGATTTTTAATTTTTTGTTATTGCCATTTTAACGACACACAGACATATATTAATGAAGGCAAGATCCTTGCTGCAAGGGTATCTATATTTTTTTTAGAAAAGGTCAAACTAAAATGAATTAACTGCCTGGGATCATGTTATCTGCCTTCCATTTTCCACAAGGGTGTATTCCACTCACTAAGGTTTCAGCAATTTAAAAATTCCTGATCTTAATGTCCTCTGAAATGTACAGATTTTATAGCCCAGATTTTAAGAGACACCATTACCTGACAGGGTAATGACAGTTTTAGCTGCACTGGTGACTGGATTTGCTGTGATACTTAAATAATAATCCAAATCAAATGATAATTTTTTTTGAGAGGATGTCAGGAAAGGAAAGAGAAAAGCACAAAATTCACAGCATTTAACTTGGTTTAAAAACAGAGTACACTGCAGCCTCACATAGCTTCATATTTTACTGGGGAAAAAATCCCTTCACAATTTATCTGCCTTTGGGCACATGAATGACATTTTACTGTGATGTGATTATAAGAAACAAAATCCCTCAGAGTCACTGCCTTAAAATATTTCTCTTTATAGAGTTCTGAGCTCGACAAACCTTGGTAGAAAACAGAATACTCTTAATTATGAATAAATTAACTAAATTAGTAACATGAGATGGATATGCAATTAAGGGATTGTTAATTGAAACTGGAAACACAGCTGTATACAGCTTAGAGATGAATCAGACCAGTAATGATGCAGATGTTTATAAAATGTGATTATCTTTAGTGGAGACAGCATTGCTTCTCCCAAGCCCATTCTTATATTGTGTCACTGAAATGGTTTTTAAACCCGTGAACACCAGGAATCAGTATCTCAGGGACAGCAAATTAGGCTCCCTGGATATGGGAATTAGTGTTGTCTGAATGTCAGCAATTTGATTCTGCAGCTTTCAAAGAATGTAGATATGGAGCCAACAACAAACATCTGTTAGATGCATGGTCTTCAAAAATAAAACAACCAAAAGTTGATGGCAAACCAATATCTGCTTCAATCAGAGAAGACAGTAAAGTATCTGTAAACAGTCACGCTGCTGCAGGAGACTGTAAGCAATATATAGGAAATATAGCCCCAGGCAGCATTTGAGACCTTGTGCACAAATGGTAAATGCCCCCTCTGCAGGCAGTGGCTCTAAAATAGCTTTTGCTATCTTCCATGCAATCCACACAGACAGGAGAAACACAGACACAGGGCACACAGGCGCGCGCACGCGCACACACACACACACACATACACACACAGTAAAACAAAACACCCCTCCAGATCTTCAAAATGAAAGGAAGCACTGAAAATGTTGTCATTAAGTTCATTGTTTATATAAATGTACTAAAATTATCACCTATTCTTCTGCACTTGGAAACATCTTCTTTTTCTATTTTCTATTTTTATTTTTGCTTATCCTATACCATCTTCCTTTTCTATTTTCTATTTTCATTTTTTTGCTTATTTTACATAATTTCACTGCAAGTGCAATTCCTATTTGTCCCAGGGAAGGGAAGGGTTCCTACGGGCCTAGATGTAATTGGAATTATGATTTCTTTGCAAAGACTCCTCTTGGATAAATTTGGGGGAGGAATTAGATACAGTGGCATAACTCTCACTTAGTGATCATGTATTCAATTCCTCAGGTAAAATTGGTTACTGTTTGAAAACACCAGTATTGGGTGCAAGTTTCTAGTGTTCCTTAAAACTCAACTTTGTTGAGTTTGTTGAGTTTTCATGTGCTCACAAATGTAGTGTATTTTGAGAAGCAAGCTAACTATTTGAAGATATACTCAAAAAGGAAGTAATAGATAGTTTTAGATGTTGCTAAAAGAAAATTTGTCTCCTTAGCTTGACTCCTCTTAGTAGTTATATATTTTCTTAAGATCTATCTGTGGAAATGAAACAAAATATAACAGGAATTAGCCTCACATTAGTCACTACTCCACTCTAGCAAAATAGCTGAAGGAATATGGGATATTTCCTTTTTAGTTCAGTGGAGATCTTCATTACATCTTTTAATGAAGTATTTGGATGACTTGCTGTCCAAATAAACAACTCAGTTTTCTACTTATATTGGTCATAGGCATATGGGACATACCTGAGCTGTGTTTTCTTTTTATAGTGCTTTTACAGGATTGAACAAGGAAAAAAATGCAAACATTTGAAAGAATACACTAGAACCTATTGCTTTGTTTCTATATTCTTTCTGTTAGATGCCTTTAGGTATGAAATCTGTTACATTTTGATCATTCAATATTTCTCTCTTATGTGTTAGTGTCCAAAAGTCTGGGTTTTGCCTACAATTTCAGTATTGATTTGACGTTATACAGGTTCCAGCTTGTCTAAATTTCATTACTTGAAGGGACAGCTTGCAATTCCATATACAGATATAATAAAATCAAGATTACTCCTGTATACTGTAAGCTTTCAAAGAACACTTTCCCTGAGAATATTGAACCAAATTCTTCATAAGAGCATTATTCCATTGCAAATGGTGGTGGCAAAAGCAATATAATCTATTATTTACAAGCATTTGCATTCCTTGTTTCAACTACAAACCTACCTATACTGATTCTAGTTATCAGAATAAATTTGTGACATGCCCTGCTATTTGTGTATCTCATAACTATCCATTTATTATTCCTCTGCAAGACAGCTGAGGTATTGGCAAACACAATACACAGCACTTGGGGAAGAATGAAAATCTGATCTGAACTCATCACAGCAACATTATTTCTCACAGGCAGTAAGAGATTCATTTACCAGTGTTGAAGCAGGGGCATTGCTGTGTATACAAGTTTAGGACTGACTGGGATACATAGTAAGGCACTGCCTTAAACAAAATATAAAAAGAAGGAAGGAAGAAAAAAGTGAAGGAAGAAGCATTCACTGAGGTCTGCTTCTGGTTGACATATAAGGCACAAATTTTCTGCTGAGCCTCAGATTTTTTTCTCCTAATACATACATTAAAACCTAGACATGAGTGAGCATATACATTTGTGCACATAGCACACCAACATGCATACACATATAGATAAGAGAAAGAGACACACAGAGATACAGAGAGAATGTGTGTGTGTGAGAGAGAGAGGGGGGGCGAGGTTATGCAAGACAGAGAAGAGATGAAAAGAGAGATATCCTGGAATGTTTTTCATTCTTTCTTAATTTTTTTGGCTGTTGAGGATGAAATGTTTGGTATAGTAGAATGGGATTTAGGGACTTGAAGAGAAATCCAGAGATCCTAGTGTTGATCTTGATATAGTTGAGATGCTGGATTAACCAACCCTAGATTTGATGGGCTTTCTGCGTCTTTCTATGTTAGACCAGTTTTCTCAAAGTGTGCTTTCTCACTAACATCAGCATCAACAGAAAACTTCTTAAACACCGAATCTCAAATTCCACTAGAGAGCCAGTGAATCAAAAGCATTTGTGCTGGCTTCAACTTAGAGTTTAAGGGCCCCAGGGTTTTCTGCTGCATGCTGAAGTTTGGAAACCACTGTGATATATCACCAAATCTGTTAGTTACAATATCGTTTTCCAAAATTTTGCCTGATTTCATGGCCACTATGGTATTCATGTTTAAAGTATACATTTCTAACTTTCATGCAACAGATTTTCTAATGAAGGAGCTTGGGTAAAAGTAATTTAATCACCCTGAATCTTACTTGGACAACATGAGTGAATTGACAATTGGTGGCATGGGAGTGGGAGAGCTGGGCCCAAGGGCGTGTGCAGGAGAGGTGGCCCTGACCCTAGCTGGCTGCACCATTCCAGAAAGTGTGACCTGCACCTTGCCTGGGCAGCACAGCAGAGCTGACTCTGGTGGCATGGGCACTGGCCCCAAGTGTGTGAGCATTGGAGAACTAGCATTGATCCTTGCCTGTGTAGTGTGTGAGAACTGGATCCTAACATGTGAGAGTGGATAAACTATCCCCAACCATCACCTGAGCAAAGTGAAGAGCTGGTCCTGGTGTCTCCAGCATAGGCAAGGAGGCAGACTGATCAACTCAGCTACTACCCAGGCCAACATCCAGGGCTTTGAGTTGGCTCACCCCAACATTTACCCATCTAATAACTACTGGAGCATGTGAAAGTGTCAGGGCTGCAGAACCAAAAATGTGGGATCTCCATGATACAGGGCAACAACACTGTATCTGAGAGGAGTCCTGGTGGGAGTGGCTCCAAGATTGATAGTGTACCAAAAGCCAGAGGCCTGGAACCAGACCAATGACTCATTGAAATGAACAGTTGCAAGTAAAACTGTTTGGGCAAAAGGATAGGTAGACTGGGTGACAAACTGACACACTAAAGCTTCAACTGAGAGATGCTTTTCCCCCTTTCTTTCTTTAATTTGCATTTTATTTATTATGATTTTTGTCTTTGTTTTATTTGGGGGGCTGCAAGGGCAGAGGCAGATATAGGGGGATGAGGAGATGACTGGGATTGGGGTACATGATGTCAAATTCACAAAGAATTTTTTAAGTAATTTAATCATTTGCTTATGGTGACATTTTCAAGCCAGGAAACATGTGGAAAGTGCACATGAACAGCACACTCTGGCTGCAAACCCACTCCAAATGACTGCAATTCTGGGCCCCTCAGAATTACCAGATAGATAGATACCAGCTCTAGACTTGGCAAAGACATTGGAAAGTCTTCATTTAGAGGACTTTGGACTTAGAGATGCTTACATTTTTAAGATAGTTGGTTTCCTCATTTACATTCACAATCTGTTTTCCCTAATTCCCCATGTAAACTTCAGTCTGAATCCCTAACCTCTTGTACATTCATTTTATTTTATTATTTTATTTCATTCTTCTCTTATACATTATATCCTGACCAGTTTTCCCTCCCTCCACTCTTCCCAGATCCTCCTCCCACCTCCCCTCTCCCCCAGATCAACTCTGCCTCTGTTTCTTTCATAAGAAAGACAGAGAGAGAGAGAGAGAGAGAGAGAGAGAGAGAGATTGAGGGAGGGAGGGAGGGAAGGAGGCAGGGAGGGAAAGAGGGAGGGAGGGAGAAAGAGGGAAAAAGAAAGAGCATCTCATGGATATCAACCAAATATGGTTACAATAATTCTCCCATGAATATCAACCAAGTATGTTACAACAAGACTAGGCAGAAACCCTTATATCATGGTTGGATGAAGCAACCCAGTAGGAGGAGAAAGGTCCCAAGCACCAGTGAAAGAGGCAGAGACCCCACCACTCCTGTTCTGGGGAGTCCTACAAGAACACCAAGCTTCACAATCATAAGGTATATGCAGGGGACCTAACTCACAGTCATACAGGGTCTGTGTTAGTCACTGCAGTCCATGTGAGCCCTGCAGAGTTGATTCAGGGGCTTGTGTTCTTGTGGTGTCTCCTACAATCCTTCCTCCCTCTCTTCTGTGGTATTCTTCTGGCTCTGCCTAGTGTTTGGCTGTGGGTCTGTGCATCTGCTCCCATCAGATGCTCGATCAAGCCCATCGAATGACAATTGGGCTGGACACCAATAAATGAGTATAGCAGAATATCATTAGGAATCATTTCATTGACTTTTTTGCCAGTTCTGTTTGGTTTATCCTGATCGCTGTGATATCCTGCCTCTGGTTCCCGACCATCTAGGCAGTTTCAGGTGTGAGGTCCCTCTCATGGCATGGGACACAAGTTGGACCAATCATGGGCTGACAATTCCCACAAGTTCTGCACCACCATTAAACCAGCATGTTTTGAAAGCAGGACAGATTGTAGGTTGAAGGTTTTGAGGCTAGGTTGACATCACAGTGCCACTGCTAGGAGCCTTGCCTGCTTATAGAACATGATCAGTTCAGGCTCCATATCCCCCATTCCTAGGAGACTTAGGATCACTCTTGAAGATTCCAGGGAGTTTCCACTCCATTAGGTTTCTACATCATCCCCAAAATTGTCCCCAATTTGTCTTGTCTCCCAGTACTCTCTTACTCTGTTTCCCCAACCCAGATTGATCCCTCCTGTTCTCATCCCTACCTGCTCCCATTGCACCCAAAGAATCTATTCTTTTTTCTTTTCCTAGGGAGATGCATGTGTTCCTACTTGAGCCATCCTTGTTACTTAGCCTCTCTGGGCCCGTGTATTGTAGCGTCACTACCATTACTTAACAGCTAATGTCCACTTATAAGTGAGCACACACCATGTTTGTCTTTCTGGGTATGAGTTACCTCACTCAGGGTGATCTTTTCTAATTCCATCCATTTGCCTTCAAATTTCATGATGTCTTTGTTTTTAACAGCTGAGTAGGACTCCATTTGATAAATGTGCCAAATTTTTTTTATTCAGTCTTTATCTGAGAGACATCTAGGCTTTTCTTCCAGTTTGGGGCTGAAAAATGCTGTAATGAACATGGTTGAGCAAGTGTCCTTGTGGTAGGATGGAGCATCCTTTGAGTGTATGCTCAAGATTAGTATAGCTGGCTCTTTATGTAGATAGATTCCCAACTTCTGAGAAACCACCACATTGATTTCCATAGTGGTTGTACTAGTTTCGGCTCCCACCAGCAATGGAGAAGTATTCCCCATGGTCTACACCCTTGCCTGCCAGCAGGAGTTGTCACTTGTGGTTTTGATCTTAGCCATTCTGACAGATGTGAGATGGAATCTCAAAGTAATTTTGATTTGCATTTCCCCAATGGCTTAGGATGTTGAACATTTCTTAAAGTGATTCTTGGCCATTTAAGATTCCTCTGTTGAGAAACAGCTGACCTGAGCAAGTGAAGTTCAAGGACCTCAGTCTGACAGCTGGACAACCAGCCTAGGGCCCATCCAGGTCCCCTGAATGTGGATGTCAGTTGGGAGGACTGGGCAGTATATGTGGTCTCTGGTAGTGGAACCAATATTTATCCCTAGTGCACAAATGGGCTTTGGTAGCCCATTCCCTGTGTAGGGATACTCTCTCAGCCTAGATACATGGAGGAAGGCCTAGGTTCTGCCCCAAATGATGTGTCAGACTTTCATGACCCCCTCATGGGAGGCCTCACCATCCCTGGGGAGTGAATGGAGGTTGGTGGGGGGGCATGGGAGAATGGGAAGGAGAGGGAAATGAGATTGGTATATAAAATAAAATTGTTTTGGAGGGGTGGTTTTCAAGACAGGGTTTTTGTGTACTTTGGAGGTTGTCCTGGAACTAGCTCTTGTAGACTAGGCTGGTCTCAAACTCACAGAGATCCACTTGCCTCTGCCTCCCGAGTGCTGACATTTAAGGCATGTGACACCACTGCCTGGTTTATAAGATTGGTTTTAATTTAAATAAAACTTTATTTTCAAAGATTCCTCTGTTGAGAATTCTCTTTAGATTTGTACCCAATTTTTAATTGGATTATTTTGTTTGTTGATGTCTAGTTTCTTGAGTTCTTTATGTATTTTTAATATTAGCCCTCTATTGGTTGTGGGATGATGAAAATCTTTTCCCATTCTGTAAGCTACTGTTTTGTCCTATTGCTAGTATCCTTTGCCTTACAGAAACTTCTCATCTTCATGAGGTTCCATGTATTGTTTTTCTTAGTGCATGTGCTATCAGTATTCTGTTCAGGAAGTGTCTCCTGTGCCAATGAGTTCAAGACTATTTCCCACTTTCTCTTCTATCAGGTTCAGTTTTATGTTGAGGTCTTTGATTCACTTGGACTTGACTTGTGGGCAGGGTGATAGATATGGAGCAATTTGCATACTCCTACATGCTGTCATCCAGTTAGACCATTTGTTGAAGATGGTTTATATTTCCATTGTGTTTTTTTGGCTTCTTTATAAAAAAATCAGGTGTCCATAAATTTGTGGATTTATGTCTGTGTCATATATTCTTGACTCATGAGATCAGATAACTCCACCAACCCTGCTAGCAATTTAGAACCCTCTCAAGCAATTACAAGAGTAATCATGCATTGCTTAACTCTTCTGGCTGTATTATCAGAGCCAGATTCCTACCTTCTGAACTTGAACCTGTCCCTGTCTCATGAGGATGGCAAGAAAACAGGAGCAATTAGTCTGTTCAAAACTAAGCATGTATTTCCAAGGTCTAAAAAAATTCTGCTCACCCAAATAGAAATAATTGAGAACTTTAAAATATTTAACTTTAAATCATGTGAAATAACCAGTGTTCTTTCAGGTTGAATGAGTATTTTGCATTAAAGATTTTCATCTCCTTGTTTACTAGGACAAATAGACTAAAAAGGTAAAAACCATCTTAGTAAAATAGTTTCTTTCTGAATGATACACACTGAATCAAAAGGAGAATTTAAGCAGCAAATGTTTAATTATGTCTCTTCTCTCCTAATTACATCTATTTCATTTGCTATTTATGCTTTTACCTCTGCTGCTCTCTCCACTATATACTTCCAACCTCAGTTTTGCCAGATTTCTAAATATTCCAGGTCACAGAAGAGCTTCCAAGAAACTTAGGTCTTTGTTTATTCTATTTCTTTCTAGAAATCACTTTTCCCCTCTACTTTTTTCAATTGAACTCATTACTCAAATCTATGCTCAAATGTCATTCCCAACTAAGAGTGTTAGCTTTTATATATATTAGTAATATTGTTTGGATGCTTAGAATCTTCAGTGCATCTCTTCTGATATTGTTCATGATACATTTATCATTCATCTCCCTTTTTGTAATTTGTTTTATTTAGAAACAATATTATTTTACATATCAATCCCCTTCTCCCTCTCCCTCCCTCTCTTTTTGTTGCTTAACACGTAAACTTAAAGCATATTCATTTAAGTGAAAGTTTATTACTATTTCTAGTATTATGTAAGTTAAATGTGTTCAGATAGACACTGTTCTCTTGACATCTTTCATGTACTAAAGGTTAAATAGTAGCTGAAGCTAGAATGATCTGATGTTTAAATTGGAGTGGATGTCCTAGACATTTTTCTCATCTGCTGTGGATGGTTAATCTTGTCAATTTGACTAGATTGAGATATATCTAGGAGAGTATTAAAGCGTAAATTTGTGTGTGGTCATGAGATATTTTCAAAGACGATTAGATGATGAGGGCTCCAATTTGATGGATAGATTAGTTCTTTGATAGATTCATAAAATTAAAGCAGTATTGGGAGTTGGTGAAAGGTGCAAAGTGTGGCTTAACTGGGTGGAACAGGTCACTAAGGATGTGTTTCTGGGGACTGGATATTGCCCTGACTCATACAGGTATGCCCCCTTTCTGATTTCTCTCTGCCTGAAATCAATCAACTTCTTTCTCCATCATGGTGTTCAGCCTTACCACAGGACCCAAAATAGAGCCAGGTGCCCAGTGATTGAAACAACTTAAACAATGAGCTCAACTAAGTGAAGTGTTTCCCCCTTAAGATGTCTGTGCCATCTATTTGGTTACAATAAAGAAAAACGGCTAATATGCTCACAACTGAAATCTCACTTGGAGTTGTTGGCATGTCCAGCATTGGACAGCTAAGGTCTGATCAGGCTAGGCTAGACTTCCTCCTTCAGCAGCAACCTTACAGTATTCAACTTCTTAAATGTCATTTTGTTTCTTCCAGAGTAAGTCTTTTAAGAAATTAGGTGAGAGACTTGAGAGATGGTTCTCTGGTTAATAATACTGGCATTTCTTCCATAGGAACAGGGTCTGATTCTCAGCAACCACATGGTGATTCACAACTATCTATACTCCAGTTCTAAAGATTCCACTGTTCTCTTCTGCCTCTGTGGTTACCATTTTTGCACAAGGTACAAGGCATCCATGTAGGTAAAACACTCATACACATAAAACAAATAATAGTCAAATAATTATAGTTTAAATGAAAATCTCTCACCTTGGCTGACAACTTCCCACCACTACTGCCACCATGAGCCAAAGGCCATCTAACAACACATCCCAAATCAGTCATGAGAAATCCTCTTTTAAAATATGCTATTGCTAGCACCCTTTTTGCCCCCTATAGGAAGACGATAATAACCATATAGTTGAAGGTACCATGCACTTCATACACAGGACCAAGAGGCTCCTGAACTGTAACTGACATGAATGTCTCCTCCTTGAGGGCTAGCTTTTATGGTACCAGAAGAAAACTTTCAAATTTTCAAAGGAGAGAAGCAATCCAAAAGTCTTATCTAGCTATGATGACTATAAACCATGGAGGTGACCAGTAAGACTTGATAATTCTAAGGGTGCAGTGATGGCATGCATATCTTGGCAGTAACCAATGGTTATATAATTGGGCTTAAGACCCCATCAAGAGCAGGGAAATTATGCCTGATACTGGAAACATACCCAAATATCCAGGACTAGTGAAGACATACATCTATTCAGTAACAGAATAGTAAGACTATTTTTTGGTTAACAGAGAAGAGGATTAGTTATCCAGTATCAAATGATAATCCTGAAAACATACATACAAGTAGCATTATATAGAATGAGAAAGTTATAATTAGGAATTTATATGTATATGATATACACATATGCATATAACAACAATTAATCATGCCTAGGTTGGTACCAAGCTATAATATTCTTTCCTATACCACTGGCAGTACTGGGACTACAGGCATGTTGTCATCTGTCATCTGGTTGCTGGGGCACTTTCATAGAAGAACTACCAAAACAACGTAAGAAGGAATTGGTTGAAATAATTTGGAAGAGTGAGATGGTGTATGTTTATATTTAAATAGACCAGTCAATTTCTATGGGATTCTTTAGAAGTATCATTGATATAGAGTCACATATATATTTAGAGAAAGAGAATAAGAGAGAAGTAGGTACAATGCCCAGAGAAAAAGGTCTGATTTAGTTCTCTACTTTTCTGAGACTCTCTATCAGCCTTTTGTATCTTGTTACATGAGATTGTACATGATACCTAAATCTAATCCTTGAAATCGAGACAGACATCATCAAGTGTCTTAGGTTGCTATTGCTGTGATAAAATACCATGGCCAAAGGAACTTGTGGAAGAAAGGGTTTATTTGTTTTAACACTTCTACACTGTAGTCCATCACTAAACGGAGCCAGGATAGGAAATCAAGCAGGGAAAGAACCAGGAGGCAGGAGCTGATCTAGAGGCCATGGAGGGGTGCTGCTTACTGCTACCCCCACATGGCTTGCTCAGCCTGTTTTCTTATACAACACTGAACGACCAGGTTAGGTATGGCACCACCCATAACGGACTGGGTTCTGGCACATCAATCACTAATTAAGAAAATGTCTTACATACAGGCTTGCATGCAGACTAATCTTATGGAAACATTTTCTTAATTGGGATTCCTTTCTCTCATATGACTTTAGCATGTGTCAAGTTGACATAAACTTATCCATCACATCAGGAAAAGTTATGTCACTATCAGGGAGGGGAAACTTTGGTCAGTATGTAAAACAAATGAAAAGAAATTAATTAAATATTTTTTTAAAGAGACAACAAATTATTTTCTTCGACTAGTGAAAAAATTCTACTCTCTTGGGCAGACATCTCCCAGCAAACACACATTCATGTAAAAGGGAATAGATATTCACCAACTGCCATTTCCAGTAAGAGGGGTGTGTGTGTGTGTGTGTGTGTGTGTGTGTGTGTGTGTGTGTGTGCAGATTGACAAAAGGGAAAAACACAGTGTCTCCCTCTCCTTCTGGAATTCAAAAGTCCTTTATTTGGCCTACCCTGAAAAAGGAAAAATATTTTGCACAGGACAGATCCTGATGGGAAATCCTTTAGTGTAGGAACAGAAAAAGCCAGGGGATGGAGCCTAGTCTGCCCAGAATCAAAAAGGCCTTCAAAGTGATTCACAAAGAGAGAGAGGATTAAAGTGAATTTGCACATTAAATATAAAACAGGTAGCATTCATGACAGGAAAAGGTAACATTGAGAGGAATGTATTTTATGTATGACACTAATGTATATTAAGAAGAATGATCAATAATAACTTAATTGAAAAAGACATTAGAATTCTGAAGGACAAGAAGGCCCCTCATGATACCTCCATGGATATTCTATTGCTCCTTACATTTAAATGTCTGATGAGAAATCCAGACTTATGAATTGGAAGCCTTGACTAATCAGAAGCAATTCAAAAAATTTTGGATTTCCTAAGTGCCAAATATTGCAACTTACCAGTACTTCAGTTTTCTGAGTTACAAAGGAAAGAACAACAAAGGTTATTAAGTTACTATTTACTAATAGAAATAGAAGTTAATATTTAGCAATTTTAAGGCACACAGATATTAAACAAATATAAGCCACAATTCAGAGAATAGGAATGCTAAAAACGTCTGTGAGTCAGTATGTGTATGCATCTTTCTCTGTCTCCCTTTGCCTCTCTCTGTCTCTATGTCTTTGAGAGAGAGAGAGAGAGAGAGAGAGAGAGAGAGAGAGAGAGAGAGAGAGAGAGAGAGAGAGAGAGAGGAGAGAGAGAGTTTTGCATTTTAGGAGGGAACTTGAACTTCAGGACCATGCTCTGGTATTTCTTTTATTGTGTCAGGACAGACACCTGTTGAAAGAAATTATTCTATCAACCGGAAAGACTGTTCAATTCTAACAAAGAGTATCAGAGAAGATGTATCAGTTGAACATAAGACAGAATAAAACACATTCATTGTCAATATAAAACACAAAAAGTACAAAAGACAACCTTTAAAATTGCCTTTTTCATTTGAAGATCAGAGTGTTTTTTTTTTAGTCCATATGTCTAGAATGGAATTTGATGTAATTGTATTCAACATATATTTAGTGGGACATCACTAGATATATATAATACTATAAAATATCAATTGACTAGAAAAAAAGAGAACTCTTTTGTAACCCAGCAGGGCATTAAGGATTAAATTCTTAAAACAGAAGAACAAACGTATTAGAAATGATGCTGCATATCCAAGTTCAGAAGAGTGGGCAAGTTTAGAAAGGTTTAGTTGAGATGAACTGTTGTTCTAATAATAGACCTTACCCTTTTAATAGCCTTTAATAGACTCTGAGGTTCTTTCACTGACCTTTTCTCATTGTTTCACATGGACTTTGCAAGACAGGTAGGAAGTAGATAAGTAACTCCATTTAAAAGTCTTTAAGACTATGGAACACTTAGAATGATGAATGCCCTTTTCAAATAAAACTAAAAGGCATGCAAGAAGAAAGAGTGTGCTTTTAGTCCTAGATCTGTTATTAATTAACTATATGAACTAGAACTTATCAGGTGGTATCCTCATGAAGCCAAGAGTTTGATTTGTAAACTCAGAAATAAAATTTTCTGAATGGATAGGCAGTAATAGGCAATCTTTTCTAAAATGAAACTTAGGTATGGTAATACATTGGTCAGTAAAAGATGTCTTTTGGAAATTAAATATAACTGTAAGTGTAAGCATGTATACACATGCATGTTTGTTTGTGATGTTTTCACATGAGTATTTGGATATGTGTGCCTGCAGAAACCAGATGAAGACATCCTGGACCTTTCTCTATCAGTATTCATCTTATCTATTGGGGCAGTGTCTCTTACTGAACTTGAAGCTTGACACTTGTGCTAATCTGGTTTGTCCTCCAGTGTTGGCATCATTGGCATAACAGTCATTTGTGGCTTTCTACAAGGGTACTGAGGATTACAATTCAGGTCTTTCTCTTTTTAACAAGTATTCTTAACCACTGAACCATCTCCCTAGCCATCTGAATAGAATTTTAAAAAGTATTATCACTAAACAATAAAAATAAGAATATTCCATCATTTATTAAATTTGTAATTACTGAATAATTTAAATTAGTGAAATGCATTGACTTGGTTCTTTTACAAAAAGACTCCCCAGATGAACTGCTGGCTAACTCTTACGCTTGGAGTGACTTGCTCCAGAGATTTGGCTCTAAGTCCTTACCAGATGCTTCTCTATACACACCATGGCCGATGGCTTATCCAGCTTGACTGCAAAGGCAAGGTCCTTAAGGTTATTTGACAAAACATATGATGGAATCAACAGAAAGTAATCACTATTGTGGTGAAAGAAAAGCAAAGTATGCTAAGCTGTCAAGTGATACAACATACCCTGTGTCTGGAAGACTGTACACTAGACCCAATTACCTGTTTTCTTCCAACATTCTTCACATGGAATCCCCAAATAAAAAAAAATGCCAATGCTTGAACACTGTTTAAGGACCTATTTTACCAAACAAGAAGCAGTAATAAGGATCAGCCTACCCTATATTGAGAATTAATCAAGTGTGGATAAAATGTATAATTATAGATTGTAGGGCAATGGGTAAGATCCATAGAAGGGAAGTCACCCCAAAGAGATGGTTTATGTCACAAGGGGAGACCTAATTGTTTTTACCTTACTACTATGAGAATTTCTAGGCCAGAGCAGAAGGAAGAAAAACTTAGGAGGATTCTGGAAGACTATATGAGCAAAGGACATAGAAGTGATATTTTCAAAAGACTAAGTCAGAGAGAGAGAGATAGATAGAGATAGAGATAGATAGATAGATAGATAGATAGAGAGAGAGAGAGAGAGAGAGAGAGAGAGAGAGAGAATACTTAAATGGGGGCTGATTAGTAGATTAGGATATTGATTAAGAAACTATGGAATATTGTAGAAATCAGTAGAAAATATCAGAGTTAAAAGTATCCAGCATCCATAAGAGACAGGAAGGAATAGCCACTTCCTGTCAGCCAGTGCAGAAGCGTCATGATTATTGGGGCATAAAGGAAGAGAAACAGAAATCTTGCTCGGCCACTGGAAGTAATTATTTACAGAATGAAAGCCAATCTAGTCTTGTTAAATCTTGAAATCTAATATTAAAAAATAGTACATACTTTGGCAAGGGTGAAATGGAAATTTAGTGTTAAATTCTTATACCATATGTAAAGAGGCCTAGTATTATCTGAAGATACTTGGTGATAAGGTAAGTACGTATACTATAAGGCTTAAGGCAACCACACAAATGATGAAACAGAGAGCTTTCACTAAAACAGAGGTCCAACATTATTTAAAAATGCACGATGACAAGATAAAGATGTATAGTATAAACCTTAAAGCAGTAAGTGAACAAACAGCTAGCACTAATATTTCAGCAGAAGGTGTAAAATGCATTCAAAGAAAGTATTTCATTTATTTAAAAGACATAAAAGGATTCATGAGTAAACAAAGAACATATGGGATAAAGAGAAAACATACAGCTTGATGGGAAAGATATTTACATCTAACAATATCAATAAAAACTGAAAATATAAATGGTGTAAATATATCCAATTAAAAGATTGTCAGATGAGATTTGAAAACAATTTTAATTGTATGTTGCCTATAATATATGCACATTAATTACAAAGAGATAAAAAGTTTACAGATAGAGAAGTGGGAAAATTATAGCACAACAGTCTTAAGAAAATTGGAGTGGCTACATCTAATTAGTCATTGAAGAAGTGCCTGTATAAACCACAATGAGATATCACTACAAAGCCATTAAAATGTTCTATGGCATGTTCCTCTGAATTGAAACATTTTCCCTAGAATGGGGAGGAGACTTAGCAGTTTTAGGTGGTAAACAAAAGGTCCTCCTACTTGGAAAGAATAGAAGCTTGAAAGATTGCTGAGGACCCCTACCTGTGATATAACAAAAGGAATAAATACTTGCCTGAGGTAGAGACTAGCATCCAGACCCTAGAAAGAGATGTTGGGGCTGTTGCACTGCACACAAGATGTGTAGAGAGTTCTAGGTTTCCTGAACTGGAGTCATCACCTATGCTCATATGCACTTTCTTGTCATGCAGCTACTTTTGAGTTACCCTTGTTTATTATAAATAACCCCCACCTACAGTCCTGTTACTAACCCTAGTAAAAAAATCATTGGTTCAGAAATTTGAAAATTGGAAAATGCTACTTTTGTTTGTTGTGGGCTCCCTTCATAGGATGAGTATGTGCATGATGCCTGTGTGTGGTGTGCATGTGTGTGTATTGCATCTCCCCAGGAATGGTCTGTGGTACAACAATGGCTACAATTCAAATGACTGATCATGTTAAAATTTGAGGGATGATGCAGATGAATAGGAACTGTAGTGATCTATTACAACGTTTTTGAGAAAACATATATATATATATATATATATATATATATATATATATATATATATATATTCCATATATTTTGTTGCAATTCTTCTTCCAGGCATTTATCCAAGAGGAATGAAGTCTATGTTTCTAACAAACCTTTCACATGAATGTCCACTTCAGCCTTATTTGTAATAGTCCTGTGATGGGTATTCATTCATTGTTAGCTTGTCTGGATATGGATTCACCTACATTCTGACTGTGCCTATCAGAGTTTTTCCAAGGGAAGCTGAGGAAGGAAGACCCATTTTGAATGTTTCTCCATGTCAGTGACTTTGGACCTCTAATATTTAAGAAGGGAAATGGGTCACTAACTGAGCACCAGTGTCCATCTCTTTCTGCTTCCTGATCAGCCACCTCGTACTCCTGTTTTCATGCCTTCCATGTCAGACTGTAATGATGGGGGATGTCCTTCTCTATATATATTTCTCTTATTGGTTGATGAATAAAACACTGTTTGGCCAATAGAGGCAGGAAGATATGTGGGACTAGGAGACTAGGAGAATCCTGGGAAAAGCAGGCAGAGAGAGCCGGCCAAAAGAAAACACCATGTAGAGACTGGGAAGACAGGCTGTGCCAGGCATTTTCTGGTAAGATAAGGCCATGTGAAAAATACATAGATTAGTAGTTAACAATTAAGAGAGAAGTATCCAGTAAGAATCCTAAGCCAACGGCCTTTTATAATTAATTTAGAGTCCATGTGTTTATTTGGAGCTGAGAAGCCCAGCAGAACCTGGCTGGACAAGAAACTCAGGCAACACTGTGAACCAAAATAAACTCTTCCTTTCTTAAGTGGCTTTTCTTAGGTGTCTTATTACAACACAGCAAAAAAGCAACGAGGAGGTGCTCGAATCTAGGAACAATTTAACAGTCTACTAAACAGTATCAGGCAAAAGAAACAGGTGTAAAACGCATACAAGGGACTACTACTCAGCATTAAAAAGCAATTAACTGTTGCTCTATAGAACATGCTGAGTGAAATTCATAATAATTATGCTGGCTGAAAGAAAAACTCAAACCGTAGGGTGATATCTCATCCACATGAAACTAGGACATGTAAATTAATTTGCAATGCTAGAAAATTGATTAGAAGTTGCCTGGAGGCCAGGGAATGGTAGTAAAGAAAGAAGTGTTGTCATAGGCATAAGTAAACTTGGGGTAAAGGATATATTTCATTATTTAAATATGGTAATGGTGATAATTTCTTGGACCTATACATATATCAGACTATCAAATTGTTGACTCTCAAAGTCAACATACTAACTATACTTCCAGGAGACAATTATAACAAGCAAAGGGAAAGCTATCCAATTTAAGTTTCCTCAGATGGTAACAAAATACATTCCATATATTTTTAGCCACATGTTAATTGTGAATAAAGGTCTAGAATCTATCTGTGGACCAGTATAGTTTATAAAACAGTAAAGGATAAATGTGTCAGTTTTATTTTCTTAGAAATTTTTGCACTTACTTTCATGCTAATGAGCAAATTAGCCCATAGGTCTAGAAATGATTATGGATTTTTCCAGACACAATTTTATTCTCAATTTCTCCTACTGTATAACTTTCTATGTACTTTTACAGTGGTCAATAGGATTTTATTATGTTTATTTGTGTATGTCTGTGGGTGTGTACACATGCTTGTGTGGAGGTCGGGGGACAAGCTGGGCCAACCATGTGGGTCTCAGGCATGGAACTAAGAATATCATGCTTAGGACTAGGCATCTTTACCTGTTGAGCTCAGTGGCCTAGAATTTTTTTCTGAGTTTCATTCATTTACCTATTCATAAAATATTTTTAGATTCCTATTGTATTAAAGAAAATTATTTTGTGTCAATAGACCTAGCCACGCAGCCTTCTGCCTTCATTGAGCTTACATTTAGATTGGGAGGGTAGAGTTTCATTGAATCAGGAAACAAATGCATAGATACAGATTTTCATAAATGCTATGGAGAAAGCAAACAGGATGCTATTTGTGATAATTAAAGGAAATCTTCCTTGGATGTGACTTAATTATACAATAGCTCTGCAGTTCATTATTTCAAATGATCCCCAGTCATTAAATTTACATACAGGAATTACACCAGTCTATTTATTTTGTTAGCCCTATGCTTCAGGCCATGTAAAATAGAAGATGCAGATGAATAGACAAGATACACAGTTAGCTTATCTTCATCCTTTAGGCTCTTATTTGATGGCTGCTTTCTCAAGAGGCTTTATGATCACCTGTTCCTGCCTTCCACTCTAACCCCAGAATGTCTGTCTGTCTGTCTGTCTGTCTGTCTGTCTGTCTGCCTGTCTCTTTCTCCCTCTCTCAGTCTCATTGTTTTGTTCTCTTTTTCTCATCCTTACTCTATGTACTGTCCTCCATGTTTTCAATACACTTATTAAAATTTGTGAGGATTATAGGAGGGATTAAAAGAATGAGTGTCTGCTTTTCCACCAAAGTTTAACCTCTATGAGGGTTTTTCTGTCCCTATCCCTATATACACCCTGGCAAAGAGTAAATCCAGATAAAATGTATTGACTGGATCACTAAATGAATGGCTGGCTACTCATTTAAGGGAGAGAAGGACCATTAAACTCATCTGCATCTGCAGACAGTGGCTATGCTTTTAAATCTGTGACTGACTGAGGCTCTGGGTTACACAGACTGTTTCCAAGACTATGGGCTGAGATTCATATAAAAGTCCCATTGTTTTAATGCTCGTTCTTTCCACTCCAGTTCCTGAACTGGAGCCTAGAATGTTGTATTTGCTAGGCGAATACTGGCAATGAGTCACCTCTTCAGCCCCTCCTCTGCTTGTGATACAGTGGATTCTTCACAAGGTTACAAATAAAAGTTTACATTATAAATGAAGAGAAAGTATTGTCTCTTCGACCCAAATCTGTTAAGTTTCAAATCAGGACTGAGGTGCCTATTTTACATATAAAAGTAGCCCTGGCTAGCAGATTGTCCCAGCATCCCACAGTTCTTACTTGTTACACGGTGTGGCTGGCCTTCTACCCTGAACTCTCCCGCACAGGTGCTGGGCTGCCCTTCCCTCAGAGGCTCTTCCCTATGTAACACAGACATTTGGGTTACCCACCCTTTTTCTACTATTGGTCTCTTGGTTGCTGTGCCTAGTTCCCTTCTCTCTCCCTCTCCCTTCTCCTCTCCCCACTTCTCCCCATATGGCCCAGCTCCGTTTGGACTCTACCAGATGTCCCTGCCTCTACCTAAATGCTCCATTTTATATACAATAAATTTTCTCCTCCACCAGACCTAGGTGCAAAAGGCCTTTCCTTTTCTTTCCATTTTTTTCATTCAATAACTATATCAGCCATACAGTACTGTTACTAGTTTTGACAGGTTCATCAGTCAGATTCCCCAGATTCAAGTCCTAGCTCTCCTTACTGAGTTAGGCCAGTTACCTTATTTTTCTCAACTATAAAATCAGGATCAGAACTGTTTCCATGTCATAGACTTATTGTGAGACATAAAGGTATTCAGAATAGAAAGTGGCACACAGTAAGTTCTTGACATTTTTTCATTACTAATTTCAACAATGCATAATATCAGCAACACCTTTTTTTCTAATTTATAATGTGATAATTCATTGGCCAAGTAAATATGACTTTTTGAAAAGGCTCTATTTGTAATATAATAACTTTTATAATTCATTTTATGACTATTTTTAGTATATTATTATTACCTTATTAAATTGATACATTAAGCAACAGGATGATTTATGCCATAAAAATCATTATTTTAAGGTCATTGGGAAGGTTGAGTTGGGAGACGAATAGAGGAGAGCAAGATAAGAGATACCATAATAGAGGGAGCCATTACAGGTTTAAAGAGAAATCAGGCACTAGGGAAATGTCTGGAGATCTACAAGGATGATACCAACTAACAATCTAAGCAACAGAGGAGAGGCTACCTTAAATGCCCTCCCCTGATAATGAGGTTGATGTCTAATTTATATGCCAACCTATAGCTCTCATCCAGTAGCTGATGGAAGTAGAAGCAGACACTCACAGCTAAACCTTGAACTGAACTGGAATCCAGTTGCAGAGAAGGAGGAGTGATGAGCAAAGGGGTCAAGACCATGCTGGTGAAGCCCACAGAAACAGCTGACCTGAACGAGGGAGGAATCTCTTGGTCCCTGGACTGATAGCTGGGAAAACAGCATGGAACTGATGCAGACCCCATGAACATAGGTGTCAGTGAGTATGCCTTGGAAATCTATGGGGCCTCTTGTAGTAGAACAGTAATTATCCCTTTGGGAGCCCATTCCACGTAGAGGGATACTCCTTGAGCCTTGATACATAGGGTAGGGCCTAAGCCCTATCCCAAAGAATATGACAGACTCTGAAGACCACTTATGGAAGGCCTCACCCTCCCTGGGGAGCAGAAAGGGTACAGGATAGGTAGGGTGTAGTTGGGGGGACAGAGAAGGAGGGGAGGGAGAGGGAACTGGGATTGACATGTAAAACAATCTTGTTTCTAACTTAAATTAAAAATGGAGAAAAAAGAATTTATGAAAATAAAGAAGTAGTAGTCTAAAAATACAATAATTCGAAAGCCACTTTGTGGCATTTATCTTCTAAAATAGCACTTCTGAATTTTGCAAGCTTCTCTCTATCCTCCCAACAGAGTTGCCTTTAGCATGCAGCTATTCATCTGCCCTGAAAAAGGCCCTTTTCTCCTTTCCCCAGGAATGTACAGTGGAGGCGGAGGCGGGGGTGTCTTGCTAGTGGAAATGTGAGAACAGCAGCTCTTTGAATGTTGGGCATGACGTAGCATGGGAACTGGGAGCAGCTGCTGGTGGAGTGTTTCACACACAGCAGGGCAGTGGGAATGGGAAAAGCAATGAGGAAAACAACCAGGGCAAACAAATGCAGAAGAAAGGGCGGTTGGGGTCAAACTCCAGGTCAGAAAAGGTCAGACTGCAGAGAGAAGCACAACAAAGAATAAAGCACTGAAAAAATGAAGTCAAGGGCAAAAATCATCTGGGGAACAAGAGACAGATAAAAACACTATGGGAAATTTATGTACTCAGAAGTACACACACACACACACACACACACACACACACACACACACACACACACACACACACACATCTTTTAAGAAGGAATTTCAGACATCAGGAAAGTAAAACATGAATTCCTAAGGAAATAAATTTGCTGTGTAAACATATTTAGTAGGGAGATATTTCACTTGAAATAATAACAGAATACTTATTACTGTAATCACTCATTTTAGAATTAGCAAAATTAATTCTTGATTGAAATAAATTAGACATTAAATAGTATGCATAAAGATCTAAGTCATCAAGTATAATACTTCATAATGATTCAGGTTCACATTATAAAATTTCTGAAGAAAATAATATGTCTTTCATTCTCTTCAGCTCCATCAAGGTTTCTATGCTTTCTGATGGCATTTGTACTTCATATAATTTGATTCTGTCATGCTTCCTACTACATCATTCACTTTTGGCCTTAAAGTCTTACATACCTCAAGGCCTTAAAAAATACAGAGAATGATGTTGAAATTCAGGTCTTCTTACCACAGGTTTTGGAACATATGTGCTACGTCACTTTCCAGGCTACCTGACCAAGTTCAACAACAATTCCTCTTGAATGAAGTATAGTAATTGTAAAAGAATTAGAAAACAGAAGTTCAGAAGCTTAACCATGTGCCTTGACTTGCATATCAACTCTCCTAAACATTAAGATTTACACCCTTCTTTAGCTCTTAAAAGAGCCTTGTTCAATTCCTCCTGTTTTTTTTTTTTCTTTAACACAGTTGAGGTCAAGCATAAAGGATTGTTCTCTCTACTGAAAACATGTTTTCCTAGAACTTAATTGTTCTTTTTTCACGGGTCATTCTGCTCCTAATATCAACAAATCCTTCCTGACCTAACCTTTTCAAAAACAAGCACATTCTTCCTTCTTCTTTGTTCTTTTCATTTCCTTTACTGTCAACATTTTTAAAACTGTCAGTAGGCACATCAGGCTTGCCTCTGCAAATCGAAATCTTTTAGAAGAGCAAACCTTCATTTAGAATGTATTGGGGTTATTTTCCTTACATATTGTTGTGATAGTTGAGCTGGAAGAATAGCTTCCAATTTCTTCTAACTACATAAATCTTTCACTAACCTTCTCAAGACAGCAGGATCATCACATGACAGAACTGTTGTTTAGCATCTTTAGATTGTGAAAAAGTGACTAGCTGCTTAAAATTTGTGTTAGTGACACAAGTGATTTCTTCATAAAATGAGTGGTATATGAGTAAGACCATTTTATATTCAAGATACAAAATACATTTTTGTGCTTCTCTGTAAAATTCTATGATCCATAGTGTAAGAGGGATTTTTCTATCCATAGTCACAGAGTAATAGTATCTCCCAAAAGTCTCAGAGAAATACAGACTCACAGGGTTCTTGGGAGAGCAAATGACTCTCTGGGGGTGTTCTGATCATTTCTCCAGGTGATTTTTGAGCCCTGCTATCAAAGCAGACAATTGGAGGCTGCTTTTACAGGAAAACATTGACTCCTTTCTTGGGACTACTGAGAAACTAGAATCAGAAAAAAATAACTGGCATTAGTACTTCCATTTTTTATGACTTTTTGTCTCCTTTGGCTCAAAGCACAAAGGTAGGTTGTATTAATCACTTTTCTGTTGCTGTGATAAAATGCCATGGTCTAGGCAACTTACTGAAGGAAGAGTTTATTTATGTCTGTGATACTAGGAGAAGAGTTCATAATGGGGGTAGTGCATGGTAGCAGGTTCTGGAACAAGCAGATTCAAGTCTTTAACTGGTAACAAAACATTGAGCAAACTACAAGTGGGTTGAAGCCATGAACTCTAAAAGCCACTGGCATGCTTCCTCTAACAAGGGTGAACCTCTCTATACTCTCTCTAAACAGCACTACCAAATGGGGACCAAGTGTTTGAATGCCTGAACCTATAAGGGACAATTCTCATTCAAACCACCACATAGGTTATTATTATTAACTTTTCCAATTGAGTTATCTTAGATTCCCAGAACACCAGAATCTCACAAAACAGAACTTTTTCCCTTTGCGGTTGAGGCTGCTTCTGAAACAGATGCAATTATCTCTTGCAAGCTACCCTATTCCCTCAGGAACTTTTTCAAATAACTTTGCACTGAGGAGGTTTTCAGATAATCTTCTAGGACCAGAGAAGAGACAATGTTGGATGAGACCACACCTTAGCCAGACTGGCTTAATTCTGTGTACTTCTTGTTCTCTATTGAAACTTAAAACTCCTGTTAGTACCCAAAAGATAGACTGAGGGTTACTGTATCCCTATGTATGCTCTTCTTCCAAATACAGTCACATCAGAAAAAAAGTCACCATTTCTTCGTGCTTTGATTGGTATGTGTCTGGTGATAAATCCTGGTTTATTGAGACTGATGTAGTGTAAACTTTTGCTCTAAAACTTCTATTTACACAAAGTTGTGAAAAGTGTTTTGTAGACCAGTGAAAAGAGAGTAAATGCTACATAATAATATTAAATGTTCTAATAAGCACATTTGAAACATCAAAAGAAACAACATTGTCAGTTGTTCTGTTTGATGTGGCAGGCAGACTCCATTCATCGTCAAGAAAATACACAGATTTAAAAACCGTAAAGAATAAAGGAGGGAAATACTTTATGATGACATAATTTAATTGACTAAATATGTAAAATATTCTCTGTTCAACATGTAAGCATTACAAAACACAATTTAGAAATTTCAGTTTTTTGTACTAAGTCCTTGAATACTTTTTTTTATTTTTTTTTTTGAGGCAGGGTTTCTCTGGGTAGCCTTGGCTGTCCTGGAACTCACTCTGTAGACCAGGCTGGCCGTGAACTCACAGAGATCCACCTGTCTCTGCCTTCTGAGTGCTGGGATTAAAGGCACGCACCACCAAGCCCGGCATCCTTGAATACTTAATGCATGTTACATTTTAATATGTCTCTCTATAAATTGGATAAATTCAAGGTCCCAACAGCTTGATGTGCTACCACATTGTATAACATAGTTTAGACAGTGAAATGTGAAATAGAGTAAATATAAATCCATACAGTAGCAAATAATATTGATTGTACTTTATTCAAAGATTCCATGCCTTCTTCATGTTTCTCTTTACCTTCCTCTTCCAGGCCAAAGGAAAGTTAAGTGCTTAGTCTCTGTGGCTCCATGGCACTGCACCTTTTATAGAACAGAATCTTTTGCATGATGTTATGTCTCATTTCTCAAGTTTGAGTTTAAACACTCACGGTGTCTAACATTTTGAAGACTTTTTAAAATATTTTATACTTGACTACCTTGAATGTGCTAAATGTAGAACAATGGTTCCTCAAAGTATGGTCCCTGGAACATCAATGTCAATCTCATTTGGGAATTTGTTAGAAATACAGAATCTCAAATACCACCAAAGTCCTAGTAAATTCAAAACTTTGGATGAGGGGACTGAGTGAAACATTTTAATCAGCCTTCCACATAATTACAATGTTCACTAAATTTTGAGAACCATGGATACAGAAAAAAAAAGTACTTCCATGGAGAATAGCCTCAGACTGAGTTCTCTTGTTTAATCTCAAAGACATTTTAAGTCTAGCCTAAGAAAGAAATCAATGGAGGATATGCTAGGCAGATACCATGAGAAATACTCCTTAGTAGTTCTGAAGTGAGAGAGGCTGGGTGTCCTCTGCTTATCTTAAAAGCAATAGGGCCTATGTAGTTAGCTAGAGCCGATGGTGCAGCTCATTTAGGCTTCCTGCTTAGAAGGGAGTCCACAATACAAAGGAATTAGTATAGAATCAGTACTAAAAAGAAAAGTGGGAAGAACGTGTTAAGATCTGCCAACATATTTGTAGGATTAGAAACTATATTCAACAATGATAAAAAATACACAAAGAAGTGCCTAGAAAATCTGTCACCAAAAATACGCCTGTTTTTGTTGGTTTTAAACTTTTTACTTATTAGAGTGTGTGTGTGTGTGTGTGTGTGTGTGTGTGTGTGTGTGTGTGTGTGTGTGTGTGTGTGTGACTTGTGCCATATGCATATATGTTCATGTTTTGGGTGTCCATGTGGATTCATGAATGACCTGACACACGTATAGAGATTTGAGGATAATACTGGGTGTCAGACAAGGTCTTCAAACTTGTTTGAGGCAGGATCTCTTGTTTTTCACCACTGGATATATTAGGCTAGCTGCTTGCAAGCTTCTGCAGATTCTTTTATTTCCAACTCCTATCTTGTCTTAGGACTGTTGGCATTTCATATAATTGCTAACATGTCTGGATTTTATACAGGTTCTAGGTATTTGAATTCATGTTGTCACATCAAAACGGAAAGAGAAAACATCCATTTAACTATTTCTCCAGCCTGGTTTTCATTTTTGAAATTTCAATTGTTTGTTCAGTTTCAGTTAACAAATGCAGCCACACAAGTATCCTGAATGTTTATGGCATGGAAAAATTGAGGGAAAATGGACTTTGGGGGGAGAATAGCAAAACACACATTTGTAAGATTTTCTTAAAATGTCATAGGTATGAAAGGTCTTTTTGGTCATTTGTCCATGGACCAAATAGGATTATTAACATGCCTTCCCTGTTTATAGTAAATGCTTACTCAGTGCTACTTCAGTGAAAGGAAAGAATGGAAACAGAGATGGGTATGCAGGATGTGAGTGCCTAGAATGTTGGGACACTATAGTGGTATGCAGGAAGAGAACAACTATTTGTGCATGTTATCAGAGGAATGTGAGCAAACCTCATAAAATATACTCTGTTAATAGCATGGTTCTTTAATATATTGAAATAATTTTGTGCCTAGAAATGCCTTCATAATAATTAATTTATTTTCCCATTCTGTAATTCCTTATGGTTAATGTAGCACATATTTTTTAAGTTACAGTATATTTTCATCTTTTTTGCTGTTGTCATACATGGATTTATTCATGAGTACAGAGATGGTAAACTAGTCCCTTCCATGATGAATAAAGTAAATGGCCATGCCACTCAGTGTATGCACATTACTTCAAAATTGAAAAGGGCTCTAGTTTTAACTTTCCTTTCTTTTGATTTTTGATATTCATTTGTACTTGACTAAATATTAGGATTGGTTATACTTTAAGAGTTGACTTAATATAACTTTCATTGGATTTTAATATAGTTGCTAAGTTGTAAAGGCAATAAGGAATAAGTTTCTTTAAAATTTTATATTTGAAGGAAGTGTGATTTTAAGGGTACACAGAACTGGGTTTATTAATCCATTGTTTTGTTAAAGGAAGATTTCAATGTTATTATACCCAAGAATTATTTTTAAAGGAGTCTAAGTTTGGAAAAACATCAAGCATTTCATCAAGTATTTCACACTTTTCTTGTCCAAAATATGCTTAAAGTATGACTTTGTTAATCCCAAGTTCAATGGGACTTTAAAGAAAGGAAATATCACAAACCATTTCTGAGGATCCGATTCAGATCTTGTGACACTTTACACTCAATGTGATTGCAGTTGTGTTATGTTTGTAGGTCTCAATTTCCTCACTTATGAGGGTGAATAATTATAATATGTGCTTACAATACATAATTGGAATGCTACAAGGATTGTGAGAAAGTATCTGAGAGTACTTAATAAAGCAACACCTTAAATAGCCTGCCAATGATACAAGTAGGAACATCCATACCAATGCACACTGAAAGGAGAAAATAGGATTTTATTCCAACAGAAAATCTAAAACAATGAAACAAGTGTCTTGTACTTCTTTTTCTGGCTTCATAATACATTTGGAAGCTTCTTAATTCACTATTTCTAGACACAGGTAAATGACGGCTAGATCTTATTCTGCTATTGATGGTCACACCTGTCTTTGTTATATGTCTCAACCATTTCAGTGATCTTCTATACAGATAGCATACAACTATGGCTTTCTTTTTCAGGAGAAATTAATTTGTCAAGTAACTAAACCCAAGATAGTCTGATGTCAAAAAAGGTAAAGTCAGACAGCATGTAACTCCATTCTTTCTCTTGCATCATTTTTTCCCAAATTCTAGGACTTTTTATTTTCTCACAACTATATATGCCTTTCTACTACTTCAACTGTTTTCAATGTTTCTTTGTCTTGGCAGAAAAAAAAGTGAACTTGTACGTAGCTTGTAATGTGATATTTGTCAACAGATAAAGCACCATAAGTGACTACATTCTGTATTCTGTACACCTATGCAGCCACAATGATGGTGAACACAAGCTTCCCAGAACAGAAGCTGGCGAATTCCCTACTTTGACATGCATTCTTCTAAATGTAGGATAGACATAATATAACTGAGTTCTTCACCTACAACTGAATGTAATTGTTTGATAGTAATATCCATTTTTGCACTATGAACTATGTTTTATTTTTAATAAAATTTTAATATAATGATATCATTTCCCCCTTTGCTCACTTCAATCCCTCCAATTTAAGCCCATCTTGCTCTCTTAAAATTCATGTCCTCCTTTTAAAATTGTTACACACACACACACACACACACACACACACACACACACACACACACGCGCACGCGCGCGCGCGGATATATTCCTAAATATATTAACACAATTTTCTCACTCCCTCTAACATTATTTTCTATGTATGTGATCTCAGGGATGATGACTTTGTATTGGATGACCAACTGAGGAATCATCACTGAGGAATACCATTTCTCCTGTTTTCAGAAGTCACTTTGGACAATGGACTTTGGGAAGCAGATCTGGAACTAACCTGAAACTCCCCGCCCACTGAGAACAAGATTTCATGGTACCAAAAGTTCCTACACAAACTTCCAAAGGAGGAAAGCAACCAACAATCCCACTCAGCTGTGACACCTATGAGCTGCAGCAGTGAAGAGGGGCACACATAGCCTGGCAATAATCAACAGAGATAGTGTTTCCTACAAATGTCAGAGGCATGAACTTTCATTCACATGGATAGTTTTCTCTATTTGCCTTGTTTCCTTTCTGAATAATGCATCACATTTATGACTAACTAGAGTTACATAGCAGTGTGGTGAGAACTTAACAGTAAATAAAGTATGTAATAGACTTGACTCAGTTATGTGTAAATCAAAATCTTGGGTTCATCAACTTTCTGCTAGACATACTTTCTAAGGATATCTTTAAAGTTATCCTAAAAATAAAAGCATTAAACTCACTACGTACAGGAGAAGCATGAACCAAATACTGAATAAATTGTTTAACATGAGAAGTCTATGTCTATATAGCCTCAAGATAAAAGGTTTAGAGTTATGGAAGAAGTAATGTAATTGCAAATAGCTACATATATATTATGATGTGAATAAAAGAAGCATCATCATTGGTTCTAAACTAAATTTTGTCATGTGACTCTCTTCCTGTTACTCAGATACAGGATCATAGAAATGCCAAATTGAATTATTATGTTTCAAAAATAAGAATTGTAGCTTAGAGATGTTAACAATTAACCCAATAAAGACTGTACTATTTTTCTACAGTCCACAATCTCATTTCATAAATTTCCATGTACTTACGATCGCATCCTTGTGTAAAATTAAACTATTAATATTTTTCTTATGCTTTACAAATAAATAGCATAACTTGACTGGATCATAAAGGATTTTGTGGTGCTGTGGCTATAACCCAGGACCTGGTACTTTCTAGGTAAGCATTCTACCACTGAGTTATAATCTCAAGCTTACACAGCATTGGTTCTTTGTTTGCTTTTTATTTTTGAGACAGAATCTCAGTATGTAGCTCTGGCTGTCCAGAAGCTCACTATGTGTAGCAGCCTTGCCTGGATTTCACAGAGATTGTCTACCTCTGCCTCTCAAATGCTGGGATTAAAGGGTACACTGCTATGTCTGGCCCACGGAGCATTGATTCAAAGGAGTTATTCCTATCATTCATACTCTTTTGACCTCAGTCATAAATCTATATGCAGCTGTCACCAATCTTGTACTACATTTTGAAACACAAACGTTAACACTTAGCCTTTTACAGGAAAATTGAAAATTCAATCCAAGAATGCTTGAACAGAACAAATGTGACCTTTGGATTCCTTTGGACACTCATCACTTTACTCATTTATGCTTTAAATAAAATATATATTTAAGGATTAAACTGATAAGATTTTAATAGTACCAAACTACCATGGGGCGAAAGGACATATCACTTACCAGTATTGTCAATGCCACAGATAACAATATGCCATATGAATATTTTGTGATTATCATGCAAAAATTAAATTATATAAGATCTCAATGGGTCTGGAATTTGAAACTTATTTGTTTATTTTAGTTAAAGATCCAGCAATTCTGTAAGTGGACTTTTAATCATACTCTCAAATTGACCATTGATGGCAGAGGAACCTGGTTTATCATTTTTTCATTATCAAAACTTTGAAGCCAAATACTTTCAAGCCTAGTTTCTTTCTAGTCACAGGAGTATACAATCTGTAACCTATGAAATTGGAAAAGAAAAATATAAGTCTCTAATTTTATGGCTAAATCAGTTTTATAGTTTGGAGACATAACACAATGTCCTTTGTAGAGGAAATATACACTACCACTATAGCCATTTCTATGTTCCCATTGTAAGGCAAATGCTATTCTAAAACCTGTGTGAATTAGATCATTCAACATTATTGCATCTATGTTGTAGATGAAGGTACTGACAACCATAGAGGTTAAATGGCACAAATGACACATAGCTAATCAGTCAGATTCCCAAGTCTGTGTATTATCCTCATAGTAATAATTGCAATAACATCAAGATCTAGCATGTATAGGGTACCTTAAAACAAGTTCTGTTTCAATGACTCATTATTATACTAATATTGTGACTTATTTATCCTAACACACAAAATGCACAATGTAGAGAATTCTATTAACTTTTAGAGGAAAGGCTAAAGGACAGAAAGCTTCAGTAAATTGTCCAAGGTGCCACAGTAAGTAAATGACACCTGGAACACATGCCCATTCCCTATATTTACTATACAAACCTATGAAAAACTTCTATGTATGGAATTATGATATGTTACTTGTTCTTCTTAAGACAATTTATTCCACACTATTGACTCTTTATTCAAAGAGAATTGCAAAGGGATGGATATTTTCAGAATCCAAGCAACACCATCACAAAGGAATTGTCTATTAGTAATTCAGTTCCTCCATTGTGGTTCACCACTGTCTTTCATGTATTTACAAGACATACTGAACTCTAGCTTTCAGACATTTCTGAATTGAGTTTAGTAACATAAGGGCTTATCAAACAATACAAATCAGCTGGGCGTTGGTGGTGCAGACCTTTAATCCCAGCACTTGGGAGGCAGAGGCAGGTGGATCCCTGTGAGTTCCAGGCCAGCCTGGTATCCAGAGTGCCAGGATAGGCTCCAAAGCTACACAGAGAAACCCTGTCTCGAAAAAAAAAAACAATACAAATCCACATGCCATTATGAATATCAAATTATTACCCTTATGCAACATATTCTTGCTATATAGCCATGGCTAGCCTGGAACTCACCATGTAGAACAGGCTGGCCAGAAATTCAGAGATTCACCTGGCTCTGCCTTGCAAGTGCTGAAATGAAAAGCATACAGCAATATGCTTGGAAAAATGAGTAACTTTTGTTGCTCCTTACAATTAAACGTTATGTACATGGCATTTTACTATACCAAGGAGCAATGATGCTCACAGCAGGCCTACCTGCAGAAGCTTCCATCTGGTATTCAGATCTTCCAGAGTGCTGAGGGTATAAGGTGAGAGCTGAATGCCCAATGTGGTAAGCTGGCGAGCAAGGTCATTGACTTGATTGACATTCTCTTTAAGAGGGGCAGTTTCTCCCCGAAGTACCTATGAGTCAAAAAGAAAAATCCTTTAAAACAAAAAAATCTAGACATGTTGGAACTATAAGACATCTTATTCTGTTTGGGGTGTAATGCCAGGGATGCTCACTCTTTGATCTGAAAGTGCTAATATCATCAATGCATATAAACTGTAAGCTCTCTGGCAATGATATTAGGAGGCAGTCTGTTTGAAAAGTGAAGTTTGGAATTAGTGCCTGTGGTGGTTTGAATGAGAATGGCCCCCCATAGGGTTCTATATTTGTATGGTTGGCCCTCAGTTGGTGGAACTGTTTGAAAAGGATTATGAGGTGTGGTCTTGCTGTAGGAGGTATGCCAATGGGGGTGGCCTTTGAGATTCCCAAAGCCAATGACATTCCCAGTTAACTCTCTCTGACTCTTGCTTGTGGATGACATGTGAGCTATCAGCTACTGCTCCAACAATTTACTTTTCTGTTGCCATCCTATCAGCCATGTTGGCCACAGACTCACCCTCAGAAACTGTAAGCAACCAATAAATTATTTCTTCTCTAAGTTTCCTTGGTTATGGTGTTTTGTTGCACCAATAAAATACAGCCAAGATAATGCCCTTATAAAAGAGACCTCAGAGATGAAGCTAGTCCCTTTGATTATGTGAGGAAGTAGTAAGAGGCAGTAGCTATGAGGAATAGATAGTTACCAGACATTATATTTGCTAGCATTTAAAACTTGTACTTACTAACCTACAAAATGACAGAACTCGATTTCTGTTGTGTGTAGCTCACTTGGTTTATGGTATTTTCTTTTGTAATAGATGCCCAAATAGACTAATACACTACAGCAGCGCATGTTTATTAGTGCTTTCTTGGTACATAATGTTGTGATAAGCTTTACCCACAAATTAACTAATCTTTTTCCTACACAACAACCATCTGTGACTGGTACTTGGAGCATTTTCATTTTACCTTTGAGAAACTAAACTTGACTTTAAATAGTGCCAAACTTTTACTGGTATCCTGGGATACAAATTTTGAATTGCTTACTTCAGAGTGCATATTCTTAATTATGACTTTATGTAACTCCACAAAAATTCTGGAATGACAAAATTACATGACAAATAAAATGCTGCTAGATTCTAAATTCTATATTTCAAGTTGTAATGGATTATTTTTTACAATGGAAAGATAAACTAAATCATAATGGTACATTCATCCTTTGTACCTACTACATAATAAATACTTTCGTTTAGGGAGGAGGGTATTTTGTCAGCCGAGGATGACTTCCTGCTCTCATGCTATTTTAGCCCTTGCAGTAAAGACTTTGTAAGGCTCCCATGGGGATTTTGGATGTTTCTGAAGTTTGAAAGCAGGAGTCTCTGATGTGATGCATCATGAAGATCTGTTGAACAGAACGCTATGCAGATATGCAGAGTATATTGTCATGCATCATAGCTACCCTATTGAGTTGGCATTTATGGATCTTTAACATGATGCATGACAACCAAATGTTCCAGTGAGCGACATCTAAAGGACAAACTTCCTCTCTTAGGAGAACAGTTTATATAATGTAATGCCTGTGCACAAGGACAGCATCACTGAGTTGACTCTCTATTAGACTTGCTTGATCTGGGAGGTATTACTTCCCTGTCTGGTGTTCACTGGTTTTATAAAGGCATATTTTTTGTAATACCCTCATCCATAGCCCTTTTACTTCTTTTGATTCTAAATAGAAGCTGGTTTGTACAATCAAAAGAAGGGTGGTATTATCCTCTTACATCAACCTGAATACCTAACAACTAACAAATAACATTTACAAAGTATAAGACTCTTAAATTGTTCTCATATGAAATACAGCAGGACAATCACTTTTTTGAATATTTTAGCACAGAAAATGTAGATTTATTCAGGAAAAATGAAAAAGAACCCCCAAGAGTGAGAGGGTCACCAAAAGAGGAATAATTTGAACTTAGAGTGTTTGGTTTAATACAAGGTCTTGCTACAGCCAAGCTGCTCTCAAATTCAAAGCAATCCCCCTGCCTTATCCTATAAAGCAGAACTTAGAGAACTCTTTTTCAGACAGACTCTTCCGTAAATAAACCTGGTTAGCCTGGAACTCAATATGCAAACTGGAGTGGTTTTAAACTCCTGAGATTCACCTGATTCTTCCTCCTCAGCACTAAGATCAAAGTGCATGACACCATACCAGCCACTTCAGCTTTTAAAAACGGTCATTAAAATATATTAAAATCATGGTTTCCTTTGGTGAAATCTCAGTATATTAGTGATGATTTTTCCATGCGAAGAACAGGATAACCACTACTGAACTACTGAAATGCATATTTAACAGGATAATATTTGTGACATTTACAATATATATATATATGTATACATATTAAAACTCCTGATATATATATATATATATATATATATATATATATGTATTGGTGGAATAACATTGGAATCACATTGAAATGATAGATGTTGTTAGCAAAAAATGACTTTATTTCCTTATGAACCTTATGAAGAAATAAATCTGTAAAAAGAATCTACACTAAGTGCCCAGGTGGAAAGGCTATTAACACCTATATATGGATATTTGTCTCTCAAAAGAAATGATTCATAATTATTTAGTTTTCTGCAATATAATGCAATATAAATGTTAGAAAACAGACTTCTGAAATGTCAGTGGGGAAACCTGGACAAGGATGATGATGGTTACAAAGGGCAATCATGTCCTTTTAGATTATCACATACATTTCTAATAAGCACAGATAAACATGCGAGGTTGAATGGGAAATAGGAACCACTGTGAAATTGGCAAGATGGCAGGATGTCTTTTTGTGTGAACTAGTGAGGTGCTCAGTTTCCAAGATATCTCATACTTAGATCACAGTTTTGATATGTAGTAGGCATGTTCCAGTGCTTTTATTCTAACATTTTAATTCTTACTTTCTCTCTCCAAACCCTAGGAACAATGCTGGATCTGTTGAAGGTAAAAAGAAGTAAAACGTAAGCTCCAATACTCATTCCCCTTTTGTTTTCCTTTTAAAATATACCCTTCTCCTTTTCTAAACTCTTCAGTATCTTGGTAACATTTGGTTTCCTCTTTTGTACCAATGATAGCTGATGATCCTTGTGGTGATCTGCAAGTAAGTAAAAATGCTTGCAATATCTGTTGCATGACTTGCTCTTCTCCTCTCTTTAGTTCAAATGCTATTTGCTTGTACATTGCAGCTGTCCTTTTTATTCAATTCTACAAACCTGTTTTCATCAATATTATAATGACAATTTAATTAGCAACATCCAAAATCAAATAAGTATTCTCTTTTAAAGATAAAAAGCTACCATTTCTTGAAAACCAGGCTAAACAGTCTGCAAACTTTCTTTCTAAAGAAAAATAAAAGCAAATGTTGTCAGTTAGATAAGAGTAGAACTTAGGAGTCTGAGATCAGAATGCTTACCATGTTTCCTGATACATTCTTTCTACACTAAAGAAACAGGAACTGGAAATCAAACAGATTGCATTATCAGTGTGCCTTATGAAGGACTCCAATCAGTGGACATCCTCTCAAAGAGATTTAACACATAAGGAAAACACTTGTGACTATTTAAACTAAAAGACCAGTTTAAGTAATGTTTTATTATTATGATCCCTACTTAACCATATTTTTTGTATTAACTGCTCAACTATAATTCTTAATCGAATCATAAGAGGGAACAGCTATTATAGATTATTTTACTACTAGTAGCTTTCTTTTTATTTAAATTAGAAGCAATCTTATTTTATATATCAATCCCAGTTCCCTCTCTCTCCCATCCTCCCATGTCCACTGACCCCCATCACATCCCTATTCTGTTCCATAGAAAGTGCGGGGCCTTCTATAACTGATATTATTAGTATTAGGCTTGGCAGTAAGTCTATTTACCAGCTGAAACATCTCACCAACCTAACAGAAATATTTTAAATATATATTATTTTATTTTGTTTATCATCGTTGAGGCAGGGTCTTCCTGTGCATCTCAAGCTAGCCTAGAAATACTCATGTAGCCCATGTTGGCCTGAAACACATAATTCCTCTTCCTTAGCCTCTTGAATGCTGAAAATATAGGGTATAGATTGGAAATTTTGACAGGAAGAAGTCTAAGATGAGGTGGCAGTTAATGAGTTGCCTTCAACTTCTGCTGCCTTGACTTCCCTGTCAAGATGGAAGGTACCCTTGAACTGTGAGCCAAAAAGAAATTCTTCCTTCCTCCCTTTGTCAGGATATCTTGTCACAACAACAAGAAAAGGAACTAATTCCACTATGTAAAGCATGGATGCAGGGACTACATCATTTAAACAGATTTAACATTGAGTTTGAATATACTTTAACCGTTAGGGATTTTAATATTATAAACATAAATTTATGTTTAAATTATAAAATAGTGCCCATGAAATGTCAGAAAGTACAGTTAACTCTGAACTTTGCAAACTTGCATACTTTGCAAAATGCACTAGGTTTTATTCTAGTTCAGAAATATTAAGTGAGAAAACATTGAAGGGAGCCATTAGACTGTGGGTTTTTTGAATCCCTTTAACATCTGGAATATGTTCTCCATGAAAGAGCAAACCAAGCCTAATTTTATTATGACTAGTTTAATGCAGGTAGAATTTTCACTTCATTAAATGTCTGATTATAAATACAAAATCACTGATTAGAATGATACATAAGTTTGATATGTCAAGTTTCTCTTTTATGAAATTAAATTGCCTGTCATGTCTTTGTTTATCTTTATGTAGTTAAGGATTTTTTTTCAAGTATGTTTGGAATTTCAGTCATCAACCTTTCATGAAAATATAAAGGAATTGTCTCTTATCAAGGAAATGTCATTTGTGAAGAAATAATTTTGACTTGATAGTTAAGAGACTCTATCTGTTCTAAGACACAGAAGGTCACTTTGGAAGATAAGAGTAAGTTGAGTGTGTGTGTGTGTGTGTGTGTGTGTGTGTGTGTGTGTGTGTATTGCACAAACAAACATGAGCACAGAAAGGCTAGAGGAAGATGTTGGAAGATTCTGTTCCTTGAGAGGGGTCACTCATTCAACCTGAGGCTCAGTATTTTGGCTAGGATGGCTGGTGGTGGTACCTGCCTGACTCTATTCCCCCGCACTCTGGTTACAGGCACATGATGTCATGTTTGGCTTCTATGTAGGTGCTGGGAATCTGAATCCAGTTTCGCTTGTTTTTATACCAAGTGTTCATCTCCACTGAGCCATTTCCCCAGCCCTAGGAATTCTATTTCAAGAGATTTTGTTTATTCTGTGAAATTGGAGAGCAACAGATGAGGTATAGTATGCAATGCATGGTGTATAATGAATATTCACTTAATTTGAAGATGAATGTAGGCTAAGTAGGAGTCATCTAAACCAGTTTTGATAGGGATTGTGGAAGAGAGTTGACCTGTGAAATGCAGTAGCACAGAGAGCCTATTTGAAGCTGAGGATCAAAATGTTTTAGCAGAATCAATCTGCTCTAATTCCCTTTTCCAACAATGTTCCATTGGAGAAAGAAAAAAAAAGCAGTTGATCCGTGTTTAAGGTTTTGTCAGATGATTGTGGCACAAATACTTAGGGATAAGGGTGTTTCAATTTTAGACAGAATGTGATTGAAATACAGACTGTGTAATCTAAACTGGATTAGTTGGAAAGTAAGGCAAGATGAGGCTTGTAGATGGAGAGAAAATAGAAGTGTCAATTGTGGACGTCCAAGATAATGTAAGAAAGGCCATAGCAGGAGTATCTGTACAAATAAGCCAGAAGGAAGGGAGAGAAGGATGCCCAATAAGTTCTCTCTCTCTCTCTTTTTCCCTCTCTCTGTCTCCCTCCCTCTCTCTCTCTCTCTCTCTATATATATATATATATATGTATATATATATGTGTGTGTGTATACACATATATCACATATATGCCTTGCTTATATATGTAAATAGCTTATATATGCACATAGCTTTATTTGTTGTAGGATATGTGTGCATTGTGTGAAGATATACTGCTGTGATTGATTTAATAAAAAGCTGAATGGCCAATAGTTAGGCAGGAAGTTTAGGCTGGGTTTCCAGGTAGAAAAAGGAAGAGGAGGAATAATCTAGGTGTATGGAAAGACTCAAGGAGACACAGAGGAAGCAGGATGGGCAGTGTGTGACAGAATGTAGATTAATAGAAATGGTTAATTTAAGTTATAAGAGCTAGTTAAAAACCTAAGGCCAAGCTTTCATAATTATTGTTATCTGAGTGTCATTATTTGTGAACTGATGGCCCAAAGAGAAATCTGACTACATTTACTTACGAACAAATTGCTACTCAAATTCTATCAATGTCCTTTTAAGGCATTCAGGCTTCCCTCTGAAATTTCAAAATGGTCATCTGTAGGGGTCCTGTATGGCTTTACTAAGAATTCAAGGTAGTAGAGTCAAACAAGAAAGAAGTATCATCTTAGAGCTATTGACAGTATACAGAGACATTTGTATGGCAAATACTACTTAAGAAATACTAGAGCAACTGAGTTATTCCTGTACAAGAAAACCTTATTGAACAATTGTTGGTGAACCAAGAGCCTGAAAAATATATTCCAAACACACAGTTGTTAGATGAAGTCACAGGATTCTTCAAGTTGGGTTAGTTATTGGAAGCAATAGAAGAAAAGTATCGGGTCTGTAAACACAGATCTTTATTGAATTGACTAGTTACTCTCATTCAAGGCACATGGAAGCTCTCACTGCATTCAGATGCCCAGATATTGAGGGCAGATAGAGCTGAGCTGTTTATGTGACTTCAATATTTCTGGCTGTATGCATCATACTAATGAGCCAAAGAGAGTCAAGTATTGAACCTTGATTTGCCAGACCTATGGAGATTCAAAAAATAGCTGTGTGGAATAAGACCATAAACTTGGTTAGATCAACCACAATGAAATGGATGGTTAGGTGCAAGCAAGTCTTTCATGAAATGCATCAGGCCTGAAGGCCAGTCACCCCTCTCATCTTGATTTTTTACTTTGGGTTTTTTCTCCCATACTGTAGAGATGCCCACTGTTGTAGGTCATGCTTCAGGGAAGCAAAGACTTAGTGCTCCTCTGAGAAGGATAGGGAGAGAAACAGGAAGAAAGTCAGGAAAGCCAAAGGCATATGCGGTCCCATTGGTAGTACTTTTCCCCAGAAGCTTTGATGTAGAAATTAGACCATGGTGAGATGCATGTCTAAACACAGGGATTACTTTCTTTTACTCCTCATGGTCTTAGGGGAGAAAAGATGGGTAGAAATTCGTCCTTTTGGTTGAGGGAGGTTCTTTGGAAAAGGATTACTTTTCAAGCATTTAGCATCTAACATTTAGAGATATAGAGGAAGGGGTACACAGTGAAGGAATCTGTCTGGACCACTGGAAGTGGTCACTATACCAACTAATTTCATCTAATTGCCTATTCTCTAGTACCTCAGGCACTGTTTCTCCCCATCTCCCCACCCCAAGATCTCTTTATGTGAATTCTCATCTCTACGCTAGCTATGAGGCTGTCTCAGAGCTTCAACAAAATGTGTGTATTATCATTTTGATAATGTTGAATACTTTGTTTCTTTTAAATTCTAAACGACAGCATGGAACTATGAAAGAAGAGTTAGTGTGGAGACAACATGAACACAACATTCTGTCTTTAGTATCACATTAGTCTCAGGTGGAGACAATCTTGACAATAAATTATGCCAAAGAAGCTTGTATTAAAAATAGAATTACAATTGCATTCTGTTACAATATCATTTTTATTGTGGTAGCCTGAAGGCAAAATATTATATGGTTTCATTGTCTCCCTTGCATTTAGTTTTCAGGACCATTGTAAACTTTTATATTTTAGCATGATAACTTTTGACAAGCAAACTTTATAAGTATATAAATAATAAAAATAGAACCAAAACTAATGACCTAGCTGTCCATAATCAGGAAGGGTAAATTAAAAAAATAGGAAAATAAATGTAAGGTTTGTTGGCATGAAGAAAATTTTATGTCTTTATTTCCCAAGAAATTATTGATAATTATATTTTAACTGTTCTTCTCAGACTCAGCATGATTCCAAATTTGTGATATTAGAATAACAGAAAACAGTACACTTTCTAAGTTTTTGCAGATAGAACCAATGATTTTACAAGTGAGAAAAGGTCTTCCTCTTCTTTTCATGTTACTGAAAATAATGCACACCCAAACATAAAATTTTCTTTTAAACGTTTTACTTTTTGCACTGGTTATGATTTGAGACAGGTACCCACTATATAACAGATGTGAACTTATGATCCTCCTGTAACAACCTATACATTCTTCATCTGCCATGTCTAGAAGCCTCCATGAAGACTTAAACCCAGTGTTTTTTAAACAAAGACAGAAGTATATATTTACTATTCAATAGCAACCATCTTCTTAAAATATACTTTTAAAGATTTATTGCTGGGCCAGGTGGTACATGCCTTTATTCCCCAGCACTTGGGAGGCAGAGGCAGTGAGATCTCTGTGAGTTCAAGTATGTGAGTCCCAGGTTACACAGAGAAACCCTAGCAAAAAGAATGGTTTATTTTGGTGTATTTGTGTTTGTCTCTGTGTGTATCCTGATGCTCATGAAAGCCAGAATAGAGTACTGGATCCTCTGATGGTTGTACCCTGTGTATCTTGGGTGCTCAGAAGTGAACTCAGGACCTCTGAAAGTGCATCAAGTGTCTTAACCGCAGGGGCATCTCTCTCATTCTAGCATACAATTTGAGAATGGGGAAAAGGACAATGCTGATCATAGAGGAAAGATTTTTTTAACTAATTTGAGTTTTTCATTTTTTGTGTGTGGTTAATGCATGTATGTGAATGTGTGTGAGGGTGAAACTACTTGTGTTTGCACAAGTGAAAGCCAGGGGTCAGTATCAAGGATTTTCATCAATCATTTGAGAGAGGGATGCTCAGTACACCTGAAGCTTGTTGTTTCCAATAGGCTGGCTGTTCAGCGAGCTCACAGGATCCTCCTGTCTTTGCCTTCTCAGTGCTCGGGATACAGATGTGCACTGTCACAACCAGGCTTTTTTAAATGAATGCTGAGAATTTAAACCCAGGTGCTCATGCTTGCAGAACAAGCACTTACCCACTGAGCCATATCCCCAGTCCCAGGTTTCCCAAGTTTTAACTTAAAAAAAAGCAAGTTGAAAAATCTTACTTACTTCAATTTCCTTGGAAACTAATTCCACAGTCCAAAGCCTGACTGCTAATTATTTCTTTTCTATATAAAAAAGCGAGCAAACAAACAAACTAAACAAACAAAGCCATTTAAAGCTTTCTGCAGCTTTCTAATGACACAGTTAAAACTAATAAAAAGGTAGTTCATGACTGTTTTACAGAAGCTAATTGCAATATATGTACAATTAAAATAAAAGGGTATTTTATGAGTATAAACAAATCATTTAAGCAGTCCATGTTTTAGGCTGCTAAGGAAACAGGGAGAAAAAAGGCCACTATTTATTTTCTGAGAAATTTAATTATATGTGTCAACACATAAATCAAATGGAAGTTAATGAAATTTATTAACGTGTTTAAAGTAAGTAATAATCCATAAACCATTAAAAAGATCAGCCACCCAGAAGCTATCAGTAGTTGATGGCTGTTGAGGGAAGGATAGGAGTCACTTCATTAGGGGTGTGGAAACCAGTACATGGCTCATGTCACAATAGATTGTCCCACATCCCATCCGTGTGCATATGGACAACACTAATTCAATTCAGTGGGTTAGAAAAAATAAAGACACTAATTTGGGCAGATATGTTGGGGTGGGGAACTCAGAGGAGTTGGAAGAGTAGGGGTGATGATCAATATACATTGAATAGATGTCTGAAATATACATTGATGTATGAAATTGTTTTTATTTGAAAAAGATGTATTTTCAAATTTTTATTTGTGTGTGTATGTGTGTGTGTGTGTGTGTGTGTGTGTGTGTGTGTGTGTGTGTGTGTGTGTGTGTAGGTGCCCTTGGAGGCTAGAAAGATGGCAGATGTCCTTGACCTGGTGTTGTGAGTTGAACTTGGGTCCTCTGGAAGAGCTGCAAGTGCTCTTATCTGATAAAGCATCTCTTATGCCTTACACATATGAAATTTCCAATGAATAAATGTAAAATATTATTAAAATATAAATCACAAGGGTTTTCATCTTCACACTCAAAAGCTATTTTGCACAGATGCTAGCTTTGTGTTTAACAAGCTCTTTTCTTTATTTTGAGGGCTGGCATGGTAGGCCAGGTCTCTACTACTGAGCTACACCTTGTCCTTTAGTAAGCTTTTCAAACTTGCAAACATTTCATGGTCCACATAATATTTCTTTCTACTATTGTGCTTAAGTAGAGATACATACAGCCCTGTTCCTTCCCTCCTCTATACAGCTCAAAATATCAATTTATCATACTGATTCTCAAATAATTCAGCACATCACCATGATTAGGGTTTATTAACACAGATTCCACTGGTACCACCCAATGCTTTTTATTCTGCAGTCTGAGATGAGTCTGAGAATCTGACATTGCTATTTTAATGAGAATTTAAAAGATGCTGAGCTCTGAAATCTCACCAAGTTTGTTCTTGATGTAGTGTCCTCAGATGTATATATCCCCCTGTTTGGAGTTGAGCCTTTCTGCTATCTAGCTGGCTCCCATTCATTTACTTTAGATCCATTACCTAAATACTACAACCACAGCAAGATCATCCCTGGATGTTCAACCTAGAGTAAGTGTCCTAATTTGTGTCACTTTTCCCACTCTACTCTCTGATTTCCAAATAAGTATTTACTTGCCTGTTTATTCACTAGTTTTTCCCACCATCTGATATCTTATTAAGGGAAGGCAACTCTACACATTTTTATCCAACAGGATATTTCTGTTACCAGTATATGAAAATCCTCAATACTTGTGTAGTAGATAATAAGTAGGTGCTAGGGATTTAGTACAGTAGCAGAGAACTTGCAAAGCTTTAGGTTCTACTCCCTGAAAGCAAACAAATTTTGAGAGAATTGGGCACTTTTGCTTAATTATGAATCCTGTAGACCAATAGTTATTGTCAAACTGCTTGTAAAGAGTTTGCTACATAAATCTTATAAGAAATATGATCATTTGTTTTGAGATCCCTATCTGTTTTCTCTCCTTTAAAAAAATGTCTACAAGTTGACTTTATGTTGGAAACATGTTTAGTGGCCATTTTCCAAAGAATTGGTACCACATTAGCAAAGATATAAGGCTTCATTTGGTATTGACTGGGAATTACTTCATAAAATGAAACAATGGGAAAAAGCGAGTGAGTAACCTATTTAAGGAACATGCATTGTGATGCTGCTGGTACAACTTGGTGCATCCACTCAAGTATCTTTTTCATTTGTTTTGAGACATTTTTAGTCCATCCTGGCCTGAAGTTTATTAATACAGTCCACACTGATCTTGAATTTGTGGTAATCCTCCTGTTTCAGCTTCCTCATGTTAGGATTTCAGGCCTGCATGAACCCACCTGGCTTGGAGGGTATTTTAACAAGGCTATAAAAGACTAAAGAAAAGTACAATACTATGAACCAGGGTCACTATGTAGAGTTGTGTGATGGTTTGAATAAAAATGCCCTCCAATAGGTTCATAGAAAGTGCCACTGTTAGGAAGTATCGCCTTGATGGAATAGGTGTGGCCTTATTGGAGAAAATATGTCTGTTACTGGGGGCAGACTTTTAGACTTTAAAAATGCGAGCCTGCACTGGTGACTCACTGTCTCTTCCTGCCACCTGTAGATCAAGGTGCAGAACCTGCAGCTACCTCTTTAGCACCATGTCTGCTATGCTTCCAAGCATGCTGCCATGCTTCCTGCCTTGATGATAATTTACTAAACCTGTGAACCTATAAGCCAACCCCAATTAAATGTTTTCCTTTATAAGAGTTTCTGTGGTCATGGTATCTCTTCATAGCAATATAAGCCCTAACTAAGACAAGTTGCTTAATAAAATCAAATTGAAACAAAATCTAGACATTCTTACTGAATTGGTGGAAATTGACATGGGCTAGGAATCTCTGAAAAAAGTATGGTTTTCTCTACTTGGTCCAAAAAGTCTTTCTGAGGACTGGGACTTTCAATGCTGGTTGAGGTTCTAGTTCTTCTCTGCTGCTGGTGAGTTCCTTACACCCCAGTTGTTTCACCTCTATCTCTCCCTTTGCTTTTGATCATTTAGGGTTTTTCCAAAGACAGTGATCAGTAGAAATTATAATCTGAGAGATCACTAAATATTAGATTGTAGCAAATATCATGTATAAATCTTTCCAAGCAATGCTCATGTATCAGAAGGGAAAATAGCAAAGGGATTTCAATATTTCTTTAAAGATGAATAAAGAGGTCTGATCGAGTCTTCCCTCTTTCACTCTACCTATGGCTAGTGCAGTATAGTGTCTGTCAATACCAGAAATAGAAATTCAGACAAGACCTAGTTTGGATAAGGTCAGGGATACTACATGAAGCAGTGGATAATGAGGACATTTTTTGCAGAGCCACAGGCTAAAATCACATCTTGGGAAGCTGCATCTTTAAATCTGACTCCTCATGTTATTCCAGGATAAACTGTCCTGCCTCACACATCTAGTATGCGAAGTAAGGTCTTCTTGAACTTGACATTGGAATGTAGTGCATGAAACTGACACAGGAAGACAAAGGATATATAAAAGAAGCATAGATATACATTCAGAGTTCAAACAATAGGTAGGAAAACATAATACATATTTGAGAAAGTAAATAATTTTTGTAACTTGAATCATAGTGAAGAGTTGTGGTAAAAGAATTTTTGCACATTTTCTTAGAGCTTGATTGTAATCAGTCTTCATTAAACTTGCCTTTGTAAAGTAGACCATGTAGCTTGCAAAAGGAAATGAACGGCATGACTTCTGTACCTCCTGTAATTCAGTGTAATCACTAATACGGTTGAAAAATTCATGTTATATCTGCTGTGTATTACATGCATATACACTATGCATATACTATCTATGTACATGGACTCTCAGAAGTCTCATAGTCATTAGTAGAGAAAGCAGAAAATTTAGTGGTATATGGTAAAACATTGTACGGGGTGGAGAGATGGTCCAGGAAAGATCATTTGCTGCTCTTGTAAAGGACCTGGGTTTGGTTCCTAAAACCCACAGAATGACAATTAATCATTTACAACTGCAATTACGGAGATTCCGATGTCTTTTTATGGTCTCCATGGATACCAGGTATGCACATGCTGCAGACACACATGCATGCAAATACTCATAAACATAAAATTATATATATATATATATATATATATATATATATATATATATATCATGGTTGGAGAAATTGTGTCATAGGATTCAGGAAGCACAAAGAAGGATGCTGAGAGATGTTATGAGAGAAGACCTGAGTAAATAATGTGACTAAATTTATTCAGAGAGAGGAAATAACAGAAAAGTCATGAGCCTGTGAAGAGAGCCTGTACATCTACAAAATACAAAATATACAGTGATCCTGGAGATCACTGTAGTTCATGGACATTTTAAAGAAGAGAATGAAGTGGTAATGCATTGTTCCTATAAATAAGCAGAAAGTAACAATGGGCAGAAACAGGGTGGTGGCAACTGGGAACAGATTATCCATAAACAAGACTTTAAGGGTCTTAGGAAATTTAAAGAGAATATTCCCCATGTGATTTTATGCATATTTATTTATATATTCACTTATTCCAAACATAGAATGGAATATCTGTTGTATGCCAGGAATATTCCAGTTACTGGGGATAGTGTTGCACACAAGTCCTTGTGATTATATAGCTTAACTGTTATGTCTATTTTCTCATATAAACAATAACTATTGTTATATAAGTGTATAAAGAAACAAATAGCAAGTTAAATGTATGCATAGATATAAGACGTAACATTATTTTGCCGAGAAAATACAAAAGTGAAGCAATGCATATGTATACATTATCAGTGCAAAGAGATGCTTTATCTCATTAAAACAAATTAAGGAAAAGCTACTTCTGCATGTATGAATATTGATTAGTAGAGGAATTTTAGGTTGTGAGTTATTTGCACAATATATTATACCTACTTTTCTTTATAGTGTGACTCTTCATTTAATTATAGTTTGATGTGGAAGGCACTCACTATTGAAATACATCAGATACTTTGTGAATTTGATTTTCCATTCAATATACTATCAACTTAGAAATGCTAAAGCAGAAATGAACTGAAGATGAATGTCTATTTTCTAAGAATTGAGATTAAATAATATATGGGAAATGGATGAAAAGGATTGCCAAATGTTCTTCAATATTTACTTTTGCTTTAGGATTTTGTAGCTTCTAAATTTAATTAGTGTTTTTGAGACTTTCCAGAATGGCTTTATCTCTTACAAATGAAACAATAAAGCAAGAGAGGTAACTGCTTAAAGTCAAATGAAATGAACATATAGTGAATTTTCTTCATTCAAGTATATGCAACTGCATGTTACAAAGTTAAATCAGTAAACTTGTTTAATAATGGTCCATTATTATTTCATTATATTCTGAGGCTGCCAAAAAAGTGTTAAGGATGCACATCTGAGCAATGTTAGCACTGCAGATTTACCACCAGCTGTGATTTCTGCCTTGGTGAGCATCCTTGTATGTTGCATTGAATTTACCCAGTTTTTCTTCATTTTCAACATGTAATTGAAGACCCTAACTTGCAAGATTGTACTTTAATCCTTCTGACCCCAACTTAAGACAATTTGAAAGATCACATCTTGCTATAGTCTGTTATGACAATTGCTATCATGATAATGCCCAGTTAAATGTATACAAATGATAAATCAATTACTCATTACACAAGTACATCTAAGTGTTAAGTGTCTATTGGATGTATTCAGATATTAGTTAAGAAAAAATTCATCAAACAAATATACTCATTAAAATAGTGGCAGGTACTCAGTTAAAATCTGTTATACTTAAATATAATACATTTTCTTGTCTTTTTAAAAGTATGAACATGATTTAATATCTTGAAAAAGCTCTATAAAAGATGTTGTGTTGTATGTAAAAGATAGTACTATTTATTTGGAAAACTGTGAAATCGAAAAAAAATCCTTTAAGAATTCATCAGGAGTTGAGTCAATTGAGTGAGACTTCTTTAAGACTGGTCATGCATATTAAGCTTACTGAAATCTTTTTGTCAATTTACTCACTCAGCCAGCCATAGGAATGACTTATTTTAACCTTTATGACAAAATATCAAGTACACTCCAAAGGTCTATAAGCTAACAAGAACAAAGAGTCTTATGCTGATTTGTTTAGCCCACATTTAACCCAACAATTTAAAAGTATTCTTAATTGAAATAGAATTATATCACATCCACCCCTTTCCCACCTCTATTCAGCTCTTTCAAGCTACCCTCTTTTGAAACTCTTTCATATGCCCCACTACCAAGTTGCTAACATTTTTTCTTTTTTCTTTAAAAAAATTGTATTTCATTTTACTTATCAATCCCAGTTCCCCCCTTCCCTTTTCCTGTCCCCCCACTTCCCACCCTTCCCAATCCCCATCTACTTCTCAGAGGAGATAAGGCCTTCTTTGGGGAATCCACAAAGTCCGGCATACCAAGTTGAGGCGGGACTAAGCCCTTCACCCCTGTATCAAGGCTGAGCAAGTTATCCCACCATAGGGAGTGGGTCCTGGTGCCACTGCATGCCTCCCAACAGATCAAGTCACATAACTGTCATCCACATTCACAGTGTCTACTTTGGTCCCATGCAGCTGTCAGTCCATAGTCCATGAGCTCCTTCTCACTTGAGTGATAGCCTCTTTTTCCTTTGTTTATTATTGTTGTTTGTGCATGTATGTATGTAAGAATGTGCATGTACAATGATATATAAATACACCCTTGTGAGTCATTTTGCTGTTTATGTGTATGTTTCTGAGCTGACCACTCTACACGGAATAACCAATAAGGTGACTCATCCATGAAAGAAGCTAATTCTCCTACTCCTAGCAGTTGCTTGTAGTTCTTTGTCTACAGAAGGGGATCCCATAAGATTTAGCCTGCATTCTTTTAATTTTATAGTATTTTGGATGAGTAGAGAAAAACAGGTAAGTTTTATGATAATTTCAGTGTTATGAGTTCATACATTTAAAATAACTCTCTTGCTAAAAATATCTAGATATCAATGGCCAGCTGGCAAGTTGTGAGAGAGAGGCAAAATGCCATTCTAAGTGGCCTGTTTGACTACAGAAAGATAAAAGACTTAAATGTCAAGGCAACTGAATGGAAATTACATACTAATACTTAATATGTTTTAGTTTTACAGCAGGGTATAATTCCAAATTGGGCTACAGTGCTTTAAGACAGGAAAATAAATAAAAGGAAACAGAGGTAGTTTGACATTGGTTCTAAAAACCATACCAGCATATGGCTAATGGCCTTTTTTTACTTTTGTTTCAATTCAATTACTTTGTTATAGATTGCCTATAAATTAAATCCCTTCTGTTCACTAATTTGCTCCTGTCACATTAAGATCATGACGATAAAATTTGAATTTTTGATAGGGAAAATTATAAATGAGTTTACTGAGCCTATAATAATATAGAATTGTAGAGAACAAAAATTATGGAAACAATCATGTCTTAAACAGGACTGGAAGGCTATAAACTCAACAGAAATATATTTCCCATGAAAATCAATTAATAAAATTAAAATAAAAATCTAACTATTCAATGTTCCACTATCATTCTGATTAAGAGAATTTGACATTCAGAGCTGAACATACTGTAGAAACTTAATAAATACTAAAGTTTACAAACAAAATGCCTAACAATAATATGTGGATCAATTTTAAAAACAATTGAAAAATCAATATTTTTTAATGCTTTACTCTGGGTAATTCAGTTAACTTAGTTATTGGCATTTAAGATGTCAGTATAACAGAAAAATTTGTTTTTCATATTTCTCATTTAATCATAAAACAAATTCAAAACTTTTAAAAGTCATATTTATCCAATAAACTACTCACGTATACTATAAGTCCTGTCATTGTAAGAGGTACTGATATAGTGCTGTTGCACTGCTTTGGGGGGAAAATCCACCTTTGTAAATCACTGCACTTAAAATTCCTTCTTGCCCCTTCCAGAGGCTCTTTCATTTTCTCCCCATGTCCATTTTCATTTTTGCATATAAATATATACCTTTCCTTCTGAATATAGTGCCTCACCAAGCTAACATGGTAAGTTATCATGTATAAGAACTCCTGAGGCAGCTATCAACTATTCATATATAGCAAGCAGGACATATTTAGAAATTGTTGAATAGTGTCAAGATGCTCTGAATGTCCTAGATTTCAGAAACTGTAACACACTTACTTTCAGTCAGTATGTTTGGCAGCAAATGATGTAGAGAATACATTGTTGTCTTTGACAATGTGTTAAACACTTACAAAAATAAAAAAAAAATGGGACTGCACATTTTAACTTAAATGTATTAGTACTAAAAAGACTAGTTACATCATAGGTCATCTGAAGTAACCCTAAAATTATTTGTACTGGTGTCATTAAAATGCTAATAGGCAAGTTGGCATAAATAACTGCGAGGGCCTTTAAGCAGAGAGGTTGAGAGATTCACAGGTCATCATTCATTTCAAGGGCCCTGAGTGAAATTACTATTTCTACTCATACTATATCAATTATTACAAGAGAGCATATTCTGAACTGATTTTAAATAAAATATTCTAGAAAATGATAAATAAGATAAATAACAAATGACATTACTTATAGCCATGAACAATATTGTTTGAAATTGTTTGACGAAAATTATTTTTATCTAAGAAAACATTTCTTGTGTTTCTGGCTGGGCCTGGTGACACACGCCCTTAATCCCAGCACCTTAGGAAAACAGAGGCAGGAGGATCTCTGTGAGTTTGAGGCCAGCCTAGTCTATAAAGCTAGTTCCAGGACAGCCAGGGCTACACAAAGAAATCCTTTATCAAAAAACCAAAAAAGAAAAAAACAAGAAAGAGAAAAAAGAAACTATACCTTTTTATTATAAGAAGTACAAAAGAAATAGTTTTAGAAATATCTTTAAGCGTGGAGGAAACATTTTTATTTGTATTTATTTATAACAGAATAAAAATAAATGGGTATTTTAGCTAAAAAAAAAAAAAACCACTATGAGTAGCGTAACTTTGTTATTAAAAAGTGGTGCTCAGTGATAATATGAGCAAAGGGGTCATGACCATGCTGGGGAAACCCACAGAAACAGCTGACCTGAGCAAGTGGAAGTTCACGGACCCCAGACTGACAGCTGGGGAGGCAACATAGAAACAAACCAGCCCCCCTGAACGAGAGTGTCAGTTAGGAGGCCTGGGAAGTCTATGGGGCCTCTGGCAGTGGAACCAGTATTTATCACTAGTGTACGAATAGGCTTTGGGAGCCCATTCCACATAGAGGGATACTCTGTAAGCCTAGACACACAGGGGAGGACCTAGGCCCTGTCCCAAATGATGTGACAGACTTTGATGATCCCCAGTGGGAGGCCTCACCCCCTGGGGAGTGGAAGGTGGTGGGATGGGGATTGGTGGGGGAAATGGGAGAAGGAGGAGGAGGAGGAGGAGGAGGAGGAGGAGGAGGAGGAGGAGGAGGAGGAGGAGGAGGAGGAGGAGGATAGGGCTGGGAACTGGAATTGGTATGCAAAATAAAAAGATTTTTTTAAAAGAAAATGTAAGGAAAAATTGGTTCTCAAAGTTTTTGTCTAGATTAGAGTATCACCATAACCTGGGAAGTGGTTAGAAAGGGATATTTAAAACCTTCTGTACACCTCTGAAGTCAGAAATTGTGGAGAAGCAGATCACCTAATCTAAGTTGCCACTATTATTGCAAGTGATTCTAGCACATGCTAAAGTAGTGAGAACCACTGCTCTCAAGTACCCATGCATTCTTAATGACTATATGCAGACAATGTGACTCCCTCAATATTTATAAATTCTCTATCTATGAAATCAGATTCATTTTAAAGTCATTTTCTTTCAAATAATGATCACATTGTTGTTAACTCTTACATTCTACTACTAAATTCAGATAGGTAAATGAAGATAGAGTAGAGAGAGTGAGATATTTCCATAAAAGGGAAATTTTCAAAAGAATTTCTGCATGATCAGAAAATTATTGAGGAAATCATGTTGAGAGACAGAAACTGAGCACATTACTAGGTCACTGACCACTTTACCTAGACACTTTATCTGGCCAGGCAACTGAACACAGCTCTGAAGGTTGTTGACTACTGATGTCTCATTGCTGCCTGCCTTCTCAAAGGTGTACTAACCCTACACTATTTATTTAAGACACAATCTACTTCCTCAGGGTAGACCATTGTTAAAGATTTATTGAAACAGCCTATGTGCCAACTGTGTGCATCTCCTCCTAATTTTGCACTCGATGTCACACACTGTTAGCTGAAAATCACCACAAGTAAGAGTGGCTTTATGAAAACTGGTACAAACAAGATTTTGTACCACCTCAGAGCCAGCTAATACATTTTTAACAACTCATCACTGATTACAGACAGTAACTTTCAGGGGTGGGGGCAGGGTTAAAGAAGCAATTCTGCTGTGTGGTTTAATTCCAGGGTGCTCTCTCTCTCAGGGATCAGGACACAGAGCCAGGGGCTGTCTGAGATCTCATACTTGATCAGAGTTCTCTTCTCTTTGGTTGTACATCCCGAGACTCCCACATAGGAATTCCAAGAAAACATATCCTCTATACATCATGTGCACCTGGACCTCATTTCTCAGGGTCTGCTTTCCAGGGACCTTGACTTAACAGAAGTTTAAATCATTAAGGGAATGTTAATAAAAAGCCCCAAAGAATACTATAATATATTCAAAATTATAGAGTCATGGAAATTTTGCATGATAATGATGAGACAAAAGTATATAAGATAAATATGAAGTGGCAATAACAGGCTACTCATTTTGAATGTGCAGTTTAGTGAATGAAGCTGATGGAAAGAAATGACCTCTCCAAAACTAAGATGATCCTTCATTTCATGGTTTGAAAGGGTACCTTAAAATCCATAGGTGAATACACTCACGATTTGGGAAAAACAGCATCTTCACACTAAAAAATGATGAAAAATACTTCCTAAGTGAACACCTTGAATCTGACACGAACCTTAAAAAAACAGGGAAGGAACCATTAAAGACACTCCATGACCATATCAAATGGAAATAAGTAGATGGAAGAAGGAAATACCAAGTTTTGCCTTCTAATATTGAGAGAACTGAAGTGGAAAGGTTTTAGAAGTAGTGCTTTTAGGAAAATGTCTTTAATAGAAAATCCTACTGCAAATGTTATTTTAGTATGAAGTATATATTATTTTGAAAGCAAATATTATTCTTTTCTTAGACCCCATAAAAGCCAGACAGTTGTATTAGTTTAAAGTTACATGTATTCTAATAATACACATAAATAAAACAGGTTCATCAAAGATAAATGATCTAATTGTATGAGTAACTTAGTTAATAGAAGGCTGCCTAGGCCTAATATTTGCATCAAGGTTAAAATTTGAAAATTGTTGTTGTGCAACATGAAAAGAAGATAATGAAGGCTCACCCCTTGGATTTTCTGTTTGTTTTCAGTAATTTCTTGTTTGATTTATGATCATCAAGTAACATTATTGTAGCATAAAACATGTTACCATTTTGGTAGATGTCAAAAAGAATTAAAAATAGACAGTTGTTGGGTGATTTCACTTTCTATGGAAATATAAAATTCAGTTAAATAGATAACACATTGAAAAACTATTTCTAGTTAATATAATACATTAAATGTACATATATGAACAAGCTAATAAAAATTCTTGTTCCTTTAATTTGATTCTAAATAATATCCTCAGGGAAAATGAGATGCCACTAATACAGCCTTCACTATAATTTTACTTCAGAAATAAATTAATTTTATTCTCTTATGAGATAATACTTCTCTGGGTATAGGTTTTATCTACCATACAAATGTTGTGAATGAATTATATTTTAGATCCTTTAATACTGAATGTATTAGCTAAGTATTTATGAATATTTTATTATCTAAGATACTTGAGGACTAGAATTTGTAATTATTATCAGCCACAAAAAAGCTTCTGAAATAAATCCTCAGTAAATAGGATTGGCATATTAAAGGATCAGATTTTGATATGCTTGTTTTCAAATAATAAGAAAGACGATATTGTTTGGAGAAATTTTTATTATTGAATTAAACATGTCTTCAGTAGAATAAAGTCAGATGAGCCTATTAGCAGAACATTTTGATAATCCATGTTCTCTTAAATGTCCCATTACCACAAGAGAGGTTGTACAACTTTGATTTAGTGCAATAAGAATGGAAACCAATTGTAGCTCCTTCTTTTATCACAGTCTATCAAATGAACACAAAGAAGTCCAAATTAAAATACATTCAATAAGAAAAGAACATGTTCCTTTTCCAACTGTTGTAAAACCTTTTCCTCTCATTAAGAAAGGCTCACTCAGTAATTACTTTTTTCATGAAATTAAAAGCAGAAGAATGTTTCTCATATTAAATCAACATCTTTATGCTTTTGAAGTCGAAAAGGCACCACAAACCAGTCAAAGAAGAAAATGTGTCGAATGCCATCAAATCATTTTCTCCCACCCAGTGTTTTAAATTGTTTGCTTAGTTGTAACATATACTACACTTACATAAGTTGTTTATGAAGAGACAAATTAACAGTCTTTGCAATTGTTTCTGCTGGAATTTGGAGAGCTGTCAAATGAATTAGTAGAAAATGGCAATTCTACATGAATTAGCTTTTAAGTCTCCCTAAGAGGTTGATGCAGAACTTAATATGAGACTTATTAGGAGAAGTAGGACAACTTAATTCAGATTGATTATAGACTTTGGTGAAGACAGCTGGGGTTCAAATGAAACTGAAAAAGAACTTATATGGACTTCAAAGTATGCTAAACAGATGTCTGAAACAATTACTCTGCTCAGCCTTTTTAGAAGTTTCAAAGGCAGGATGGGAATAGCATGGTAAATGAAAGTTCTGTTTGCCCAAGTAGAGACAGAGACTTTAAAAACATACATACACAGTGCTATCTAAACTCAGATGCTTTGGGTAAAGAAAAGCATTTGACATTGTTGTCCTAAGTAATTTGCTTTTAGCTTTATAAACAAAGTAGGAAATGAGAGGGAACATGTAATAAGCTCTCCTAGAAACACTAACTTACAGTTAATTTCACATTGAACAAACAATTTTTGTATGCTTTTTTAAGATGAGTAATTTATACTTTAATTTCTAAGCTCAAATAAAGCCAACAAGTCACTTCCATTACTATACTTTTAAAGTGTACAGTGAGCTTGTACTATTATATACCTTTCACTAGGAATGTTTTAAAGATATTAATGGCCAAATTATGTGCTTTTAAACAACACAACAATTTGCATTGAAAACTAGATAAAGCCTGTGTGTTCTATGTAATAAGCATTGGTTCCATATCTAATCTAGTTTTATGAAGGATTACATCTTTTGTTTATTTCTTCTTGATCAAAGGCATAATACACAGCATTTTTACTGTAAGAAGAACAAGAACAACAAAAGCCTCCCTAAAGCAATTCATTTGCATGCAGTTCATAGAACTGAGAAGCCTCAGTAAAATTTTCCATCCTATTCTAGGCAGTAAACCTTTCCTGCATTGCAAAGACATAATTTGGGCACGAGCAAGATAACTGTACATAAAGTTTCCAGTGCACAAGCATGAGGACCTCAGTTTGGGTGTTTAGAATCCACATAAAAGCTGGGTGTGGCAATACATGTCTGTAACCCTGTGGGATGGACATAGGTAGATTCTAGGGAATAGCGGCCTATTTAATCTAGCCAATTGATGAGCTTTAGGTTCAGTGAAAGGCTGCCTTGTTTGTCAGAATTCCCTCTATTCATTCAAATTTTTTGTAAAGTTCCCCTATATGAAAGGATTTAACATTCTGTCAATTGATGACAAATATAAACAAAAAATGTGGACCACAGTTAAGCAAATAACATTAAAGGAAGATAGACTTACATAAAGATGGTTGCAAGCTTTCTGCTTACCAAAGTAAAAATGAAATTCTAATCCATTGCACCACCTTATCTGTTAGGAGGACATATACTTTACTTTCTCAATATAAAATTCTGGGATAGAATTACTTTGGCAAATTTCTTAAATAAAGAAAGCCACAAGTGTTCAGTCTGGAAGGGCTGAGAAGATGCACTTTCTAGTTTTCCTCTTAAAATTGTTGATATGAATGGTGAGCATAAATACCAATGGTACAATGGGTTCAAATACTTCCTGCTCCAGTACACATACCATAGGCTTAGTTAAAATGTCAAGAATGTATAATCAAAATATCACCTTAATAGTGTTTAACAGGAAAACTCAGAGAATCCCTTCCTTTGGCTTTCCCAGTAATATTTTAGACATCTATATAAGCAAAAGCAATGTATAAACAAATGGCTATGACAAATTCACAAATTTCAATATGGAAATCTTGGAGCTTCATTAGAGGTAGATGCATTAGTGTATTTAAAGTTATATCTGAGTGTGTATCAGTGGCATGTATTAGAGCCCAGATTCAATGTCCTATATGAAAAAAGGAAGAAAAAAGAAAAGACTGAAGACAAACTAAGGATTCAAGAATGATGTACCTTCTATATGGAGAAACAATGGTTGATTAGAACAAGAAAACATCAATGACTTCCAAATATTTTCACTTTAGGTATTTTCACAGAGTTTTGACTTCAAAACTTACTCTATTAGTCCAAGATACTTTAAATGGAAGCAGGAGAATCACTTAAGTTCCAGAGTTCAAGTGCAGCCTAGATAAATTTAGTGAGACTCTGTCTCTAAATCTGCCTACCAATCAACCAACCAATCTCTTTATATATTTATCTTGCCCTTTCTCTTCATTCCCCCTCTTTTGTTCTCTTACTTAAAAGTCTGAGGACACAGCTTAGCACAGGGAAACATTAAGTTAAATATGCCCTCCAGCTATTCTACTTTCTGAAAGGCTTTGCATGTTCCTTTTGCATGTCTGTGTAGATCATCCAGTGAGTGATTCAATTATTTGTGTTTCCCATTGCAAGAAAGTAAAAATACTTATGTAGTCAAATAAGCATTGATGTTATTCCTGTAAGGTGAGTAGTCCTAAGTGGAACCTTAAAATACTTCGTAAGCAACAATAATTGTGATTTTTGAAAGTAGAAAGACATTTGAAATGTAGCTTTAATTCTAGTAGTTTTTTATTTTATTTTTATTCAAATTAGAAACAAGCTTGTTTTACATGTCAATCCCAGTTCCCTCTCCCTCCCCTGCCCCCCACTGACCCCCTATCCCATCTCCTTTCTGCTCCCCAGGGATGGTGAGGCCTTCCATGGGGGAACTTCAAAGTCTGTCATATCATTTGGGGCAGGACCTAGACCCCCCTCTGGTGTCTAGGCTGAGAGTGCATCCCTCTATGTGGAGTGCGCTTCCGAAGTCCATTCATGTACTAGAGATAAATACTGATCCACTACCAGAGGCCCAATAGATTAACCAGACCTCCAAACTGACATCCTCATTCATGGGGTCTAGATCAATACTATGCTGGTTTCCTAGCTATCAGTCTGAGGTCCATGAGCAACCCCTTGTTCAGGTCTAGTATTTTTTCCTATGGAGCTTTATTTGTGAGTCAAATAGCCAATATGAACATGGCAATATGTTGTCTTGATTTATGATATTTATCACTGTGAAGAACAGCTATCATTTCCACAAGGTCCAGGGACATAGTGGTTACATTTTATCCATTTCCCAAAGGCACCTTAACTAATGAAGTGATACAATCATAAATCCAACAGAAGAATGTATTTTGCAGGGACACAAATGACAACTTTTAAAACCTTAATGGAGTTTTAAAATGGAGAAAGGAAAAATGGAGAATGGTTTTTTTGAAAGCATCATTAGCGGAGCTGAGGTGACATAGGTATATCAAATATTCATCTATGTAGTTAGCTACCTGGCTTTTACTTGGGAATAACTGCTAAGTTTAAAACAACATAGAAATAGTGGTTTTTAATATGCTTCTCCTTTTTTAAGAATCAGTTTTAGTTAATCAGTTTAATTTGGTGGACTAAACTACTGACACCAAAGCAGTAGTTTTAGAGTTTCAGATTTGGGGTCAATAAATTGAAACTCCTTTGACAGGAGTTGCGGGAGTGGTAGATATTTATGGTAGACTACAAAAATAGGTTATATGTACATTGGGTTTTAAAGTTTCAGTAAGAGTTGATCAGACAAACAGATCAGTGTGGTGATTCATATGGATGGAAAAACACATGGCAGACAATTACAAGAAAATAAGACCAATTTATATAGCATTGAAGAGTATATTGGGTTGTCTGCATTCAAGTTGTTAAAAGTGAGTAGGAAAGCCAGGGATACAAAGAAGAGAGATAGCTACCCTATTTGATGACCAGACTTCATTATATACTTTAAAGAGTTTTAGGTTGAAATGGGAAGAGTCTGGATGATTCAGAAATATCCATTCACTTACTCAATATTTAAAAGGCAGTGTCCATAATGCCACACGCACTGACTGGCCAGGGGATTTAAGCATGTCATCTATATAAGTTTGAAAAAAAGGGATTTAAAAAGAAACTGGTTGAGAGAAACTAGGAAACAAGGAGGACCCTAAGAGAGAAACATATGGTCCCCAAAGAAAGGGAAAGAGATAAGAGCCTCTGAGCAAATTGGGAGCACAGGGTGGGGAGGGGAGGGAGGGAGGAAAAGGGAAGGGGAGAAGAGGATGGGGGAGAACAAGAGGGATCTGGAAGACTGAGACAGAGGAGGAATAGAGGAGACCAAGAAAGGTGATACATTGATAGAGGGAGCCAGTATAGGCTTAAAGAAAAATCTGGCACTAGAGAAATGTTCAGAGATCTACAAGGATGTCCTCAACTAAGAATCTAGGCAGTAGTGGAGAGGATGCCTTTGATGCCCTTCCCCTATAATGAGATTGATTACTACCTTACTTGTTATCCTAGAGCCTTCATCCAGTTAGCTGATGGAAGCAGAAGCAGAGACTCACAGATAAGCACTGAGTCATACTCCCAGAATCCAGTTGTAGAGAGGCAGGGGGGATGAGCAAAGGAGCCAAGACCGTGCTGGAGAAACTTACAGAAACAGTTGACCTGACCTAGTGAGAGCACAGAGATCCCAGTCATAAATCTGGGAGCCAGAATTGGACCAAACTAAGTCCTCTATATGTGGGTGCCAGCTCAGAGGCCTGGGCAGTCTACAGGACCTCTAACAGTAGAGCCAGTATTTATCCCTAGAGCACAAATGGACCTTGGGAGCCCATTCCCTAAGGAGGGATACTATTGCAGCCCAGGCCTGAGCCCTCAACCAAATGATATGACAGACTTTGTTGATGCCCCGTGGAAGGCCTCACTATCCTTGGGCAGTGGGTGGGGGTCGGTTGGGGGGTCAGTGGGGGAAGTGGGGACATGGGAGGGTGAGGGAATGGAGGGTGATATGTAAAATAATATTGTTTCTAAAATAAAAAATATGCAAAAAGACACTGGTTGAAAACGGGGAAATAAAAGGAAAAAACATTTTGAGGGAAAACAAGCAATGGTATGCAGAAAATAAAAATGCAGAAGGATATAAGGCTGAACCCAAATTTCTACTCATTTACAATTAGACAGCAAAAGCACTTGGAAAACAAATGATTCTGTTTCAGATCGGCTCTCATATTATTAAGGAAAAAGCCTCAAATTGGGTCTTTTGATCTTGGCAAATGTTATTTTTATTCTGTTCTGAGACTAAGTAATACAACACACACACACACACACACACACACACACACCAAAAACTTCATAAAAAATACCCAACAAACCCTCCAACCCATCTACTTCATGACAAATTAATTTCCTAATGGCAAAAATCAAAATTACTTTTGACCTTGTAACTTTTTAATATTTAATCTTATGAGCCTGGGGTACTATGTACCACACTAATGTTACTCCTTAATATTTCATTTTATATTACTGAAGATAGACAAATGATTACATCACTGACTTTTTTTGGAGGAAACTCTACATTCAGGACTTCAAAACAAGGCAAATAAAATGGGCTAATTTCAAAAGTTTATAGGCCCTATAATTTAGCTTTGTGTCTTTGTGTGATGAAAATACTGTATAAACTTAAATGAGCATTTTGGAGAGGAGTCCCTGAAAATATTGTGGAATAAAGCAAAACACAGTACCTTGACTTTTTCAAGGTGATCTTGGAGAGAGTCAATGAGGAGATCCCCCACTGGTTGCCAGGATCCCTTGATCACCTCAGCTTGGCGAAGTTTGAGGTCCAGTTCATCTGCAGCTTCCTGAAGTTTCTGTAGTCTTTCAAGAGCCTCATCTAGTTTTCTCTGCCAATCAGCTGAGTGCAGGTTCAACTTGTCCCATTCAGTGTTGACCTCCTCAGCCTGTTTCCGTAGGAGCCGAGTGACATTCTGGGCTCTTTCTTCAGGAGGCAGCTCTAAATTGGCAATATGACAAGGTTTTAGGCCACATCCATTTTTGTTTAAAAAAAACATTGTTGAAAAGGTCAGACTAGAAGAAAGGAAGCGAATATAGATTAACAAGAGGCCAACTTCCTGATTAATGGCTCTTTTACATTTTGGCATAAATTTTGACAGAGTCTAGCACAGCTATACAGTCTGTCTTCCTGAGTGAATCTGTTCTATTTTTCTGTCAATCAGATAAATCAAGATTCATTTAAGCTTTCAGAGAGAAAATGTTAGCACATGCGGAAGAGCTCTAATTTATTTCAGCCAGGCACTTGAACTGGAAATTAGCTTGTAGTCTTTGTAACAATAGATTCCTTTCCACAGATAATCTCCCCTATCTTCTAAATATTCAAATAACTGATCACTGGTTGCTTTATTTACGACAGCGAAAGCAGGTTTATGCACTGTGCTTTATGATTCCTTATTCTTTTTTGAAACCTACATTTAATTTGAATTGATTCTGCTTAACTCAGAAGTGTGAGAGCTGTACAGTCTCTGGCAGCGAGCATGGATGGGCTGCTCTGTCATCACTGATCCTTCTATCAATATGTTATTACAGTTCCACATTCAATTACCTCTGGGCTCCTGGTAGAGCTTCTCCAGTCCTTCCAAAGGCTGCTCTGTCAGAAATACTCTCACAGTCTCCAGAGTACTCATGATTACAGGTTCTTTAGTTTTCAATTCCCTCTTGAAGGCCTGTGAAATGAGATGGAAAGAAATGTTTATTTGGCTTGTGGAATGCTCCTCAAAATTAATCCTGGGTGCTCAGAACTTGTTTATGTAACTCCCCAGTCAATTTCTTTCTCTTTTATTTATAAACTGATAGTCAGAAAATGATAAGAAAGGAGACCTGCATCTCAATGTTAATAGGGAAACCACTGGATTTGCAAAACTTTTCTGGGGAGAAGTGGGGGACTTTCAAGACAGGTGATGTGCTATCATTAAGTTAAGTATACTAATAGGAATTAATATTAAAAAATATAAAATATAGTTATTGACCCAGATTTCATTTTATTATGGGTGACCATGTTAATAAAAGATATTGTGTCACATGTGTGATAATATATCTTTTTAAAATAACTGTTTCTCTGACCTAAGTTTAATTATGTACCATTATTTATAGCAATGTTATTAATTGAGTTTAAATCCTCTTACATAACTGGGGGGGGAGTAGTGTTTTCCTTTAAATTTCAAACATAGAACACTGATACAAAAATATCTCAGAAGTGTATTAAAACATATTTATTGGTAAAATCTTAGTGGTGCTCACATTCAAAAGAACCCTGAGTTTGATATTTTATACAGTAATCATTCTGTCAAGGTTATTTACAATCCAGAAGAGAGAGGCAAGGTGTCTGAATAAAAATAATGGAATATTTGGATTCAGTCTGCAGATAGAAAAGCAATTCCTATATTGTGGACTATTCTTGTGTCCTTGAAATCACACTGGGTAGATGATTATTTACTTTAGTTACACAGAAGTCCTGTTCTATCTATAATATTTCATTTGATTTCTGAATATGTGTGTTTGTGTTTCTGCCCCTGTGTGTGTGTGTGTGTGTGTGTGTGTGTGTGTGTGTGTGTGTGTGTAGATGTATGGGTATATATTTCTTGCAGTGCTTTATTTTTTATTTTTTTTTTTGGTTTTTCAAGACAGGGTTTCTCTGTGTAGCTTTGGAGCCTATCCTGGCACTTGCTCAGGAGACCAGGCTGGCCTCAAACTCACAGAGATCTGCCTGCCTCTGCCTCCCAAGTGCTGGGATTAAAGCCGTGTGCCATCAACGCCCGGCCAGTGCTTTATTTTTTTAATCCATCTTTCACAAGTACAATTATCTGTTTTATTTAAATGTCTGTCTACTTGCTAATTATGAAAAACAATGGCTCCCTATACCAAACTTCAATGTCTAAGTAGTTACAATAGAAACAAAAAGTTAAATTGGTGCAAATTTTAAAGAAGAATTTTGGCATCAGATTCTTGAAAAGTTTAGGCAGTATTTGTAAGTAATTAGAAACCTTTGAAAAAATTTAGGCGGGGTAGTGGCATGTGTACACAAGTTGTTGGACAGGGTAGAAGTGATCTGATACAGGAAATGGGAAAAAAAGGTGAGGCCGTAATTAGGGGAGGCAGATAAATATAGAATGAAGGAGTGGGGATTAAAATAACAATAGAGATGTGTGCAAAAGTTCCAAGTAATTGGACTCACAGATTTACATTGAGTAGATGAGCGATTTCTGGATACAATTTAACTAAGTGTGAGAAAACAAACTCCTGGATTACTCTATGCATCTCTAATAGTTTTAACCTGCTGAAAACTTTCCCACCCCATGCAAATTAGATGTGTACCATCTGTCTGGTTAATTTCTCAAATTTCTCTGATCCAGGAAAGACAAATGGTTAAGACCTTAGTTGGTAGTCTGCTAGACTAAATTTCCAGTTGTGAGGAAAAAAGTCTCTACATAGCTATAATGAAAACATATGAAGCCCTGGCCCTGGAAATATTTATACATTGTAAAAATTGAGGCACGTGGGGCATTGAGATAGCTTCTTGAAAATTAGAGTTAGATTCAGGCCTTTTATGTTTCCAAGGATATTCATTTGGAGAAGAGGACAGCTGGCTCCTCCTTTATATTCTTTGGTTTCTTGCCTATAGAGAAACTAAGTACTCACATGGAAAGACTTTTCATCAACATTAACCATGTTGTCATAGGGTGTGTCATTAGGAAAGAGAGAGGAGGTAAGATTATTTATTATAAGGCAATTTAAAAAACTTGCCTTGGATCCAGAATATCTCATGTGAATATTCAAGATAAAATTAATAAGGCCTAAAATTACAATCATACTAAGATGAGGGTTGGCATTCTGTATATGGGACATCTTGGAGAGATATAATTCTTTCTAGCTGAAAAAAATAAATTCTGTGGAAGAAAAATTTCTGAGCATCATTTTATCATCCTGCTAATATGTGCTGAATGCCTACATGTCGGTACTTAATGAATAAAGAGAAAAACAGAATGTCAAGAGAGGCCACATTTGGGGGAAGAATAGAGGAGAGAGAGCAGGATGAGAGATGCCATATCAGAGGGAGCCACTATAGGTCCGAGAAGCGATCTTGAACTAGGGAGATCTCCAAGGGCCTACAAGGATGACAAGATCTGACAATCCAGGCAATGGTGGAGAGGATAACCTAAAAGTCCTTCCCCTAAAATAAGATTGATGACTACACTTTATGCCATCCTAGAGCCCTCATTCAGTGGCTGATGGAAGCAGAGACAGACATCCACATATATACACTGAGCTGAAATCCGGAATTTAGTTGAAGAGAGGGAGGAATGAAGAGCGAAGGGGTCTGTACCAGGTTGGAGAAACCCACAGGAACAGTTGGCCTGAACAAGGGAGAGCACATCGACCCCAGATGCTGTCTGGGAGGCCAGTAGAAGACTGATCCAGACCCCTGAAAATGGATGTCAGTAAGGAGGCCTCTGCACTCCAGGGGGCCCCTGGTAGTGGATTGGTATTTTTCCCTGGTGTAAGAAGGGACTTTGAGAGCTCATCCCACGTGAAGGGTTACACTCTTGGCCTGGACACATGGGGAAGGGCCCAGACCCAGCACAGTAAGATTTGGTGGACTTTGCAGAGCCCCCGTCAAGGGCCCTACCCTGCCTGGGGAGTGGTGGGTGGATGGGGTGGGGGATCGGTTGGGGGTCGGGAAGAGGGATGGGGTGAGGGGAGGGAGAGGGAGAAGGGACTTACCTGTGAAACAAGCTTGTTCCCTTACTTGAACTAATAAAAAAAAATTTAAAAACAGAGAGGCCAAATATGAGGAGGTTTGAGCGACTTATGAGAATTTTAAGAGGAAGCAGTTGATTCATAGATGCAAACACAGGTTTGCAATAAAGAGTGTTCTTTGGACTGGTTGAGAATCTGAGACAGACATTTAGTTGAAAAAAAAGTGTAGAAAGGGAAGCAGATATATCCAGTGGAAATTACTTGAACAATATGTTTTTCCCTAAAGCCAAAAAAGAGATAAGATAGGACAACAAGCGAGAAAAGATAACAAGAAGGAGGAGGAGATGCTCTTTTAAGGAAAAGAGTGACTTAAATATGAAAGACTAAAGCTGGTAATAAGCTAAATATGTATCTTAATACACAGAGTGTTTTCAAGATGTTCAACTTTTAGTGTTGTTTCTGTATGTTATTTTGTTGTTTGTTTTTGAGACAGAGTTTCATTATGTATCACAGGCTGATTTTGAATATTTGATCCTCCTGTCTCAGACTTTTGGGTTTCTGAATGGTGGGCCAAGAGTACCTGCATGTACCAAGATGTTGCACAAGCTAGTAAAATTAAAAACAAGACAATATCATAAAATTTAGACAGACCCTGGAAAACCAGGATAGTTGGTCACACAAACAGAAATGAATACAGTATAAATCTTTAGGCACAATATATATCTGGACAGAACAAAAGAGATTATTGTTGTAATGATGTCTATAAAATAAGGGTATAGATTAAAGGTCTCAACAAAAAGAAAAAAAAAGCCATCCAAAACATTATGTGATAGTACAATTCCACTGTTAATAGGAGAGAAAAAATAATTCAAGGCTAATGGTCACCCATTATGAGGGACCACACTGACTTGCCTCTTGAGTTGTTGCCAAGAACTCATTTACACCACAGCTGCATAATATCATTTCTTAAATATGAATCACTGAGGATTAAAATGAATTGAAAGGCAAGACAAAGGAATTTCTGTCATGACAAAGAAGCAAGCACTGCTATTTTCACACCATTTCTTAAAATTAAAGAAAGTGCATAGAACACAGATTGTTTGTATATTCACAATTCAAGAAGACAAAGACTAAATAGGTAAAAAGAACTTGTTGCTTCGAGAAAATTAGAGGTAAAAAATATAATGCTTTATGTTCTGTAGACAAACTATGAGTTGCAATGTTTTTTAAACATTGTTACATGACTACTCTTTCATTTATTCATGTAATAAAAGTTGAGCACCAATTGTTGGTTTGTACCATTGTTCTATGGTGGATACCCATTGCTGCCTTGTATCAGTGAATTAAAGAGAAATAGGTTCATGCACTTAAAAATTTAAAAAGAGTCTATTTTACAATGATGCAAAATTGAAACTTCAATATCTACCTGACAAAGTAAACATCAATGAGTATAAAGGGCCAGATAAATCATGCTAAAGTAAGAGTGGGTAGCTTTAATACCTCATATATATATTTCACATAAACTAAAAAGCAACAGAGAAAATTACATCTAATTTATACTGAGATCAAATGAACTTTAGAACATAGTCAAATATATTCTATCCAACAGATAAAGAATATACATTGTTCTTTAAAGTTCATAAAACTGTCTCTAAAATAAAGCTATTTTTTTGGTTAAAATGAAACTTTTAATAAAATATAATAATTGAAATAATTTCTTGTATTTTACCAGATCATAGTGGAATAAAACATACTCAACAGCAAGAAATGTACAAAAACCACATAAACACTTGGCAAATTAAAAATGCTTTAGTTACTGTTTACTGAAGGAAAAAAATAAAGGATAAAATTCAAAATTTCCTATAATCACATGGATGTAAAAGCACAACTTCCAGCTAAGTAGTTCCAGAAGGAAAGTTTCAAGAGTGATTGCATTAAAGAAGAATCATGTATTAAAAATAAATAACTGAATGGTGCTCCTTGAGTTTTTAGAAGAAAACAACAAAAAATAAGATAAATATAACTCACTAGATAACAAATTAATTCAATAAGACAAAAAAACTTAATAAAGAGGTCAATAACAATGAGTTTAAAGCAGAAATGAAGTGTCCTAGCAAATAAAAGGCCAAGTCTACGAAACTTTTAAAGAAGATAGAAATTACCAATTTTCCCCTTTAGCTTCCTAGTTTTGCCAAATAAATATGTACTAAGAATGTTCCTACAATGTTATGACAATGTTAAATTCTGAACTGTAAACTTTTCTTTTGGAGGTTGTTATCTGATTGACAGTGCTTATATATTACAAGTAATGAGTGACTGCCGGCTTATTCAACCATTTAAAAATATTTATTTTGTACATGCTCCATATAATGTACAGAAAATATCAGGAGTTAATTTTTTCCTTGGGTAATCAATAGTTTATTGAAGTTAGCATAATTAAGACATCCTTTTATATAATAAATGCTTCATCAATGCAAATTAAGGTACAGATAAGCAAATGTTTCCCTAACGCCATGTTAGATATTCTGAATGTAAATGTCACCAATCTTTTGCTAGAATAAAAAGACTGCTCAAGCTTTTATGCATGTGTTTCAGCTGTTTTGCAATATCATTGTCGCTAAATTTTGTCTACGTTTCTATTGAAGTCTCAATGTCTTATTTGGGTTTTCAGAAAGCAATCTGATGTACTGACTGTGTATCTTCTTCCACCTTACAATGTAGTATAGTTCTAAGTAGCAGGGGCTCCAGAGTTCAAGTCTGTCTGGGGCCAGAACTAACCATAGCTACCTAGGTCATTAAATCTCCTAGAGACTTCCTATCCTAATTAATGAGGTGGCAAGTTGGCTAGCTACATTTTCAAGTTCTCAAATTCTTATATTTAACATGAACAGACTGATGAAGTTATAGATATGATTTGGCACATCCTCAATAAATATTGCTAAATGAAAAAGAGACCACCAAGTCATAAAAATCAGAGAATGGTGTGTGTGTGTGTGTGTGTGTGTGTGTGTGTGTGTGTGTGTGTGTGCGCGCGCGCGCACGCGCATACATGCACACTTCATTTAGACAGAAAATTTAAAGGCCTGTAGGCAAAAGCCTCATCTTGTGAATCATTAGAGAAATACAAATAATGTTGTGAATTGGGGAAAAGACAGATCTTATTCTTAACTTGCTCATATGTTCCAGATCCAACGTTCTCTGTAATTTTGAGGAACTGACTGTAATTTCCTAAAGAGGTGGCCATATTAAACATTGCGTTCTTCGATTTCTTTCCATATTTTCTTCCTCCCTTCATTCCTACTCTTCATTTCTAAAAGTGTTTTCAATGTAGTCATAGCTGGCCTACCATAAAATTTATGATAGTTCAAGGTCACAAAAATACAAAATTGATATGTACTCACTCATATATGAATTTTAGATCTAGAGCAAAGAAGTAGCAGCCTACAATCCACCATGCCAAAGAAGCTAGGAGACAAGAAGGACCCTAAGAGAGACAAGCATGGTCGCCGGGAGAAGGGGAATGGGACAAGATCTCCTGAGCAAATGGGGAGCATGGGGGGAGGGGAGAGAGAGTTCAAAGAAAGATAAGGGGATAAGATAAACACTGAGCTGAACACTGGAATCCAGTTGCAGAGAGGGAGGAGTGATGAGCAAACCCACAGAAACAGCTGACCTGAACAAGGGAGAGCTCTTGGCCCCCAGACTGATAGCTGAGAAACCAGCATGGGACTGATCCAGACCCCCTAAATGAGCAGGTTGGTTTGGAGGTCTGGGCAATCTGTGGGGCCACTGGTAGTGGATTGTATTTGCACCTAGTACACAAATGAACTTTGGGAGCCCTCTCCACATAGAGGGATACTCTCTCAGCCTAGACACACTGGGGAGGGTCTAGGCCCTGCTCCAAATGATACCATTTGAAGATGAAGATCCCCCATGGAAGGCCTCACACTCACTGGGGAGAACAAAGGGGTTGGGATAGGGGACTGATGGGGGTCAGGAGAGGAGGGGAGGGAGAGGGAACTGAGATTGACATGTAAAAGAAGCTTGTTTCTAATTTAAATTAAAAATTTGTTAGTTCTCTTTCTTCTTGCTCCTGAGTGCTGTGATTAAATGTATGTGCTTCAATTGCTGGCAAACTTAGTGTTTTCTTAAAGGAGATGTTTATCTTCAAACATTCTAAGGACTTTTTGTTTGAATCAATGTTTAGGGGTGTTTCCTCTGCTTTATAGCATTAGGTGTCAGATTGACCATTATCATTTGGAGTGGTTTGATGGTAGTTGTACACATTGAGCAAATGCTGTAGCTGTGGTAGTTTGAATGAGATGCCTCCCATGAACCTTGGGGATTGGAATACATGGTCTCAGGCTGTTGGCTGCTTGGGAGATTTGGGGAGTGGGGTTTTGCTGGAGGAGTGAGTCATGGGGGTGGTAGCAGTGGTGGTGGTGGTAGTGGTGATGGTGATGGCTCTTTGAGGTTTCAAAAGACTTATGCTATTGAGAGGTAGTTCTCTCTCTCTTCTTGTTTGTAGTTTAAGATGCCAGTTCTCAGCTGTAGAGGTCTTGACTGTAATGGTGGCCACACCCCTTTGGGCATGTGCTGCTTCTGTCTCCTACTTCTACTCTGCCATCAAGGGCTCTAACCTTCTGGAAATGTTAGTCCAAACCAAATTCTTTTTTCTATAAGTTGCCCTGGTCACAGCATTTTATCACAGTAATAGAAAAGTAATTAATATTAATGGTTATAGAACAGACATATGCATTGTATTAAGATAGTAGTATCTGTAATTTGATCAACATTTAATAGTTTTGGCATCCTATATTATTGCTCCAGTTCTCATACTATTATTTTTTATTTTTACCATGTTGGCATGCCTCCTGATTGTGTGTTTAAGAGTGGCTGAATACATTCTGCCACCATCACAAGCTTCCTCACTTAAACGGTGTCTCAAACACATAGGAAATAGTTTACCAAATGGTGCCTTATGGATGATCAATTCTCATGTGATTCAAAACCAAGACTTTAGAAAATGGAAAGGGTCCAGAAATGTGGCACATGATAAAATGAAACCATGGGTCTAAACAAGTTTTATACATGTTCATAAAATAACCAGGATCATGTGGTGGACTTTGGGGAGCCACCGTTAAGGGCCCTACCCTGCCTGGGAAGTGGAGGGTGGATGGGGTGGAGGCAAATAGGGGGTTGGGGGAGGGGAGGGATTGACATGTGAAGAAATCTTGTTCCTAATTTGGACTAATAAAAAAATTTAAAAAATAAAGACAAAGGAAAAAGAACAAAACTAGGAAGACTGAATCTTCCTTTAATGCTCACCTGAGCCAACTAACATTTAAAAAGTTATGAAAACAGGCTTGTGGGCTCTAAAAGGTCATTGTAATATTTCTTAACTATGCTAAGAATGCTTAACATGAGTTCTACCCTTTAAGAAAAAATTTAAGAGCAAGCAGTATTATTGTTAAATGTAGAAATGGTTTTGTATAATAGATACCAATCTACTCATCATTTGTAACTTTAAATTTTACCCAATGAGTATCAGTTTCCCTAACATCTGTCAAATATGTTCAGCTCTCTGACTCTGTCAGTATGGCTATGCAGTCAAATTTAAATAAATTGAAGAGCTGCATCTTAGCTTTACTCTGCTACTGAATAAAATTGAAGATAAGTAAGACATCTACCTCTATGTCTGAAGCTGTTGTTTCAGACAGTCAATAACATGAATAATTGAATTCATTTAGAGACATGTCTCAATAATTTTGAAGTGAAATTGAAAGTAAATAGAAATATTTCAAAATATGTCAAATTTAAGATGTTGCTTATAATATTTCTGAGTATTTAGTGGGAAATGTTTTCTTTTCCTCACTAATTCCTTGCTCAGATTTCTTTCATGGGAGCCTTTTAAAACAAAACTTGTGTTCTCTGAAATCAAGAGCATGGAATAGAATAAGACTGGACTCCTCACAGGTCTTTGATACTACTGAGGAATGGATTATTGCCCACACAGCATCTTGAACAGCTGTTTGACTTCAATCTTAAGTCTGGGCTGTTTCCAAAAACCACTGGGGAAGTTACTTCCCACTGACAACAGACTTGTTAAGTTCTGAGCTGACCTTGAGAAATCACTGGGGAAAATCCAATCTGTTCCTTTAGCCATTTAGACAACTCAGTTTTAAGTCATTGAGCCTAAACTCTGGATTCTGGTATTGATAGTAAATAAATGGATTATTAGAAAATCACATTACAAATTAGTCTACATCCATTCTTGTGATTCAACCAAAATCTGAGACTGTCAAATGTAAGAAGAGAATAAATTTTGAGTCATACTATTTGTCCTGTCTCTTAACAGAAGATGGAGATGGAACCCCAGATTTGCTTCAACCATATACCGTCAAACATGCCAATTTCCTAGTTTTTGTCACCTACAAAATTGGTATTGCCTGTCTGCTATTTGTTCAAGATATAGGGTTCTAAGTCTGCCTTGACTGTTGTGCCCACTCTGCATGTCCCATCTAACATATATTTTATCAGGTTACCCATTAGAATATATCCTAGATGAAATAACATTTAACCATATCTATCATTTCTCTTCTAGCCCAAGTCATCATCATGTTTTTTCTAGATAACTTTATCACACCCTTTCTCCTGTTAGTTATCCACAAGGCAGCTGAACAACATCAAAACAGACAGATCAGTTCCTGTGATACCACTAGAGATCTTTCCAGTGACTGATGCCTTACTCTACATTGAATAAAATCCTCCCTCAAACTCTTATCTGCAAAACTACTTGTCATATGGCTCTGTCTCACTGTAAAACCACTATAGCTTAATTTTCCTTTTCTACAATAAAAGACTGTGCATCTCACTTTACCATTAATATTCCAAAACTCTTCTTCCAGGTTGGCTTCTGAACCTGCTGCTCATTTTGTTCAAAATTATCACCCCATCTCCAATTTCTGCTCACTAACTCAGATATTTATTATAAAACATGACATCCTCCTTTTTCTCTATTCCTAGTTGATTTCTACTTTGTAGTATTTACTAATACTTGATACTATCTTATATATTAATTTATTGGATTACTGTGGATGTGCATGGGGGCAGGGACTCATGATTCACTTTTGTATCCCTGACCTCCAAAGTAGACAAGGCACTCAATAAGGAGAAGCTTAAAGAATCATTAACTTCTTACACAGTTAGTTATGATGATAAGATTTTTCTACAAGTTTTTGGAGGATAAATGAACACAGAAAAAGATTGGAGGTTCATTTGTAATTAAATGATCTGTGTAAAAGTGCTTTGTAAAGACAAAATGCTATATAAATATTATGCTTAAGAGAATTCGTCAAGATATCAAAATAATTTGACAAAGTAGGAAAAAGACTTGGGTGGTGAAATCAATTTGTAAATTGTTCACATTTCATCTCCGTATAGTCATTAAAGAAAAGCAGCAGTTCCTAGATGGCTGCATTCTTACATTCTGATGATATAGCTACTTTGAAGATGATTTCCTCAAATGCCTAGAAATGCAATTCTAAAAATAAATGTGAAGTTTCTACTATTCAGCATCTCCATGTATGAATGCATAGAATATCACATTTATACAAAGCTTCTTCTAGTAATAATAAAGAATAGATAAAAAGATATTTAACTACTGCAACGTAGCTACCAAGACATCTTAGAGCAAACATAACTAAAAACCTAAATTTTCAGGAGAATGAAAACATTTAGAATTCCAAGAGGACAGATTATTAAATGCTGGAATGAACATTCCAAAAAACATTTTCTATTCCTGTAGAAAGAAACCACAGAGAACTCATCCAGCTAATACATACACTAAAATGAAGCTGAACTAAGTAGGCCAGCATTGATAATAGAATTAACCTAAATAAATGTAAAGTCTACAACGTGATTTGGGGATAACTTTATTGAATTTGTAATCTTCTGTCTCACTTTGTGGTGACATCTGAATAAATCTAACATGTATAATATATGACCTGATAAATGAACAAGTAAACTACTATATTCAAGACTTTTCATTTGTCAACAGGATCCTGGCAATAATGACTTTCTGTGCACTGTTTTAATAATGTATGTATTGATTACTTCCATCTAAATTGTAACCAGAAAAATCTAGGAAGATTTGAAGATGCCCTTAATGGTCTCTAGGGAAGGGCTTATACAGATTTTTAAATTGAAAGATGAAAGCCTAACAGCAAACAATTTCATTAGTAAAAGTGCAAACAAAAAGTTATTACCTACAGTGTTCTTATAATCAAGATCTAATCTCCATTTGGATATGGGATACAAAGACAGGAATTAAATAAGCTCCTGGTTTATTGCAGCTCTCTGAATATTCCCCATTTCCTTTAAGACTCTCTCTAGGTTAATCACAGAAGTAGACAAGTAATAAATATCACTTTAGTGGTTGCTCAAGTAAAACAAAGGAAGTTAGTTTTAAAAATATATCTGGACCAGAATAATATGAATTAATTGAAAACTCGTCACTCTAGTGAGGCGACTAATTAGTAACTGTAAAATGTCCAGGATAATATATTCCAAAGTTATAAAAAATCGTCAGTTTGTATTTGCTAAGGCACATTTGAGTTTTAATTATTTATAACACTCCACCACATATGGAGTATTATTTTATTAATCAGACTTCAGAGCCATTCATTTAGAGATGTTATGCTGCCCAGCTGGTTTGAGGAGCACAGATCTACTCCTATGGGTGAGAAAACTACTTTGAGAAGTGAAACAGTAGTTTCAACAACTTATGTAGTCTACCTTGGCAATTCATCTACTGTAAAGTCATAGACCTTTTTACCACAGCAACCAAGAATGATAGACCTTTTCACCACAGCAACCAAGAATGATGACATTATGAAATTGTATCATTAGTCTAAAGATATAAATTCACAAATTCTAAGCATTTTAGACAAAAATAACAATAAGATGAACTACACATTTGATCATAATTTCAACATTTGGTATTTTAATGGGATATGGACTTTATACAGGCTAGTGTTTTTAATCAATCTTACAAAAACTTGAGTCATTTGCAAGGAGGGAACCTCAATAGAAAAAAAAATGCTTCCACAAGACTGGCTTGTAGGCAAACTAATAACGCACAGTGCTACTCTTAAGTTGGTGGCCAGGGGTGATGCAAGGCAGGAGGCTGAGTAAACAAGGATGAGCAAGCCAGTAAGCATTATTCCTCCATAGCCTCTGCATCAGTTCCTCCTTCCAAGTTTCTGACCTGGCTTTCCTGGACTCTATGATGAAATAAAACCCATTCCTCTCCAATTTGCTTTTGATTATTGTATTTTATCCCAGCAATAAAAACCCTGACTAGGAGAGGTTTCCCAAGACAGGGTTGTATGCTCTTTCTGTATCTATTCAGTACAGTACTTGGAATTCTAGATAGAGCAAAAAGACAACTAAAGGAGATCAAGAGGATACATGCTTGAAAGGAAGAAGTCAAAATATTATTTGTAGATCATATGTTAGTATAAATATTTCTACCAGGGAAATCTTACGGCTGATAAATACCTTCAGTGAAGTGGCTGGATACAAAATTAACTTGAAAATATCAGTAGCCCTCCTGTATACAGATGATAAATGGGCAGAGAAAAAGAGCAAGGAAACAGCCCCTTTCTCAATAGCCACAAATAATATGAAATATGCTGGGATAACTCTAACCAAGCTAGTGAAAGACCTGTATGACAAGAACTTCACAATTTTTAAGCAAGAAATTGGAGAAGATATCAGAAGATGGAAACATCTCCCATGCTAACATAGCTAATATGGTCATCTTAGCAAAAGCAATCTACAGATTCAATGCAATCCCCATGAAAATCCCAATAGAATTCTTTACAGACCTTAAAAGAACAACACTCAGTTTTACATGGAAAAACAAGAAAACCTATATAGGTAAAACAATTCTTTCAATAAAAGAACTTCCAGAGGTATCATCATCCTTGTTTTCAGCTCTAATACTGAGCTATAGGAATAAAACCTCATGGTATTGGCCCAAAACAGGCAGGTAAATCATTGGAATTGAATCAAAGACCCAGAAGTAAATCGACACCACTATACTATGGACATCTGATTTTTGACAAAGAAGCCAAATTTATACAATAGAAAAAAAGAAAGCATCTTCAACAAATGGTGCTGGTCTAATTGTATGTCAACTTGTAGAAGAATGCAAATAGAGCCATATGTATCACCCTGAACAAAACTCAAAGACTGCAACATAAATCCAGATACACTGAACTGGATAGAAGAGAAAGTAGGAAATAGCCTTGAATGCATTGACATGAGAGGCAACTTCCTCAACAGGACACCAATAGCACAGACACTAAGATAGACAATGAATAAATGGGACCTCATGAAACTGCAAAGGTTCTGTAAAGCAAAGGATACAATCAATAGTACAAAAGAATATCCCACAGAATGGGAAAAGATATTCACCAATCCTATATCTGACAAAGGGGTAATTTACAAAATATATAAAGAACTTAAAAAACTAGACATCAAAACCCCCACATAATCCAATTAAAAATGGTATAGAGATGTAACAAGAAAATTTCCAAGATAATATCAAGTGACTGAAAAACACTTGAAGAAATATTCAACATCATTAGCTATCAGGGAAACACAAAAACGACTCTGAGATTCTATCACACCTGTCAGTACAGATAGGCCCCCCCAAAAAATGGTTGATAGCTCATGCTGGCCAGGGGGTGAAGCAAGAAGACCACTTCTTCACTGCTGGTAGAAGTGCAAACTTGTACAGCCACTCAGCCACTTTGGAAATCAATATGGCAGTTTCTCAGAAAATGGGGAATTGATCTATCTCAAGATCCAGCTATATCACTCTTGGGCATATATCAAAAGGATGTTCAAGCCCACCACAAGGACACTTGCTCAACTACATTCATAGCATATTTGTTTGCAATAGCCAGAACCTGGAAACAACTTAGATGTCCCTCAACAGAAGAGTATAAAAAGAAAATGTGGTACATTAACACAATGGAGTGTTACTAAGCTGTCAAAAACAATGACATAATGAAATGTGCAGGCAAATGGATGGAACTAGAAAATAGTCTTCCTGAGTGAGGTTTTCTACACTCAGAAAAATAACATTGCATGCATTCATGTATAACTGGATATTTGCTGCAATTCTCAGACCCAGAGAAGCTAGGTGACAAGGAAGGCTCAAAGGGGAATGCTTACATCTCACTGTGAAGGGGAAACAGAGATTTTGTAGGTGGACTGGGGTTGTGTGGGGATGGAAACATGAGAGATCAGAGTGATGTAGTAAGAGAGTACTGAAAGAGACAACAGGAAAGAGGGGCATTTCAGGGTGTGATAGAAACATATTCCAAGGGAAACTCCCAAGAATCTACAAGGAAGACTCCAGCTAAAACTCCAAGCAATAGGAGTTATGTAGCCTGAATTGGCCATCTCCTGTGACCAGAGAAGACTTTCAGTGGAGGGATTGGGACACAAACACAGGTCTGTGCTGCCTGTGGGAAGTGCTGAGATTGGCAACTAGCCAAGTTGATATCAGAGAGACTTCATCCAAGAACTGATGGAAACAGATGCAGAGACCCAGAGCCAAATATTAGGCAGAACACGGGGAATCCTGTTGAAAAGGGGAAACTATTGTAGGAGCTAGAGGATTCAAGAACACCACAAGAAAACCAACAGAATCAACTAATCTGGGCTCAGGGTCTCACAGAGAATCAACAGACAACCAAAGAACTTTCATGGGAATTACCTAGGTCCTACGCATATGTGTAACAGTTGTGTAGCTTGGTCTTTTGTGGGATTCTTAACAGTGTGAGCAGGGGGTTGTCTCTGATGCTTTTTGCTGAACTTTGGGACCCTTATCTTCATACTGGATTGTCTTGTCCAGCCTAAATACAAGGAGGTGTTTAGTCTTACTGCAACTTGACATGCCATGTTTTGTTAATATCCATGGGAAGCTGCCCTCTTGTGAATAGAAACTGAGTAGTTGTGGATGTGGGGAGCAGAGATGAGGCATTGGAGGGGACTGGAGGGACAGAAATGAGGGGAAACTCAGTTGGGTTCTGAAAGGAAGGAAGGAAGGAAGGAAGGAAGGAAGGAAGGAAGGAAGGAAGGAAGAGAAAGAAAGCAGGTCTCCATCAAAGGCAGTCATCAAGGAAATTAATAGTTTACCACAGATAGTAAAGAGATGACTTTAAAAAGAGACAATGAAAATACACAGGGAATAGATTTGTGATTACAAATGATCCACCTTGACACCCTACCTAGCAATCACATAAACAATTGAATCACTAAACTAATAATGAACCAGAGAAGTGAGTTTCTGAAAACATGGAAGGGAAACAAATGTGTATTAAGAGTAAAAATCAAAACCTATTGTTGACTATATTTTGATGGAGTTTCATACTGAATACATTTTCTTTTTTCCCTTCTGAGTTCTAATGCTCTGACAGAAAATCCTGCTTCAAAGGATCTTCCTTCATTCTTTTTATCCAGGCGGCAAGCACGTGTGTCACTGCTGAGTAAACCTTTGTAGTACAGCTCTGAAAGAGCTACTGCAGAGTAAAACTGGGTATAAAACTGAGCTTTCAACATCAAGGAGTGACATATTCCCTGAGAAAGGACAATTCTTTCTGATATCCACCACCATAAGGATACCAAGAGAATCTCAGGTGTGCATTGGGCCAACTCACAAGTAAAGATAGCTGACAAAGCAACTGAGCTAAAGCCCATAGGCATACATCTGAGTGATCAATAACTCAAGCATACTGTGAACTCTAGCATCCATGTCTTCTCAACACATATGACTTTCCTGATAATTTTATAATGGAGAGTGATAATTTACGTACAAGTTTTTGAGGAGTATTAGCTCAATTAGTAAGTTACCAGACCAAGTAGTCAGGGACAGGATATCAGAAGAATAGCAAATTGCAGGAAAGGGGGATCGTGACAATTCTGTTGACCAATTTCTCTGCTTTTTCACTTCTGAACAAAATAATAGGCACAATCTGTATTTATTTACTTCTAGTGTGCTTTTGCAATGATTCATTTTCTTTCACTGCTGGACCTATAATAACATTAGGCATTTTGTACTAATTCAGTCTCAATTTACTATATCATAAAATGAATTCTATTTAAAATGATTATGCTTCTTTGCACAAAAGGAGGGGGAAGATCATAAGAGCCAGAGGTAGTGGAGGACTCCAAGGAAGTAGAATCTTCCAGACACAACAGAACTGGTAGACATGAATTCTCAGAGATTGTGCCCTAAGACCTGGTTCAAACCAAACAAAATCCTACACTGAAAAGGGAAAGTAGACAAAAATCCCACGTTTATACAAGGAGATACTGGCTACTGACAGCTGCTGGGAAAAGGAAATCAGTTTTCTCCAATGGAGTGACACTGGGAATATCAAACAAGATCCAGGGCAGGCAATATTCTCTAGAGTAGACAACCAACACAAATAGACTCCATATTTTTTTTCTTGTGAACTTTTGTTTTGCTTTGGTATTCTTTGTCTTTTTTCTAGTTGGTTTTGATTATTGTGGAGTTTTTCTGAATTTTTTGAGATAGAGAGAAACATGAATTTGGGTTGGTAGGGTGGGTGAGGAGAATCTGAGCCAGTTTAGAGAAGGGGACAGAATATGATCAAAATATATTGGGTAAAAAACATCTTACAAAACATGGAATGTTCATTCTTCTCAATGAATGTATATAAATGGGACTGGCCAAGATTAGGACATTCAAAAATTTGGGAGTATTAAATTTCCACTTGCTACAAAAATTTACTAATCTGAATCACATAAAAACAAATAGCCAAAGAACAGACAGCTTTCTTAGCATGTCTTTCAAAGACCTCTGGGTTTGACCTGTCCCTGGTGTCTATCTGGCTTTTTGGAACCTGTTTCCCATGCTGAATTGCTTTGCCCAGTCTTGCTGCAGGGGAAGGACCTTGGTTCTGCCTCAATTTATGTGTTCTGCTTTGTTCAAGCCCATGGGAGACCTGCTCCTTTCTGAAAGGAGACTGAGGCCAAGTGGATTGGAGGAAGTGGGTAGATGGAAGTCTAAGGAAGGAACTGGAGGAGAAGAGAGAGAGAAAACTGTGGTTGGTATGTAAAATAATGAAAACAGTTAATAAAATAAAATTAAAGAAAAAAGACCTCTGAGTCTTCATATTTTCTTTCCTTTTTGTCAATTCCTATGTCCTTTTCTCTGGACAACATAAGTCCCCAGCCTTTCTTGACGATGCTACCTTTGGCTGAGTCTCCAGAGGGATATTTCTTTTAAAGACTGAACAGATAAAATGTTACCATTTTATCAAGATTTTGTCTTTTGAAAGTAATTTATTTTTGCTGGCTGTCCATTTCTGTTTGTGAACCATTTACTCCCATTTGAAAAAAAAGAAAACCACTTAGGCTATATGGTTTTTAAAATGTGAAATGATGTAAAAAAACTAAATTTCTGCCTTCCGCATTCAGAACCTGCTTGAGAAGACAGAAATCCCAAATATATATAATATATATATATATATATATATTATATATATATATATATATATATATTATTAGCTACTGGTAAAGGAGGCTAAGGAAGGAATGACTAATTATTCTGAACATTAGAGAGGTATTTATCTTGTTAATGTTATATAAATTGTAAAAAAAAATGATGAAGAGAGGGAGCTAATGAAGAAATTAGGGCTGATAATATTCTTTCCTAGAGACAGACTGCCTATCAAAAATCCCTGTACCAGACATGAGAAGCCCTCTTTGAGCTGTAGGTCCATGTTCCCGTTTGAGTTACTATTGTGATAAAACATCATGATCAAAAAGCAAGTAGGGGAGGAAAATGTTTATTTGGTTTAAACTTCCATACCATGGTCACTGAAGAAAGTCAGGACATGAACTCAAGAAGGGATAAAACCTCGAGGCAAGAGCTGATGGGGCATGAAGAAGTGCTGCTTATTGGCTTGCTCCCCTTGGCTGGTCCAGCTTGCTTTCTTCTAGAATCCATATCCACCTGCACAGGGGTGGTCCCACCTTTTGCGACTAGGCTTGCCTACAACTTAACCTTATGAAAGCAGTTTCTCAAATGAGGATCCCTATTCTCCAGTGACTCTAGCTTATGTCAAGTTGACATAAAACTAGCCAGCATAGTCAGGGTTGTCTAAGAGATCCCCAAGATACACAAGCTATTGCTATTGTCCTTGGTTGTTGCTCCCTGAGGATTTGGAAGGTAAGTCCCTGTTGCTACGGATGCCATGCACTTCAGAAACAGGGCCCAGAGCCCTGTGAGCTAGAATTGTTCCCCAAAGAATAGACAAATAGTCTTCTACAAAGGGAAACAACCAATATTCCTATCCATCTATAACACCCATGAACCATAACGACCAGAATGGGTCTATAAATCTTAAGGATAGTGGCCTGCCTGCCCCGGCAGTAACTTAAAGTTCTCCAATTGGAATTCAGACCTGCTCAAGAAGAGGGAACCATACTTGGTACTAGAAACTTAGCCCAACTACCTAGGGCTAGTGAAGTCATGGGCTGTGGAAGAGAAACTGCAACCACCACTTTACTAAACCACCATAACCCCTAATCACAATCTAAACATTTATCTTTAGATTTACAGACAAGTATAGTTCTCACCTCTAAACAAAAAAATCTTTTAGCAACAGACTGAGACAACAGAAAACAGCAACAAATCCAAATACAGAGTTGTTGGGTCCTCAAATGGCTACATCTACAAAGCAACTCCTATACTTAACGTTCAATAAGCACTAGAGAAATTGTGGTGGAAAATTGTAAGAGCAAGAGGATCAGGGAATGTGCAGTGAGATTGTATCAAGTAGCAACATTGGAAACTACACCTGTAAAGTCTCATTAATATGACTGCCTAAATATGAGCTAAATAAGAACAATGATAGACATACCAAAAGGAATAGGAGGAAGCCCACAGGCTTTAACCCCACACAAAGAACTACAGGAAACCAAAAAATGATAAGAATGGAGAAACAGACTTCTCCAGAGAGAAACACACCAATTGATTATCCAATACCATATGATCAGCTCTGAATACATATACAAGCAACATTATACACACTGAGCAGATTATATATAGGAAGAAATACATATGAAAGAATGCAGTAACAAGTAATGAAAAAGACCATAAATTTAAGAGAGAAAAAGAAAAGGTGTGTGTGAAGGTTTGGAGGGAGGAAATGTAAGGAAGAAGTTATGTAACTATTATACCAATATACCAAAATTAACTAACTGCATTATACGGATCTCATTTCGATTTTTAAAATAAAACAGAAATTTAAAACATGTGTTATATGTGAATAAAATGGAATATTTATGGATAGTTGATATGATGCAATTACTGCTGTTTTACAGTATTATAGTACTACTGTATTTATGTATAAAAAATGAATTCTTCTTTTTGGGGGGTATTGCCTAAAATACTTAGAAATAAATGGAATATGACTGAGATTTGCTTCAAAATGACAAGGGAATAAATAGAGGCATCGAAGAAATAAGACTGTCCCCTGAATTGAGGATTGTTGATATACTGAAAAGCACAAGACTGTTATTTTAATGTTCTGTCTACTTTTATGAATATTCAACATTTTCCATGCTAAGAAGAATTTTAAAATAGAGAAAAAGGATATTACTAATACAGATATTTTTGACATTTAAAACATAACTGGCATCGGTTATTTATAATTAATAAGATGAAATGACCAAAATATTCATCTCCCATTTAATTTTTAATTAAAAACAATTCAAGATAGTCATTTAATGCTTACTATGCACAAATCATTAGTTTCTAAAACATCATACCCTGTGTACATCATTCTGTTTCTGAACTGCAGGGACATCACCACCAATAGGTGCCTGGCGGTTCAATTCATCATCTTTCAGCTGTAGCCACACAAGAAGTTCCTGAAGAGAAAGATGCAGACGCTTCCACTGGTCAGAACTTGCTTCCAAATGAGACCTAAAAATTAACAGGATCATACTGTGTCAGAATATCTAGAAGTGTATTTGAGGAGTCTGTTAATTCCATTGCATTGGTTTGATATTGCTATAATTCACACCTATTGTGAGTTATATACCACAGCTGTCAATAAAAAATCTAGCTACCTGATTTTGTGAGTCAGGAAAAAAGGAGGGAGTGTTCTAATGACAATTTTGTGGCAAGGCCGCATTCTACCATATGTTTCTTTCCAGACGCAGAATTCTGAGAATTTTGGCATAGCCTTCATGCTGGAATCAAATGTTTTCCTATCCTTTTTCAGCAGATGATTTTTAATGTTTCTGGTAGAAAAAAACAACTTAGACCCAGTGACTAATAAAACCCCTTAGTTTTCATGTGACTCATACTGGAATTCTTTCTGCTTTGAGAAATGGAAAGGTCTCTCCTCACATTTTGACTTTTCCATTTCTACCTCCATGGACAGCCTTTTCCTTTGACTCCTTCCGTCTGGTATCTGTTCCTTTCTGATCTGCTTCCCATATGCTTCTCTTGGCCCGATACCTTTTATTCCTCTGCACCTAGGACTGGTTTTTCACCAAGTTCCAAAGTTTTTTCTCATTGGTTCCCTTGTGTAAAATGTACAGAGACAAAAACTCACATGAAAGAGAAAGCTTCTCCCAAACATAAATAATTTAAGTAGGAGACTGGGTGCTTTGCCATCAGCTGTATTTAGAACATGTTAATCCTTAGAAATCATGTAGGGATATACAAATGAATGATCTGTGCTATAAAATGCACATTTCACTTGAGGAAGAGAAACTAAATTAATAAAATAAATCATCATCCAGAAAACAAAGGGGATAGTTACAGTGCTTTATCCTCAGGTCAATCTGCAACCATGCTGAATCATTTACATTTGATCAGCAAGCACTAATTAATCCATAAAAACTAATGCTGCCTATAACATATATACACTAAAGTCTCCAGGGCTGCCAAGAAATTTAATATGACCTATCCAGATAGAAGAACATGTCCCTTGTCTGCTCAGTAACTTAGCCTGACATTTCCACCATTTAACTCTCTTTCTGGCCTTAGAATTCCCAGAGTATGTACTTTCTACTGAAATTAAATTGTTTCATATTTTCCAAAAGATACTTTAATGAAGACATAATGGTCTTAAAAATGCACAAATAAATGTTCAACCTGATGAATATGAAGAAAGCAATTGGGAAATCCCAGAGAGAAAGAGAGAGAGAGAGAGAGAGAGAGAGAGAGAGAGAGAGAGAGAGAGGGAGAGGGAGGGAAAGAGGAGGAGGAGGAGGAGGAGGAGGAGGAGGAGGAGGAGGAGGAGGAAGAGGGAAAGGGAAAGGGAAAGGGAGAGGCAAAGGACAGAAGAGAAGGAGAAGACAGGAAAAGTCCTGTCTTCCCCAGGGTAACAGCAGGAAAGAAAGGGAAAAGAGAAAACATAGAGTCAAAGTGGGCAGGGGTCTTTCTTTTAAAAGGGTCATTTGCTCCTGCATGCAGACTATGCAACTATGGAACCCTGATCTAACCAGGATACTGCCTGAGTACATTCTGCCAGGTGACAGGGGCAGGCCAGCATAATGCCTGAATCCTTACAATAGGTAGAAAGTGTTAATTACAGCATTTCTTATGATTGTGATAAAGCATAAACAATGTTAATATTCAGTGCAAAAGAATTTATTGCTACTATAATGGTAATGTCATACAATGACTTCCTATGTAATATTTAGTATGATGGCATAAGCAAATGTTTATGCATATGAAAAATGAGAAAGTGGGTTACAAAAAAGAAAAAAAATATATTTCTTTTTTTGTAAAATGTTTGTGTGTAGCTAGGTATACATTTGTAAGTACATGCTTGACTCTGCATGGAACTATCTGGAATGACAATCAGGTTGTCTTTTAGAGGCATCTGAAAAATTTTCTTTCATCTTTATACTTACCCAATCTGTAAGAATGTGAATTCTATAATACATGATATAACTACATTAAAAATGTAAACTTTCACTCCAAGTAAGTGAAATTAAACAGTGCAAGTCTTTAATGATATTATTATGTAATAAGCTAACTGCATCATACCATGCTATGAATACAATATAAGAGTACATGCAGATTATATATGGAATAGAGATCGGTTCTTTGTCTATTTCATCCTTCTCTTACAGCCATCACATTTCCCTGCTAAGAATTTAGTTAGATACTAAGAAATCTAATGAGTACTGGTCACAAGGATTCTCTGCAATGATTGAAAGTTACAGTTTAGTTCCATGGAAGTTGAAAGAAGCGATCAGACAGGATATGATGAAAGGTAGGCAGACAGAGGCATATGGAGTAACAGTCAACAGTAGAAAAGATACTGGCTAAATAAATATCTATTGTGTGTCTTTAAGTTGCATGAGGCATTTGGGCTGTAAAAAGGAAGGAAGGGGAACAATGATGTCCGATGCTTGACTTCCATTTATTTGTTATTTGAAGCAAACTAATATAGCTGAATGTTCCAAAAGAGAACTCCTTGCAGGACAAGTAGCCCATGGTGAGATCGTAGGCTGCTGCTTTGACTGGGCAGTTCATACCTTTAATCCCAGTATTCGGGAGGCAGAGGCAGGTGGATCTCTTTGAGTTTGAGTCCATCTAGTCTACAGAGCTAGTTCCAGAATACCTAGTGCTATTACACAGAGACACCTTGTCTCAAAAAAAGAAAAAAAAAAAGAACCCCTCTTCTAGTTTAAATGGTACTGACTGATCACTTGTCAGTCAACAACCGTTTTGTGTTCCCTAAGGGAGGGAGAGCTGTGAAAGCAGAAAATTAATTTCTAAAATACCTAACAGTAATTTAAGAGCATGAGATATGAAGGCTGGGAGAAGCTGGGAGGAGAGGCCAATCACGACTGTTAACATCAGCAGTAGAAGGACATGGGACCAGAGGAGTTTAGAAACTATCAAGTATCTGGGTGAGAAGACTTGTCCTAAGGTATGGGATTTGTCGAAATTTTAAAGTGTTTGATAACTTTCTTAAAACAGCTTCTTACTACTCAGTCCTGGCTGGACTATGACTATAATCAGGCCAGCTGTGACATTACAGAGATCTGCCTGCCTTTGTCTGCTTTCTGAATGTTGGGAATAATGATGTGTAGCACCATACCTGGCTTGTCTTAAGTATATATCTACTGACTGTTTCCTTCTTTTCCTACCAGAAGATTCTAGATGAAGACAAAACCTAAAGTCAGGGACCATAGTATAGGCCTGGGGGCTAAGATAGTCAGAAAATTGTATCCAATTCTTTCAAAGTTGTAGCTCTCCAATTGGATATATGAGATTTTAGAATAACTTGTTTGAAATCTGGATCTCCATATCTTGCCCCCAAAACCTCAACAATTTCTTTGGTTTTTTGAGACAGGGTTTCTCTGTGTTGCTTTGGAGCCTATCCTGGAACTCACTCAGTAGACCAGGCTGTCCTCAAACTCCCAGAGATCTGCCTGCCTCTGCCTCCTGAGTGCTGGGATTAAAGGCATGTGCCACCAACACCCGGCCCTCAAATTTTTTTTTAAAGAAGTGCTTTCATAGTTCTTCATCTGAGCTCCAACAACAGTGATAAACAATTTCTTACAGTATTACTGGTAGCTTTTTAATGCTGTATGTGGGTCTTTCTAGGAAAAAGGTTGCTTGACATGATTTAAAGGCAATCTAAACATAAGGAAACTGTATTAGGCTGGAAAATATTTTATTTTAGCATATTAATCTTGTGAAGTATTTCTGAGACATTTGTAATTTATATGTTGGAAGAAATTACTGGTTGTATTTTAATGTCCACCTATCCAGACACTTCTGAAAAATTATCCTGTTTTTGTGTTTGAAAAGCTATCTCCTTGGCACTGAGCTGAACTCCTGGAATCCAGTTGTAGAGAGAGAGGAGGGATGAGCAAAGGGGTCAAGACCATGCTGGAGAAACCCACAGAAACAGATGACCTGATGAGGTGGGAGCTCATGGACCCCAGTCTGACACCTGGAGAACAAGCATAGGACTGAATCAGGACCCCTGAACGTGGGTGTCAGTTGGGAGGCATGGGAACCCTATGGGGCCTCGGACAGTGGAACCAGTATTTATACCTAGTGCACAAATGGGCTTTGGGAGCCCATTCCCTATGGAGGGATACTCTCTCAGTCTATAAACACGGGGTAGGGCCTATTTCCTGCTCCAAATAATGTGACAGACTTTGATGAGCCCTCATGGGAGATCTCACACTCGCTGGGGAATGGATGGGGGTGGGATAGGGGATTGGTGGGGACATGGGAGGATGAGAGGGAGAGAGATCTGGGATTTGTATATAAAATAAGATTGTTTTAATTTAAATAAAATTATTTAAAAACATAAAAAAAGAAAAGAAAAGTTATCTCCTGGAAAAAAAAGCATTTGGTAGTTGTATTTGGAAAGATGGTTTTGTTGTTGTTAGCAAAGGATGTTAGGATTAAGATAAGTCTTAGAGATTACAGTTCAAACACCCTGTTTTGCAATTGTGGAAAAGAAGGACTAGAGATCTAAATAACTGCAGAGGCAATATCTGTTTTATGTCCATATTTACACAGAAAAACCCTTAAGCATCCTGGTTTTAACCAAATATTCTAGATTTTTGAGAAAAATGACCTCTTCTTAGTGGTCAAATGTACTTTATTTATCCTTATCCACTGAGGACATAATCAAAAGAGATAATTTGAAGAGGCACAAAGTGACTACCCACTCCCTATTAATCTTTATTAGTGATGACAAGAGCTTAGTGACTACTAGCCTCTAAAAGGTAAGTGCTGATCTTTGAAGAACAGAAAATTCAAAATTATAAGGTTTAAGAGAAATATAGGACTTTTAGGTGTATTGGCATGTTCTGCATGATATTTAAGAAGCTTTCTGAGACAGCACTCTAAGAAACATACAGGATGATAAAATGGTTGTTATTTCTCTAGATACAGATATTTCAAATGTGATTTGGTTGATTCCTAGTTTGAAATCCTTAATAAAAGTTTACTTTGAAAGGCACACATTCTTAAAGCAAATTGTGTTCTATTGAATTCATTTTTCACTTTGACTTCCTTTATAAAGCTAGTGATACGTCCCTGTACATACTGTGTGCCCCATGTAATATAATAGCACTTAAGCAGACACAAAGAAAAGGTGTGCATGCAGAAATAATGAAGAACTACCGAAATAAAGTGAGAGCTGTGGGGCTTTATATAAACAGAGAGAATGAAACTCAAAGAGAAGTAAACATTTTTTTAAGCTGGGCCTTGAACTCCAACTTCCAACATAATTAACATTCCAAAAGTATGAAAAAGGTCAGAGCTACTCAGTGTTCACGTTGCTTTTTTTCCCCACTCAAACATCTAAAGACCCGTCTTCCTTTTCCACTATAGAAAAAAGCCTCTCTTTTCTAATTGTTAATACCAAGTACTCCCTAAGAGATTCATTGTTGCCAAAGAATGTTAGTTCTCCTATATCTCCAACTAACATTCAAAATTTAATAAACATGAAATTCATATAGCATTTACATGTGTTTTCTGCCAAGCATAAAAATATAAATTTTCTGGAGTCATATCAATAACATACTAAGTAATTGTCATAGCAAAGTGTATAAAAAACCATGTGGGTGAATTCTGAATACAGATTAAGTAAATTTTCATTAATATTGCTTCTGTAAAAAAAAATCACTTGACCACTTCTGAAATTCTTACTAGTTTTAAAGTCAAGGGGAAAGATTGTGCTAGGGGCTATTTTAGCACAAGAAACCCTTTCCTTGATTAATCATCATCCTGGTACTGGGCATTCTCATTACTCTCTAGGTATGTCTGCATGTGTACGAATTTCTATGTATAAGTAAAAACATTACTAGATTTCTATCTTTTATCTTGTTCTATGGGACTTAGCTACCACTGACGATTTCCTTATTAGTACATCTCGTGGAGAACATGTGATGTGATAATGAGTATGCAATTAATGATGCACTTTTCTATGTAAATTCCAGCACTTTTGCTCAAAATCTTTCCATTTACTTTTAACGCTATATTTTATAAACAAATCGGTGCCAAGGAACTGAGGAAAGGAATGAATTGGCAAATTGCTTGCTGAACAAGCATGGGGGTTTGTATGAATCCTTAGCACCTACCTTAAGCCAGCCATGGTAGCATGGATCTGTAAGCCCAGGCCCACGGAAGTGGAGGCAGGTGAATCCCTGTGGCAATTTGCCACACATTCTAACCAAATTGATGCACTTAAGGTGCAGTAGGAGACTCTGACTCAAAAAATAAGATGGAGAATGACTGAGAATGACACTTACACAGACCTGTAGCCTCCTGCACACATGTGTTATACCCACAGGCACAGGTGCATACACACATGTGAACATGTACATACACCACACACAAACACCATGATTTGTCTGAGTTTGAAAAGTATTATCCCAGAATTAATAGGGTTGCAGAATTGAAAGAGAAGCTTAGCAAACCATCTGTTTCTGGTCAAACCTCTTCATTTTAGTGTCTCATAGCACTAAAGTACTTAAGCAATTTGCTCAATATTGCATGTTAGGTAGCAAAAGCATCAGAAGAGAAAACAATTATTTGTATAAAAGGATTCTATTCTTTTAGATTTATTTTGACTTTGCACATCTTTTTTTTCTTTTCTTTTCTTTCTTTTTATACAGTTTGTCTGTATAACTCAAGCTATCCTAGAAAATATTCTGTATACCAGGCTCACTTCCAACTCAGAGATCTGTCTATCTCTGGGCCCTGAGTACTTGGAATAACTTGGAATAAAGACATGTGCCACCATCACATGACAATATCTTTTATTTAATTTGACGGGAGCCAACAAACATGAAACAACTCATGAACACTCAAAGGAACTCTGTGTGTGTGTGTGTGTGTGTGTGTGTGTGTGTGTGTGTGTGTGTGTGTGTATGTATGTATTGTGTCTGTGTGTGTGTGTATTGTGTCTGTGTGTATGTATAAAGATCTTGTTCATGTTAGACAAGCATGCTATCACTGAGCCATATACTTAGCCCTTCAAATGTAAATTAGAATAGTTCTGGAAAGAAATGGTAATGAACAACCCAAATGGAATATAACTATAGTAGAATTTGAGTTAAATTTTACAAATAGGAGGAGAGATTGTGTTCCAAGCATATGACCCAGTATATGTCCATACACAGCTCTCATGAGAGATAGGAAACTGCTAAAAATCAAGACTGCATTAAAAATCAGAATCTACTTGCCTCAGAGTTCCATGTTGGGAGGAGCTAGAATGTTACTTGGTAAGATGGGAATCAGTCTACCTCAAGATCCAGCAATTCCTCTCTTGGGCATATACCCAAATAATGTATGTTCATACAACAAGGACATATGTTCAACCATGTCCATAGCAGCATTGTTTGTAATAGCCAGAACCTGGAAGCAACCTAGATGCCCCTCAGCTGAAGCATGGATATAGAAATGTGGTACATTTATACAATGGAGTACTACTCAGCAGAAAAAAGCAATGGAATCTTGAAATTCGCAGGCAAATGGATGGAACTAGAAGAAACCATCCTGAGTGAGGTAACCCAGACACAGAAAGGTTAACAGGGTATGTACTCACTCATATATGGATATTAGACATAGAGCAAAGTATTTCCAGCCTACAATCCTCTTCTCCAAAGAAACTAGGAAACAAGAAAGACTCTAAGGGAAAAATGCATGGACCCCAGAGAATGGGACAGGGTAGGAACTCCTGAGCTAACTGGGAGCATGAGTATAGGAGAGAGGGAGCTGGTAGAATGAGAGGAGCAGAACAGGAGGGGAGAGGAGGAAATGGAGGACCAGAAATGTTGAGTTGGGGGAAGAATAGAAGAGAGCAGGATGAGAGATACCATATCAGTGGGAGCCATTATAGGTCCAAGGAGAGACCTGGTACTACGGAGATTTCCAGAGATCTACAAGGATAACACCAACTGACATTCTAGGCAATGGTGGAGAGGATAACCTAAATGCCCTTCCCCTATAATGAGACTGATGACTACTTTATATGCCATCCTAGAGCCCTCATCCAGTGGCTGATGGAAGCAGAGGCAGACATGCACAGATATACACTGAACTGAACTCTGGAACCCAGTTGCAGAGAGGGAAGAATGAAGATCAAAAGGGTCAGTACCAGGCTGGTGAAACCCACAGAATCAGATGGCCTGAACAAGGGGGAGCACATGGACCCCAGTCTGCTGTCTGGGAGGCCAGCACAGGACTGATCCAGACCCCTGAACATGGATGTCAATGAGGAGGCCTCTGCACTCTAGGGGGCCTCTGGTAGTGGATAAGTATTTTTCCCTGGAGTAAGAAAGGACTTTGAGAGCCCATACCACGTGAAGGGATGCACTCTTGCCCTGAACACATGGGGGAGGGCCTAGGCCTGGCGCAGGATGATGTGGTGGACTTTGGGGAGCCACCATCAAGGGACCTACCCTGCCTGGGGAGTGGAGGGTGGATGGGGTAGGGAGTATGTGGGGGTTACGGGGAGGGGAGGGAGAGCGAGAAGGGATTGACATGTGAAGCAAGCTTGTTCCTAATTTGAACTAATAAAAATAAGGAAAATATAAAATAAAAAAGAAAGAAACACAATAAGGCTGGGGCATAGGAAGAACTAACAAGGGAAGAAGTTAACAAGCAAATGAACGAGTAAGATGTGTTCACAAGACCAAAATTTATGAACTAAGGAGTAATGTGATAGAAACTGTCCTAGGTAGAGTATTTCTGTACCACTTGCTCTTATGTTCTGAAATACATGAATGGTTTCAGAAACCCTCACAAAACAACAAACCCACTACATTTTTCTACTATATAGTATGTTATAATTTTCAGAAACAGGGTTGTTTTCTCAGGATATTTTGAAACATATTTTTTAAAAAATTGTAGTGACATTCAAGATGAAAAATACCCCAATGAACAATCATCCCAAAGTTCCTTTATCTTATTGTATAATGTCCCCAATTACTAGCTCTGCTGTGCCTCTGCTATGGAAAGAGTGATACCCCCATTCCAGTTATGTGTTAAGATAAACTAAAGTACTTGAATGTGAAGAATTATTTGTTTCTTATAATTGAATATTTATAACATATTCTAGATTATTACACAGACCTATTTAAAAGTTCCAAACATTGATCAGAGTATTTAAATTGCAAAAATTGCAGCATCTTACATAAGCTAAGGTTTTGTTCTTGATTAATCGCAGGAAGAATTAAACTGCTAAAGTTGGCATATGGGAAATTTGTGAAAAAGAGGAGCTCATATTTTGTCTGAAATTCTGTTTGCCACCTTCAAGTCTTTTATTTCATCAAGTTAACATGGAGGAGAGAGAAGAGGTCAAGAGAGTTTTAGTTATATCCTCTTTCTCTTTTCTTCAAAAGGAAATCATGTTTCTTTTCCTCACCAATTGAAACAGTTTTTCTCCTCATGTTTTATTCTTTTTAGGGACAAATGTTACAAATGTGGCCTTTGCCATCATACACTCTGACTGTTTTTTAACATGTAAAATATGAGAAAATAACATAGTCTCTCTACCTTTGAAAATGACATATCCCATTGCTGTTCCCAACTCATCACTAACATGTAGATATAAAAACTCATGGGCAGAATACTGAGATGAAGATGAGAATCTAGAAAACTGAATGCAAGCTTAAGGGAAGCTGTGTAAAAGTAAATCCTTTCTCTTCTTTGAAATCTGTTACTCAAATCGATCTTTTCAATTATGATGCTTTCATTTGTGAAATTTTCTTCTTTATTCTGCCCTACAGTATACTTTGATGGTTAAAAACTCCCACGATGAATTTAGACTCAGTGAATAGGTCTTAGGCATGTTGTTTGCTAACAGGGTCACTTTGGGGAACTTATTTAACCTCAATGCCCCTCATTTCTTCAAATTCTAAGACAGTGTGAGAAAGAAATCTACCTTTCAGGGTTGCTGATATCATCACATGAGTCAAACACTATGAAATGTTTAGAGCAGTGGATGGAATGTAAAATATAGCCTTGCTAGTTGCTAGCATTATTATTATTTCATAGTGCATCGAGTTTTTATAACAATGTTTTCAATTTAATAAAATTTCAAGTTTTCCTCTTCATTATGAGAGTTGTATGTTAGAACTGTAGATAATTTAGGATAACTATAAAGAAGGGAGAAAATGTGCTTTCTTTGTAGTCATACTACCACAGGGAAGTAACTGCTCCCAGTATCAGATACATTCTTTTCTAACTATCATTAAGTCCATTTGTCCTTTTCTACCTCTCTTCATGACCACTCCTTTCATAGGCACTGTTAAAAGCACAAAAATATCTTTAAAAATAAGTAGATTAGGAAATCCAGTCAATTAGAGAGCAGGAAGCCTTGCTTCTTCTCCCTGCATTTCCCAGTTCCTTAAGTACCACTGAGCACTTCAAAGACCAGCTCTGCTCTTTGGTCTCTCCATAAACTTATCCCAACCATACAGGGATCCCTAGAGCTTCCCTTCACCGCCTTTAGCAATGATACAAGATGTATCCATTCATTTTGAAAAGCAAGCTGATGGGGCAAAGAAGAAAGTGGGTGACAAATCAAAAGGTTTAGTATACCTACAGAGGATGTGCTTTAACAAAATGGAAGAGATCAAATGATAAAAAATTGTTATAATCTCCTTAGCTGCAGGAACTCTGGTGAGGGCGTCTTTAAATTGTTAATTATAATGTGCTCTGCTTTCAAAAGAATGTCCTTGGTTATGCATTTAGAGTAATGCCAAAGAGAATTCCATAACAAACATTCACTAATTTTATTGCTTTTTGTATGACACTGTGATAAGCCAAGAGAGAACTCTGAAATTAGGATCACTGTGCTCCCTATTTAAATTTCTTCTAATGTCTTAATATGCATCTCTCCTGTGGTTAGGAAACAGTCCCATTTTAATCTAACCTGAACCCTCAAGTACAATTTCCATTCCAAGCAAATGAATGATTCATTTATTCAAAATAAAATAAATCATTCTGAAATTGGGTGATTTGCATAAGCATGTGAGATATTAGCTACCTATGCTAGTAAAATGAGGAAAATTTTGTCATCTTTATTCAAATCTTGATTCCCCCCACCCCAGGCCAATCATTGCTTACCTGATGTTGAGAGACTTTTTCCGAAGCTCACTCCACTTGAAATTCATGTTATCCAAACGTCGTTGTAACAGGGCTGCTTCATCTGAACTTTCCAGGGACCTCAAGATTTTTTGGCCATTTTCATCAAGATTGTGATAGATGTCCGTGTGAGCTTCAATTTCACCTTGGAGATCCTACCGGACAGAAGGAAGAACACCTTCAGTATTATCAAATGAAGAAACTAGCTATGAATGTGAATTTTGAGAACTTAAAATAGTTACTAGTTCAAAAGAAATTCTAATTTGGCAACTAACAAAATACTCCTTGCATCAATATTCTTGGGGTCCTGCCTCATGAAGTTATTATGGAGATTAAAAGTGGATATCATATTAGATGTAATGTATGTATTTCTTATTTTTATGGTTTTTATGAACTAGAAGTAATAGATTTATAGCACATTTCATAAGGTAAAGTTTCTAGTCCATGTATAAAATATTCTTAAATATACATATATTATGAAATAAAATGACATGGTAAAGTAGATCCCAGTGATAATCATCTCATTGAAATATTAATCTGTTTTGTTGGCTGTGACCATAAAAGCATAAAGGGGTGTATAACCAAGGTTGTACTTGTTCCACAACATCAGCACATTAATGGGACTCTAGGAGGAGACAAGAGCATTTTTTGACAACACACATAAAATTCACTGTAGTACTATGGCATCATACACATATTACAATATTATACATTGATAATTAAGCATTTAATATACCATTTAAAATGCCAACACAGTTTCAGGCTCGGCAGGTAAAGAGTCCTTGGTAAGAATTAAGACAAGAGGTATGTACTAATTTTCATCTGTATAGATTCAAATAAAAACATCATAACACACGAATCTGACCTTTACATGATATGTCTTCCTGTGCAACATTTTCAGCTTGAACCGGGGACTACAGCACTGATCCTGTTGCATAGCAAACCTAAGAAAACCCAGAAATGGAATGGGCCCTGCTTTCAAATGCCAATTCTGCTTACATTCTGTCGACAGAACGAGTTTAAGAGCACAGACTTGTACAGTCAATAATCATAATCGGCCACTTTGTACTGCTTGCTAAGTGGTAGCAAGGCGTGTGGATGTGGGAGGGACCTCAAAGAATGGAGGCCTGGAATATGCAACTGACAGTTGTATTAAACAGCCAACTTTTCTTATCGTTTTGCCATAAAAAGCCAGAGACATTATAAATTCATTTTATATATGTGTTTCCCTCCTTGTTCCCAGCAGAACAGTCAAAGCCAAAGGAACATTCCTCAGAGAGCTTCCCGGCTCCAGCATTCCATTCTGCCTACACAATGAATGGAGGCTTTGTACATTATTTGACTTGCTCTCACAGATTTGTATGCTTCTGTTCAACAACTTTAAAAATTCATTCTGAAGCTCCGAAAAACTGGATTGATCTGTGTGACTAAAAAATTTTCTCCCTGCCCCCCCACCTCATACTCTTTCTAAAATTTAATTAAATGACTCTGCTGAAGTAAGAGGGAAAGTGGCAGCAACAACATGTTAGTAATTCTAAAGAAGTAGCTCATGTCTGCAGCCATAGCCATTTTAAATGCAGAAGTTTGAGTGCTGCAGAAGTAAGGTAGATGGACAATGAATGTTTCTTGTCACTATTTTTGGCAGCCAAAGTAGCCAAGATGGACTCAGAATACTGGAAAAGGAATACAGATGGGATGACCTCAGATGCTAAAGGAAGGAAATAAAACAGATGGAAGAACATCTATCCTTATCATACAAAACTTGGGGATGTTTTGGAATGTTATAGCTGGATTTTAAAACTAGAAAATATCGTAGAAAATTATTCATGAGTTTCTTGCTGCATGTAGTTTAATCAGATAGACATCATTTCCAGGATTTTATTCTATCTTTCTGTCTCATTGATACACTGGGAAACACCACACACCATAAACACACATACACAGACAGAGACAGAGAAAGAGACAGAGAGAGACAGAGAGAGACAGACACACATACACACACACACACACACAGAGAGAGAGAGAGAGAGAGAGAGAGAGAGAGAGAGAGAGAGAGAGAGAGTTTTGCTACCCAGGTTGGGCTAAGACTCATGATTTTCCTGTCTCAGTCTTTGAAACTTTGTTGTTACATACATGCAACACCACATATAGAATTTTGCTTCTTCATTTTCTAAATCTATATGGTATACCTAATTTTCCATTACTTCAGCAAAAGAGTAAGGTGATTTAATTATCTAAATAATTCAGAACAGAAAAACAGACCTAATTTTGAGAGCATTCCTTAACTTGTCTCTTACTTTGTTTGTACACCACCCAAAGTTTCTATCCAGAACATGCATTCATGGAACCAAGACTTGTGTATGTTCAGGGGAAAAAAACTATCATATTCTCTCCCCCTCTCTCCCCTTTCTCTTGCTTTCTGGAACTCAGATGTTTTTAAGGTCATAATACATGGAAGGCCTCTACCACCACTAAGATACATCCCCAGGCCCAGAATATAATTGAACCAATAGAATGATTGTTCAAACCACCTGAGCATATAAATGATCACACATTTGAACTTTTCTGTCTTGCCCTGATAGCAAAGAACCAGTTTTAATTACTAGTTACTTAAACTCATGTGCAGCGTGAAACCATCAACATTTTTCTTTGCTGAATAAGTGAGGAATTCTGAGGTGCAAATAGAATGCCGATTCATTAATGTGCTAATTTTCTTCTTTTCCATAACTGGGTAAAATTTACTGCATATACATATCTTTGTTGTCTCATTAACAAAGAAAAGAACACAAAATGAGTAAGTAAGTATTTATCTAGTAGCAATTATTTGTTTAGCTTTGGCATCATGGGAAATATAGGAGAAATGCAAGTAATAATTCTGTCTTTAATTTTAAAAATCAAGTGTGCATTTTTCTTTTAATTCATTTATATTAGCAACTGAATTTTGATGAGGAGTTCTTGCCAAGTCTCATAAACACTAGGAACAAAACTCCTCCTTTTAGAAAGGAATACTGGCTGAAGTATTGTGTTAAACCTGGCAGGCAAATCTATGTCAGTTATAGTTTTCTATGTTGTGGTGGTAGTATAGAGCAACAAATTAGAGAGGTGCAGTATGGACTTTCTATGTCACACAGTTCTTATTAATCTACCACCCGAGTTATTTCTTCTTAGCACTGACTCCTAGTGAAGCACATCTCATTTTCTATGTGTCACAGATAAGAGAACTTTAACTGACTTGCTTAGAGTCGTGTATCTAGTAAATGTTAGAACTGGGAAATTGATCTGGCTTCCTTTACTTTACCAGATTCTAGGCTGTTTCCAGTAACATACTGTGCATGATCATTAGATAAAATACTCAGTAGCCATTGAAGCTGCACAAAGAAAACTCCAATGGTAAAAGAAAGGAACACTGAAAGATAGCATTAATAATTTTGATTTAAAGAAAAACACACAAAAACATTTACCCACACAGATCACTTGTTTCGAGTGAAAAAAAAACTGACTAGATTGTTCAGTTTGCAACAGGATGCTCAGAGCCACCTACAAAAAAACTATGCTGAAATTGTCTCTTTACTTTAAGATATTTCTGCTGTCAGAGAAGAAATTATCCCAGTGATTAATCTTTTTGTTTGCAAGACCTTAGGGATAATTAGTTACATCAAGATATGACCTAAAATATCATTATAAGCATTGTTTTGTCACATTCCTGTGGGATGGCAGACTAGTGCCAAGTCTGTCAAGACCCATGCGCACTGCCTTGGACCTGAAGTAAATATTGGTAAGCGACTCTCTCCTAATGGTTATAATGAAGATTTTTCACCACCACCCGGCAGTGGGAGTTGTAGGTGAAGAGGCAACAAGATACAGCAGGTAGGATGAAATATACACCTATTTGCATAAAACTACCAGGAGGTCATAGGTCTTAAGCTGACATTATATTTAGCAAACATAGAAAAGCAACAAGTTGGTAGAGATAATAGACAGGATTCTCAGAAGGTAATCAATCTGAACACAGGATACTTTTTTATAGAAAATTTTAGTTTTATTGCATTTCTGGACTAACTAGAAAAGATCAATCAAGTCATAGGTACTACATCCATTGTGGGCTAACTGGTATTTCTTTGTTCTCTTTGTGATTGTGTTTCCCTAGGGGAAAAAAAAAACAGTAGCTAGTGAATAGTGAAAAAGTATTCTATATATATATATATATATATATATATATATATATTATATACATATATACTCTATATATACAAGAGCAGCACCATACTTAAGACTTACTTTTCACTAGGCACAGATCAATGAACTGTATATGCTGAAGTTTATTTAATCTTTTCAATAGTCATTTATAGTAAGCAACATTATTATCTTCATTTTCTATGTCAGAGTGAGAATTTATAGTAAAGTTAAGCAATGCCCATGATCACATATCACATAGCTAACAAACAGTGCTCTAAGATTTTGAACCTAGATACTCAGAGGTCAGGGCTTATGCTCTTAACCATAAGGGTATATTACCTCTGAGGTTTTAACTGACTGGTGATGACTTTTCCTATTTATATTATTCCTACACATATTTCAGTAAATATAGCATTGCTGTGAGAAAGTGGAAACTATTATTGTTTTCAGTACTCCAAGAATGACTTGACGATCTTATTATTCTGGAAATTGTTAAATAGAGCTGAAGCAGTGGATGGGAATACAACAAGAATGAACACGAAGTTGAGAAAATGAGTGCAAATGGAAAAATGCTAGGCACTCCTGGAAAAGAAAATGTATAGCTTAAAAAGCTCTATAATTCTGTAGAATAGTCATCGATGAGCACCAAGAAGGCTCAGACATGCTATTATAAGGACATGAGAGAGCAGAAAGATTGAGTCAGGGGAAGAATAGAGGAGAGCAATAAAAGAGATATCATAGAGGGAGCCATTATAAGTTTAAAGAGAAATCTGGCACTGGGGAAATGTCCAGAGATCTACAAGGATGACCCCAACTAACAATATAAGCAGTAGTGGAGAGGCTACCTTAAATGCCCTTATCTGATAGTGAGATGCCATCCAGTAGCTGATGGACGCAGAAGCAGACACCCACAGCTTAAACATTGAGCTGAACTCCAGGAATCCAGTTGCTGAGAGGGAGGAGTGAGAAGCAAAGGGATCAAGACCCAGCTGGAGAAACCCACAGAAACAGCTGACCTGAACAAGGGGGAGATCATCATGGACCCCAGACTTGTAGCTGGGAAACCAGCATAGGACTGTTCCAGACCCCCTAAACATGGATGTTAGTTTGGAGGTCTGAGCAATCTATGGGGCCTCTGGTAGAGGATCACTGTTTATAACTAGTATACGAATGGACTTTGGGAGTTCACTCTACGCGGAGGGTTACTCTCTCAGCCTAGACACACAGGGAGGGTCTAGGCCCTCCTCCAAATCATATGACAGACTTTTAAAAATCCCCCATAGCAGGCCTCTCTCTCCCTGGGCTACAGAGAGGTGATGAGATAGGCGTTCAGTGAGGGTCAGGGGAGTAGGGGAGGAAGAGGAAACTTGGATTCACAGGTAAAACGTGTTTGTTTCTAATTTAAACTAAAAAAGAAATCTGATCATGGTTTACAATGTTATTGAGTGAGTATGCTACTTTAGGTAGGAATTTTAGAAATCCCCACATGTCCTTTTTCACTGAGATTCTAGTTTCCTGTTATAAATTCCCCTTTTTACTGGGCAGTGGCGGCATACTCCTTTTATTCCAGCACTTGTGAGTCAGAGACAGGCAGATCTCAGCGGGTTTGAGGCTAGCCTGGTCTACAAAGCTAGTTCCAGGACAGCCAGGACTGTTTCACAGAGGAGCCCAGTCTAGAAGAACCAATAAAATAAAATAAAATAATTTCTCCTTTCAGCACCCAAAGAAAACTTAAGGCAAAGCAACCAAACAGACATAAGTTTACTTCTTCCTCTTTCCCTTATTAGCAGCTTAACTTTGGGAATGTTTTCTAGTCTCCAGCTTCACTAAATATTAATAAATAGTAAATAACTAGCTAGTGGGTTGCTTTGAATGATACAGGGAATAATTTTGTAAAATACTCTGAACAACATCCAGAACACAAGTCTTTAATAAATGATATGCAATATAAGGCTTATTATTACAAGAAGATCCAGATGGACACCAAGTGATAAAAATAGACTTCATGAAGTGATGAGACTTGTCTTGGGTCAGAAGAAATAGACAGAATTGAGAAAACAGGCAAGAAGACACTCCAGGTGGGAAGACTAGTGTAAAAAGCCCTTGATGTGAAAGAAACTTAATTTGTGAGCAGCAGCAATAAAATGCAGTACTTTAATGGAACAGAAAATGAGTGGTAGGGAGAAATTGAATCGCTCAAATTCCTTAAATTAAATAGGTGAGAAAACTACTTAGAAAGTGATTGAAAATAAATGTTTGTAACAGAAAGTACAAAGGCAAGTTTACTGAATATTTCAGTTATACTATGTCATTCAACATCTAGAATGATCCTTGATGTTCATACGTAATAAGGCAATTGTGGAAGGTTATTAATAGTTATACCATTTTAAATAGAAAAAAACATAAAGAATGAAGGTAGTAATAATTAGTGCTGTACTCTTTTTTTTATTATTCCAAACAATGGGTGAGCAGACTATTATAAATCATGGTATTTCCTTACCTATGTATATAGAATTAATTGTCTTTAAAAAGGGATTCAGCAAATTCATTTAGTCACCATAAAAACAATAGTATGGAGAGTCCTTAGACAGCTAAAACAACATGGCCATGTGTGTAAGCAGCTTCACCCCTTGACAGTCAAAGGAGATAGAATCAATGTGCTGAAGACACATCTACGCCTCTGTTTTATTGTGCACTATTCAGAAAGAGTTAAGACATGGGCATAATGTAAGTCTTCATCATTCAATGAGTGCACAAAGAAAACATGTTACTAGACACAATGGGATAGTATTCAGACACAAAGGAGGTTCAATCTTATCATTTACCAGGACATGAATGAACCTAGAAGACAAACACATACTTAGTGAAATAACATAAACATAAACTGAGAACTGTTATATGATCTCAATTACACAAACAAAAACCATGTTAAAAATAGTTGAAATCATAGTTGAGAGCAAAGTAACAGTTATCAGGAGTTAGGTGAAGGGGCATATGGGAAGGGGTACAAATAAAGAGTTTCAGTGGAAATGAACTATATTCTTCAGAGAAATTTAAAAATGCTGGGTAGAATAAAAGATTTTTCACAAAATGATAAGCAAGCAAGGTAACAGAGTTGCTATTAAAATATGACACTGCATTCCATAAATGTATACAATTGTTGACTGTTAATTAAAAATACATTAATTGACTAGAAAAACAACATTCTCTAACTTCAAGATCACTGAGAAATAAGAAAACAAACAAACACAGAAACAATAAAAATAAATGGCCACATTGCTCTAAAATTTTATTATTGCTAGATCACCTCTGATGGTTTTTTGAGAGTAGTTAGTATATAAATAATTAAAAGAACAATAGTTTCTCCTACAGCTTACTAAGAGTGAAGAGTGACTTGATTTCTAACTGTATATAATGTTAGAGACAATATCCAGAACAGATAGAAGCTATCCTTGTGGACTAATAATTTGAGAACAGTGTGAAGTGTGAGCTCAGGCTCATACAGTGGGGTTTTTCATGCATTAGTAAGTAGTAATTATGGAAGGCATCAATTGGCTTTATAGCAAAGCAAAATAATTAATTGCAAGAAACATGAACCTGACAGTCCGGGCAGTGGAGGAGAGGACGGCCCAGAAGCCCTTCCCCTAGAATGAGAGTGATGACTACTCTCTATGCTATCCTAGAGTCCTCATCCAGTGGCTGATGGAAGCAGAGACAGACATCCACAGAAATACACTGAGCTGAAATCTGGAACCTAGTTGAAGAGAGGGAGGAATGAAGAATGAAGGGGTCTGTACCAGGTTGGAGAAACCCACAGAAACAGTTGGCCTGAAAAAGGGAAAGCATATCGACCCCAGACGCTCTTTGGGAGGCCAGTACGGGACTAATCCAGCCCCCGATCATGGATGCCATCGGGGAGTCCCTTGCACTCCTGGGAGCCTCCAGAGGTGGACTGGCTTTTTGCCCTGGTGTATGTGGGGGACTTCGAGAGCCCATCCCACTTGAAGGGATGCACTCTGTCTCTGAACACATGGGGAGGGTCCCAGGCCCAGCACAGGAAGATTTGGTGGACTTGGTGGAGCCCCGGTTGGGGGCCCTACCCTGCCTGGGGAGTGGTGGGTGGATGGGGTGGGGGGTAGGTTGGAGGTGGGGGAGAAGGAATGGGGGTAAGGGGAGGGAGAGGGAGAGGGAGAGGGGAATTATATGTGAAACAAGCCTGTTCCCTAACTTGAATTAATAATAAAAAATAAAAAAAAGAAACATGCCTCTGAGTTCACCAGAGAGAGTAGATTGGTGTTCAATAAACTTGAAGAGAAATCCAACATATGTGAATGCACTATTAACCAAAACAAGTGCTTTCAAAAGATTTTACTATTTTAGTGAAGTTGAACAAAGCGACAACAACTACATAAAAATTCCTTTAGCTTGCTTATGCTCAATAATTCATTCAACATTATCTGTAAATAGCTGAACTTTCCAAGTGTAGACACACAAACACAGTTACACTGTGAGATTAGAACAGAAATAAATGCTACATTTTGATTGAGAATTCCTCAAAAAAATTATTGATTCTTTAGGAATTTAACATCATGTACCCCCATCCCACTCATTTCCCAGTCCTTCCAGGTCCACTCTCCAACCTTGCAGCCTCCCTGCCAAAAGAAAATGAAAAAATGGAAATTAAAATAAAAAATCATGCCCCTTCTCTGTCTTCCTGGCCTCTCTATCACTTATTCCTCCACCAAAGTGGCATTGGGAGCTGTGAGTTGCCATGTGTCTTAGAGTATATCCTTTTGTTCAAACAGCTTTACTTGTAAATATTCAGTGCAATGTTCAGTCTGGTTCAAAGCTTCAGACTCCTGGTACACCATCACTGAAACTGCTCTTGGGTATTATGCTTCTGTCCCAAGTCAAGGAGATCCTATGGCTATGATTCTGCCTGTCTGATCCCTTCACAGGCTCCAGTAGGTCACAGGTGGGGTAGATGTTGGGGCTGGGTTGACTCAATGCACTGAATGTGAGCTTGGGTTATAGTTGGGTTGTTAATCCCAGGCCTCCACCAGAACTACCCCAATGACACTTGGGACCAGATCTCCCTCAACCTCACCATCAGGGCCAGCTCTCCTGTACCCATACCACCAGGGCCAACACTATCTTTTAAAGTTATTTAGCATTAAAATTTTTAAGTCTAACCCCAATTGTCTCAATTTCATTTAGTCCGTTATGCTCTCAACCACTATCCCCTTCCATTGTTGTGTGTTATTTTTTTAACCCATGGAGTCCACTTAGTGCTTCCAGTATGTTTATGGTCTACTGGAGCATGAGTAGCTTCTCAATGGCTGCAACCTTTAATAAACCCAATTATCCCTCTCCCAGCAGCCAAAGTTGCTGATAACTCCTCAGGTAAGGGTAGAAGTTGGTGATCCCTTCCCTCTTTTATGTTGGGATTTTCTGGCTTGGTCTTCACAGATCTGTGAGTTCATATGTGCAACTGTCATGTTCTAACACCAAATCTTTAAAACTGTGCCTACCAACCAGAATGAAAGAACCTAATTTGTTTGGTATTTGCAAATCATTTTTAGTGATTCATTTTCCTGCATGTTACAAATGTTATCAGTCTGTTATTAATTATACATTAGAACCAGTAAAAATGGACTTTTTGAGAAGTTATCTATATTAAGGAATTAGACTGTCTTGGTCTTTTAAGGACTTTAGCCTTGTCACCCAAGGTTCCTAGCTAGACCAGGAAATAGTCTTGAGGAGAGAGTGACTACAAGAGTGACTTCCTTTTTCTTCTATATGTGGCCATTGCAATTCTGTTTAAAGCAGCAGAATGTCATCTCAAGGGAAGCAAGAGTTAATTTAAAGACTGCTGCTTGGCTCAGAGCCAGGTTGCTCTTGGTAGCTAAGGAATGTGCTTTCAGGTCTACTGCATTGCAATGGATCTTAAATGCTGGGCTATGGATTTAGAAGTCTATAAGCTTTGCTTTAAAAATGTCTGTTATTAAAGTCCTCTGAGACTATTATCCTGCAGGGTTTGTTGTCTTTGCTTTCATGTCTCACTTGAAAATTCTCACACTTCAGCATGAGAATAAAAGGGAGAAGGGATATGCTTTCTTGCCTCAGTATATTCCCAGGTGCAAAGCTTTATTTTAAATTCTAGTCTTTAAAAATGTCAGTCCTAGGGTGAATTACTCCTGGAGGAAACTGTCCAAAATCCCATTTGTCAGACTGCCTTAAGCAATCCCATATTGCATGGTTATCCTTTACCTTGCAGCTAATATCCTCTTTTAAGTGAGTACATACCATGTTTGTCCTTCTGAGTCTGGGTTACCTCACTCAGGATGATCTTTATATTTCTGTCCATCTGCCAGCAAATTTCATAATGTCATTGTTTTTAACAGCTAAATAATACTCCTTTGTATAAATCTACCACAATTTTTAAACCATTCTTTAGTTGAGGGACATCTAGGTTGTTTCCAGTTTTGGGATATTAGAATTAAGGCCACCAAAAATACAGCGGATCAACTGTCATTTTGATATAGTAAGGCATCCTTTGGGTATATTCCCAGGTGTGATATAGCTGAGTATTAAGGTAAACCAATTCCCAATTTTTTGAGAAATTGTCATACTGAGTCAAAAATGATTGTACAAGTTTGCACTTGCACCAGCAATGGAGGAGTGTTCCTCTTTCTCCACATCCTCTCTAGCATGAACTATCGTTTGTGCTTTTTATCTTAGTAATTCTGACCAATGTAAGATGGAATCTTAGAGTTGTTTTGATTTGCATTTCCCTGATGATTAAGAGACAAGCCAAAAACCTAGGGCAGTGGAATCTCCCAGGAATTTATGAGGGTGACCCTAGCTAAGACACTTAGCAATGGGGTCTACAGCACCTGCACCAGCCATCACCTGTAACCAGGCAAGTCTTCCAGTGGCAGGCTTTGGACTCACACCCAGCACATAACCTTTGACCTACAATTTTCCCTGCCTATGAGATATGCTGGAGTAAGATGGTACAGAATTTTTGGGAGTAGCCAACCAATGACTGGTCCATCTTAAAATCCATACCATGAGAGGTAACCCACCCTTGACACTGCCTGGAGGACTAGGATATAGAGCCTAGAGAGTCCAGAGACCTAGGATAGAACCAGATATAGCTGGTAATTTTAAAAATCAATGAAATGATTCCTAATGATATTCTGCTATTCTCATATATTGTTGCCTTTTCCAATTGTCATCAGATCGGCTTTATCCAGAAACTGATGGAAACAGATGCTGAGACCTACAGCCAAGATTAGGCAGAGCTCAGGGAATCCTGTGGAAAAGGGGATGGAAGGAAGGATGTGGGAGTCAAGGGGGTTAGAGACACCACAAGAAAACTCACCGAATCAACTAACCTGGGCTCATAACAGCTCACAGACTCTCAACCTCCAACCAGAGACCTTGCATGAGATGGACCTAGGTCCTCTGCATATATGTTACAGTTGTGTAACTAGGTTTTCTCATGGGTCTCCTAACAGTGGGAGCAGGGGCTGTCTCTGACTCTGTTGCCTTCTTTTGAGACCCTTCCCTCCTACTGACTTGCCTCATTTAGCCTTAATAGGAGAGGAGGTGCCTAGACTTATTACAACCTGATATGCCATGGCTGGCTGAAGTACAATGGAGGCTGTCAATTTTATAAGAGAAAGGAGCAGGAGTGGATGAGAAGAGAGGGAGGTTGGGGGGAGGGACTAGTATTAGAGGAGGGAGGGAATAGAAACTATGATCAACCTGAAAAAAACTAATTAATTAATTAAAAACCCTATACTCTACTAAGTAGAATAATAGAAAAGAAAATGATAATTTTATCAATGGGCATCACCTACCAAAATTAAACCAAGATCAGATAAACGATTTAAATAAACCAATAAGCCCCAGTGAAATATAAGCAGTCATTAATTATCCCAACCAAAAAAAGAACCAGGAAAGATACTTTTACCACAGAATTCAACCATTCAAAGAAGTTAACACAATTACTCCTCAAACTATTTCAGAAAACAGAAAGACAGAACATTGTCCAGTTCATTTTATGAAGTCACAATTACCTTGATACAAAAACCACATAAAGACTCATTTCTTTAATAACATAAACATAAAAATACTTGGAAAATATTTCCAAAACAATTCAAGAACATATCAAAAAGACCATTCACCATTATCAGATATGCTTCATCCCAGTGATGCAAGGATGGCTGAATATACAAAAATCAGTAAATGAAATCCACTATGTAAACAAACTGAAAGGAAAAAGGCACATTAGAGGCAGAAAAGGCCTTCAGCAAAATCTAACACCCCTTCATGATGAAAGTCTTCGAAAGATTTTGGATACAAGGAACATACCTAAACATAATAAAGGCAATATACAGCAAGTCAATAACCAGCATCAAATTAAATGCTATGAAACACAAAGCAATCACACTAAAATCAGGAAGAAGACAAGGTTGTCCATTCTCTCCATATCTATTCAATTGATGTTTTAACTTCTAGCTATGTCTATAAGATAACTGAAGTAGATCAGGGGGTACAAGTTGGACAAGAAAGAGTAAAACTATTATTATTTGTAGATGATATGATAGTATGTATAAGTGACTCTAAGCTGTTACTTTCAGCAAAGTTGCTGAATACAAGATTTTCTAAAACAAACAAACAAAATACCAGGATCCCTCCTTTATACAAATAATGAATGGACTGAGAAAGAAATCCATTCAGAAAATGACCTTCAAAATAGCCTCAAATATTACAAAATATCTTAGTGTAACCAAGGAAGTAAAAGACTTATATAACAAAAACTTTAAGTATTTGAAGAAATTGAAGATGATATCAGAAGATAGAAAGAACTCCCATGCTCATGGATCAGTAGGTTTAATGTACTAAAAACAGGCATCCTACCAAAATCAATCTTTATAATTCTTTAAAAATCATGAAAGGAAAATTGTCAACTTTATATGGAAAAAAACAAAAACATGATTGCTAAAACAATACTGAACAACAAAACTACTTCTGGAGATATCACCATCCCTGATTTCAAGTTGTATTATAGGATTATTAACAATAGAAACCACATACTATTGACATCAAAGTAGATATGTTAATCAATAGAATCAGATCGAAGACCCAGGCATCAATCCTCACAGTTATGTGTAACAGTAAGTCCTCACCCTATGCCCTGAGGTTCACAGAGGAAGAAGGGAACCTGCCACAATGAGCCACCTTCCTGTGACTAGTCAAGCAGTGGTAGAACCTTGGCAGCTGGTGGTAATGTTATGAACTTCCATGTAAACTTCACAAAAGCTTAAAAAGTTGATTTTTAGCAGCAAAAGATCAGAGACAAAGAATACCTTTAATCCCAGCACTTGGGAGGCAGAGGCAAGCAGATCTCTGTGATCTCAAGGCTGGGGGTGGTGGCACATGCCTTTAATCCCACTTCAGACACCATTCTGTAACAGGAAGTCTTTACTCCAGGCCACCCTAGCCCTGCTGCCACCTGGGTGCTTTCTGCCTGCTGCCACATTAAGGTCCCAAGTACACACAGAGACTTATATTAGGTACAGTTATGGACACCTGATTTTTGATAAAGAAGCCAGAAATACACAATGGGAGAAAGGCATCAACAAATAGTTCCAGTGAAACTGGATATCTGCATGTAGAAGAATGCAACAGGCCGGGCATTGGTGGCACATGCCTTTAATCCCAGCACTTGGGAGGCAGAGGCAGGCAGAGCTCTGTGAGTTCGAGGCCAGCCTGGTCTCCAGAGCGAGTGCCAGGATAGGCTCCAAAGCTACACAGAGAAACCCTGTCTCAAAAAAACAAAAAAAAAGAGAGAGAGAATGCAACAGATCCATTCTTGCACCCTGCACAAAACTCAAGTCCAAGTGGATCAAAGACCTCAACATAAACCCAGATACTTTGAACCTGACAGAAAAGAAAATGGGGAGAGTAGTCTTGAAATTATTGACACAGGACACCAATTCCTAAATATAACAACCATAGAATGGGCATGAAGATCAACAATCAAGAAATGGGATCTCATGAAACTGAAAACCTTCTGTAAGGAAAGGTAAATCATGAGTTGGACAAAGTGGCAGCCTAATGAATGGGAATTTATTTTTTACAAACTTACATCTGATAGAGGACTAATATCCAAAACATATAAAGAACTTAAGAAACTAGATACAAAAAAAGAAATAATCCAGTTAAAATTAGGGTGCAGATCTAAATAGAGAATTCTCAGTAGAGAAAACTCAAATGGCCGAGAAACACTTCAATAACTGTGCAACATCCTTAGCTATCAGGAAAATGCAAATCAAAACAAATCTTAGATACCATCTAACACCTACAAGAATGGCTAAGATCAATAACAAAAGTGACAGTTCATGTTAGAGAAGATGTGGAGCAAGAAGAATACTCCTCTACTGCTGGTGGGAGTGAAAACTTGTACAATCACTTTGGAAATCAATATACTGGTTCCTCAGAAAATTGTGAATCGTTCTACTTCAAGATACAAGCTATACCACTCTTGGACATATACCCAAAGGACACTTCATCCTATGACAAAGACACTTGCTCAACCATGTTCATTGCAACTTTAATAATAATAGCCAGGACCTGGAAATAACCTAGATGTCCCTCAACTGAAAAATGGATAAAGAGAATATGGTAGATTTACACATATTACTCAGCTATTATAAAACAACAACACCATGAAATTTTAAGGCAAATGGGTGTAACTAGAAAAAATAATCCTGAGTGAGGCAATCCAGACCCAGAAAGGCAAATACAGTATGTATTCACTTATAAGTGGATATTAGTCATTAACTAAATGATAACTAAGTTACAATCCATAGACCCAGTGAGGTTAAGTAAAGAGGAGGGAGAAATGGAGAATAGATTTTGTGACTGGACTGGTGGCAGGTCATGGAGGTGGTGGGATGGAGGGAGAGTATATGGCATGATACAGCTAGAATCAGGAGTCATTAGGGGGGGCTGTGTGGAAATCAAATGCAGTGGAAATTTACTGGAATTTATGAGAGTAATCCCAGTGAGAACTAATTTTGGAGGATATGGATTCTGAATGGGCCATTTCTTGTAGCCAGGCAAGGCTCCCAGTAGTAGGACTGGGTTGCATTCAGTGGTGCTGTTGGTCAAGGGGCTTCCAGGGAGAACCCCAACCAACCAAGGCTGATGCTAGGGCAGAGGCTTGCTCTCTGCAAATGGACAGCGGGGACCACTGCTGAGGACAACTTCCATACAGCTCATTAAACATATAGATATTGAGATAGTACCTACATGGAGCCATCATCCCTAGGTTCTAGTCTCTTTCATTCAGGAAGATACTCCACAGGCTACTGAGAGAGAAGCTGGACAGCAACCCAGTCACAAAACCCTCAACCTACAAAAAGCCTTGCCTGAAAGATGTGGTGGTGCAATAGTGGTACAGAACTTGTGCAAGCGTCCAACCAATTTTTGGTTTAACTTGGAGCCTATCGCCAGAAGAGAGAGCCAATGCTCAGTACTGCCTGGATGGCCATGAACCAGAGACTAGATAGCTGGGAGACCTAGGGTAGAAGCAACTGGTTAAAAATTCTGTTGCACTCCTAGGTTGGGGCCTTGTCTAGTCATCAGCAGAGAAACATCCTCTGGCATCATTTGGGAGCGGCCCACAGTCAGACATAATGTGGAAACAGAGTCTGAAGTTCATGTCTCCATTGTGTCCCTCCTTGCAGGGCTCAGGGAACCCAATGTAGTAGGTGGCAGAAAGATTGTAGTAGTCAGAGAAGCTGGAGGATACCAGTCGAACATGGCCTGCTCAATCAACTAATCAGAGCTGAAATGGTCTCACAGAGACTGAAGCGCCAAGCACCCCTTGTACGAGGTCCCCTGTGTATATGCTGTGGCTATTTGCTTGGTGATTTGTGGGATTCTTAACTTTGGGAGTGTATGTATTTTTAGTCATTTGCCTCATTTGGGTCTCTTTTCCTCCTGTTGGGTTTTGTTTAGCCTTAGTGTGAGGGTTTTTGCCTTGTCTTATTGTATTTTGTTTTGTCATGTTTGGTTATTGTCACTCGGAGGCCTGCTGTTTTCTGACATGAGATCGAGGGGGAGTGGATCTAGAGGAGTAGGGACTTGGGAGTAGGGGAGGAGTGTAAGGATTAGAAACTGTGGCCAGGATATATTTTATTCAAGATGAATCTATTTTCAATTAAAAACAAAAAGGAAATGAAAAATAGTAATAAAATGAGGTAGTGACTTTATCTGATTCAGGCTTTAAAGAAGCCACTACATGGAGATTTAAAAAGATTGAAGATGCAAGAGGAAAGAAGTCCATTTATAGTTTAGTCCCTCCACTACAGCAAGAGAATATGCTGGCCTTGATTAATATGATTACCCAGAGAAGTGGACTGGTGGGAGATATATTTAGGTTCTAACTTCTGTCATTTATGTTTTTAAGAGTTTGAGAAATATGAAAAATACTTTAAAGTCTCTTTTTATGTATAATCTATAAAGAAAGTCAACAATATCTGACTTACACTATTTGATAAAGATTACATGACATCATATGGGTAGAACATCCAAGTGCCTAACCCAGTGAGTGTTCATTAGAGTTAAATGCCTTGGTTGTCTCATCCTTCTTCCATGACTCCCACCCTGTTAGCCTAGACTATCTAAGCAGCTTTTAAGGAAAATTGAATACCAGATTCATAGAAATGGGGGCCACACCCATAGGCAGCTGCTAATAGGGAGTGTTAATGAAGGTCATTGGATGAAATTCAAAGTGTACAGAGTAGCTACTGATGGTTCAGGAAGTAGACTGCTATTTGATCATATAAAGATAAGATGTCAGTATAACTTCCTGGAAACAAGCATAACAATAAAAACAGTACTGGGCCATGATTATTGGGAAGGTACTTTTAAGGAAAAATTGCAGTAGAGAGAGAGAAAGGTGTTAGGAGATCTAGATGACAGTTCTAACCATTCATAAACCAGCAAGGCAGTCATTTTCTTGAGTTCTTTGAGCAATAGCAATATATGCATATATGACTCAACCTCATCTTTTTCTTACCCTACCTTAGGAAGGATAAATTTCAGGCAAGGGACGACTCTTTATAAAATCATTTTAAAGCTAGAAATTCTATTTTAGATTTGATTTCCACATATAGGATATTCTGCATTAGGCATTCCTAAAATACATTAGTCTGAGTTCTAAAGGATACAATCTCTTGAAAAAAGGTTGGCAGAGTAACCCTGTTTCAGATTCTTTTAAAAGCTGTATGCCATGGATGCAATGAAGAATTAATATTGATATCAATTTGGTTCACAGTTCTGCTGCTGGATGTTAGAGGCAGCTGTAAGACAGGCTGGGTTTTCTTTTTTAACACTTTCTTTAAAACCCACACAGAAGACCTATATACCTCTGCAACATTATTACAGATATTATTTATACTGCTTTATTGCTCATGATTGGATAAACATTTCCTACACAAGATATCTTGTAGAAATTCACTGCCAACAGTAGTCTCAAAGGCCTCTACAGACAAACACCAGACTGCACAGGTAAATCATAGAGACAACTGTATACAGAAAGCATAGAGTGGTGAAGGTGCTTTTAGATTTGTGCTATGTTTTATGGGAAGGAATCAGCTTGAGTGAAAATAACTATCCATATTTAAAGGTAGACAGCTAGATTTTTCAAACACTGAAATATATTTATGGTTGCAGAGCCATAAAGAGTAGTGGGAGTAAGGTACAGGAATTAGAAACAGGGAACGCTTGACATCTTATGCAACCCTTATACCAATCCTGTAAGTACATTTTCTTAGAGTCAGTCTTTTGTTTATGTTATGCATATGGGTGTTTTGCCTGCATGTATGTATGTGCATCATGTGCAGGCAGTGTTCATGAAGGCCAGAAGAGGGCATTGGATCCCCTAGAAGTGGAGCTACAGACAGTTGTGAGCTGCCATATGGATGTTGGGAATCAAACTCAGGACCTCTGGAAGAACAGCCATTGCTCTTAGCCAATGAGCCTTCTCTCCAGCCACAGAAATACATGTTCTTATCTGTCAACTGAGGAAATCACAATTTAGGGAGATTAAATAACTCTTCCCAATTCCATTGCTGCTATGTGGCTGAGGCAAATTCAGAGCAGACATATATCTGGATTTATGTTTGCACTAAACTCAATTTTTTTCTCTACTTACCAAATACAAATCAAACAACTTGCAATTTGACTTCATGTAACACAGAAACATAATTTAAAATGAAGATACTTGTGGATATTCAATTTGAGAAATTTACTAGGGTACTCTGAGAGCAATCAGTAACAACTGAAGTATTTTCTCAATCAGAATGGTTATCCAAATCTTTCACAGTTCCTTTAGTACTAATACTGTAACTTAATTTTAAGATACTGATGACCAAATATAAGGTCTTTTTTCATTCATTTATTTAGCTCATAAATAAAGTCATGCACAATTATGATACATACTACAGTATGTTCACAATGGCATGGCTAAATTAAACCAATTAACATGTTATATCACACATATTAATCATTTGTTTTGAGAACACTTAAAGTATACTGTCTCACAACTTTTAAAATATAGCATATTGTTATCAACCATATTTATCATGCTCTCAGTAGACCTCAAGACATCACAGAGTCCATGCCTCTTGTGCAACTGCAGGTTTATATCCAAACATAGTGTCTTATGCATGCTAAGCAAATGCTATTCCACTGAGCTACATTTCCAGTTCTTTGTTATATTTCAGTGGTTGTAGATGAATCAAATACATTTATATTCCTAAAATTGCCAACTATATTCTCATAAACAAAGACTCATTTGGTTATAGTTTTCTGTGCCATTAATCTATATTATGTATAGATTTAGAAGTTAGAAAAGCTTATTTCTAGAATCTCTGTCACTAAGTTATTTATTCTTTAGAGATTGTGTTTGAATATTAGAAGTAAGCAATTAGTTGATGTCAAGTCTCGTCCCAAAAGTAATATCTAGGAAGAAGTCAAGAACATATGGCAAAGTACCACAATTACTTTTGATAATACAAGAGAAATCATAGCAGCCATGTAACTAATTTCCTCTGGCTTATTATAATCACAAAGATGCAAAGATACAAAAGCAAAAAACACCCCCAAAAAACACTTCACAACAACCTGAAACATAATAGAACAACTCTACATTAAGGTAAAATTTTAAGCTGGGTTAATGATATGGTTTTAGTCAGGGTTACTATTACTGCGATGAAACACCCACAGTTCCATAAAACAGTTCATTTCCAAAAGCTAAAAGGACAGAAGTTCAAGCAGGACAGGAACCTAGAGGCAGGAGTTGGTGCAGAGGCCATGAAGGTGCTGCTTACTGGCTTGATTTCTAGGGCTTGTATAGCCTGCTTTCCTATAGAACCCATGACCACCAGCCCAAGGATAACACCACTCACAATGGGCAGGGCCCTCCCACATTGATATCTAATTTAGAATAATGCTCTACAGGCTTGCGTATAGCTCAATTTCATAGAGGCAGTGTTTTTTTCGGTTGAGGCTTCCTCCTCTATGATGACACTAGCTTGTGTCAAGTAGATATAAAACTAGCTAGCACAAATAACAATCTAAGTATATGTCTTTCTTTAAGTAGCAGGGCACCTTCAAATATAATTACACAACCTTCTATTTACTAAATGAGTATTCTTTATCCTAAATCTTAAGGTAATAACTTTAAAACCCCTCCAGGTTGGTTATGATAGTTCAGTACTAAAGAGGGTTCTAATACAGCAATGTTAACTGAAGTCCTCTGACATAATTGGGTATGATTCTCTGGTGTTCTTTGGTGAGTTAATTTCTGTTTACTACCAAGTACAGGAAATTACTTCTTCTGGGAAATATAACTCTTTTTGGTGCTTAGCCAATGTCTTTATTCAATTTTGTGTTCTCTCATTGAATAAGGTAGTGACAAGGAGGAAACAAATTGACTGTTTTCAGTATCTGAGAAGAAGGAGGAAGATGGAATAAACACCTAAACAATGTAAAGGTATATAACCTTGGCATATTTGCTGATAAAGATATGCAAATGAGAAACAGACGAAATTCTAAGTGATATATCTTCATTCCTAGATCCTATACTGCAGAGGACAAAATCCACTCAAAAGCTTTCAATTGTAGACCTATAAATCCTTGGTAAAACATTCAATTGAATACAAAGTACTCTATAGCTACTTAGTGCAGGGAGACACTGTAGCCATGCCTCCTAGGAGCTAGCTACAGGTGTGCTTGACTACACCTGTCAGGGCGTGGTCAAGGGAGGTTTAGTATGATGCCTGGGGAGTTCTTAATGGGTGGCAGACACGTGGGGATCCCTTTTCTTTGGACTTTCTAGCTTGTTGTCTCTGGGCACGCTCTGGCTTGTGTTTGGCCAGTATTGTTTGAATGAATATATCATAACCTGTAACTTTTCATTATACCTAGTGCCCAACGTGGGGCTCGAAACCATGACCCTGAGATTAAGAGTCTCAAACCTCCTCTGACCATGTCCTGACAGGCGTAGTCAAGCACACCTGTAGCTAGCTCCTAGGAGGCATGGCTACAGTGTCTCCCTACAACTTAGACCACTTTGTTGAAGCAGGCCTAGGACATTTTTGGATATTTAGTCATAAGATGATGCTCTTTTGTCTAAACATCTCTTTGAGACCAAGGTTTGTTAAGACTTTCCATGCCAGAAAGATAAATGATGTAGTTTCAAGAAGAAACTAGAACACTCACATTTGGCTGTGATTGGTTAATTCACACATCAAAAATTTTTGAATGACCATTACATGATATTACATATTTAAAATATGAGAACTATGCCCCATAGTGTCCTGAGAAAGGAGAAATTGCACTGTATATCATCATTGTCATTAACCTTTAGTGAAAATGAGGAATCCTCATAGTGATCATCAAAGACATGATAACAAGGTTATGGCCATAGTGTTTTACAATAGATAAATGTTTTTCATTCATTCTTCTCATACATGGTTGAAATAACTGTTAAGATGTCATGAATCTCTGCTCTAGAGTGATACAATTTCAAGTTTAACAGAAGAAAGAGCACAAACAAGAGAATAAGAATTTAACATCAATAGTATCTAATTATTACTGTTATTTGGGTAGAAAAGCTAAAAGTAATTCTTTTTGATGCGTACTGTCAGAATTTTGATCCATTCATCTACTGACTTTGTCATCTATTTCTCTTTGGAAACTAGAAGACAGATGAGAGATACCCAAAGCTTTGACTAAATGTACCCTTAAAACCACAGGACTTATTTATTTTAATGGACCTATAGAACAAGTCTTAAGGAAATAAACAAACTGAATAATATGTGGTAATAGTACAGTAGAACATAATCCTATGAGAAATGAGAGTCATTACTGACTGCCACAAGATTGCTGACTGCCACAACAGAAGTCACAATGTTATAGTATGGCCTTAAGAAGTGATTAGGTGCTCACCAGAGAAGTAGGAAATACAATTTAAAGCAGAAGGAAAAGCATGAGTAAAGTTGAAGATAAGATGAGATAAGGTTAGATAAGTACCTATGAAAGCTGGTTAACACTATATGGCTAGAGTAGAGATCTCTGGATGATATGGGGTAAGTAACATGAAGCAATAAAATGAAAATATTGCTATGTGCCTAAATGTATGTGTTTGTGCATATGTGTATTTACATATTCATAGATAGACAGACAGACAGATAGATAGATGAGGCTAGGCTGTGTGGGAGTATTTGCAAACTAACTTTCAGGACTTTTATCTTAAGAAGGTGCTTAATGAATTCAATATGTATCTTTTTGTAACAGTATCTTGTGGTTAGTCAAATGGTATAGTAGAAGAAAGAACAGCAGATGTGGGAGAAAAGTGAATAATATATAATAATAATCTAAACAAGAGAAGATAACAATTTAAACTAAGACAGCAGATACAGAATAGAAAGGGTGTATGTTCAAGAGCTCATAAATATGACTTGGAGAATACAATGTTAATGTGTTAGTGAGTCACAACGTGTTTCTCTTTTGGAAGAGAAAATGTAATGTTTGACACTGATTCATTATTAAAGTGTTATCTGTCTGAGAGGATATGAGTAGTTTGAAATGGGATTTTGAAGAAAGAGTGAAGTTAGAATGGTGCCATTATTCTAGAACTCAGGCATTTTCTACCCATAGCCATGGTTTCCTGGAGTAACCTATTAAATAGGCATTCTCCTATGCTCTTCTAAGCATCTGACTTCTATATGTCATTCACGCATAGTAAACAAAGCACACTAATGTCAAACTTGAGTGAGCTTGAGGGAATTATTAAAACAAGCTCCTAATGACCTTTCATTATACCCATAGATTACGGCATCTTATGGTCCTCATCAGAGAAGCTTCTGTTTGCAATAGATGATTATCAATATAGTGACCCAAAGATGGACAAGGTACAGAACAAGAAACTATAATATGTTCAGCTCTAAATGGAATGTGTACACCCCAGTACCTCCTCCAAAGACTCAGGGATCATTCCAAAAAAGGAAGCAGAAAGAATGCATGTAGTAGTAGACGGCTACAAGAAAATTATAACCTCTGAAAACACAAGACAGAAGCTGTACATATGTACTCACAGTGATTATGACACCATGCAAAAATCTGTGTAATCTCAAGCCAGACAAAATTCCAGCATGGAGACGTGAGTTGGGCACAAGTTTCCACCCCTAGCCAAGGAGTTATTGGAAATTCCAAACTGCTGGGAAAGAGTCAGTTTTTTGTAAGACTATGGACTTTGATAGGTCAACTAGGCTGCAGAGGAAGGCCGCACGTCCCAGAATATTTGGACATTACAAATTGGCCTTGATGAAAAATAAAATCAAGTGGGAAGAGGGGCTTGGGGGGATAAATATGACAAAAACATTTTGTATGAAATTCTAAAAAACCTAAAAAAAATAAATACACTGATTTGTATATCGCAATCCCAGAGTTTGTGATACTGTAGGGTAAACTCTGAGTTCAAGAATGTGCATGTGTTATTAGTGATTTTAAGACCATTATCCATTCCTACAATGAAATATTTATGTATGACAGACCTTAATCATCTGGGTGTTATGGATTCCTTTGAGGAAATCATTGATCCTCTACTTAGAAATCTAGACAAGTACTCATAAATGCAAAATATAACCCATTATTTCATGATCTTCCACGAAGGACTAGGAAGCAATAGCATAGTAGTCCACTGAAACCTACAATCATCTCTACCTTCTAGAAATCCAAGTAATTAATAAAACAACACATCCCCCAAATGCCATCTTAATGGAAAACTCTGAGGAAGAATTGCACCTTGGAAAATGTGACCAAAGTGTGTTTTTCCTTATCTCTATAACTTGAAATTACAATAATGCTGAGGACCAAATGACCAGAATTTAAGGAGAGGACATCTTAAATGACAGTCCTCAGATATTACAAAGAAATTGGGGATGCTAATCACATTCTAATAATAACCTGGCTGTTTTTCATTTTTCCATGCTTTCTTCTTGGGAAATAAATAAAAGAGGAGTGGGTGGGTAACTACTGAGAGAAAAGGCATATTCATCCAGGGGTCTGTCTATGAAAGGACTAGCAGCTTGAACCTCAGGGATAGTGCAATTAGGCTCTTCACTTGTTTTCTATCTCATGGCCCAGTGAAAGAGCTCAAGATCAAAGTATGTGATAATTAAGAACGTGCTTAAAGGAAAACTTGAAACCAGCTGTGCTCCACAAAGAGGTGAGTCAATCACCATAGCAGAGAAAGGAACATTTTACAGTAGAGATATTTTTAAATGACCCTGAAAGAAGACAGAGGTGTTCTTTATTGCATTGTAAACCAATTTTTCACTTAAAAGACCTTGGGCCTGCTCTACATGCGTGCAAAAAATTGAAAACACGAGTCCAGTATTATATTATTAATTTGGCAAATATAAATAAAAATTATGACACTGAGGCTGGGGAAGAGAAGGTTTCCTGAGCCAGAAAGCTGAAGCTTTCTTCCCCACCAAAGAAGGGATAGAGCCACAGACAAAAAAGACCAAATCCCAGGACAATCTAGTTCTCATCCTGTGGGTAACAACCCCTTTGAGTACTTGAATGACCCTTTCACAGGGGTTGTGTATCAGATATTATGCATATCAGATATTTACATTGTGATTCATAAAAGTAGGAAAATCACAGTTATTTTTACAGACATATCAATAAAAATAATTTTATGGCTGAGAGTCACCACAATATGAGGAATTATATTAAAGGGTTGCAGCATTAGGAAGGTTGAGAACCAATGATATAGGGGGAGTGCATCTCTGAGTCAATGAACATATTTTTGTTTTTATTGCATAGGCCACATTGTCTGAAGCCACAAACATTTGCCTGATGATAATGTTTCATCTTCTCTGTCTTCAATTTTTTTTCAGCAAATTTCTATGAGGTCTCATTCTGGGCACATTTACAGAGCAATTACCATAATGATAAAAAAGAGCTTCAAATGAGATTTAAAATGTAATTAAATGGCAGATTAGATGTGGTAACGGAGTTGTGTTGGCCATACATCACATGCCAAAGAGCCCTCATTCAGCTAGCCTATGGCATGACCCCAATTTCACTCTGGTAAGATTACATGTCCCTGTTTCATCCTAACAGCTTGATTAGGAAAAAAATAAAAGAAGATGAAATAGCTTCTCTATTAGAGGGGAGTTCATGAATCTGCATTAGACTAAGGCATCCTTCCTCCCTTCCTTTGTATCTCTTAGACTTCTGAAGCTATAAGAAACTCCTTGAGCACGGAAGTAAATGCTCACATACTGACAGTCAAAAGCTGAAAGGATATGCTTTGTCCCACGAAGTCAAGCTCCATAAATCCTAGGGCCTATTCACGGGATTTTAAGTGTGATTGCTAAGAAAGTGGAAACTACAAGTTAAAGCTCTCCAAATGGATGAACGCTTGCTTATGGAAGACTGCATGGTACCTTAGAAAGCAAGAAAATATTCCTAGGGCAGTCAGATTTTGAAAGCTCAAAAGTAACTAGTCAATGCTTCACTACAAACTCAATATAAGATTTTAGCTATGGAATATAGCTAGGCTCCAGACTATTTGCCTACCCGGACCCTTCATTATTGTGTTCACCATGTGAAATTAACTAATCTTTTCATTTGTTGATCACTTTAAATATTCATAGCTAGTTATACAACATGAAAAAGTAACTGCATATCTCAACACACAGAAGAAATCAAATCCTATAAAAGATCAGAATTTAATTCACAGTTTAATAATAGAAATATTTACAAGAGGACTTGGAACTGATAAATGGTATGCGCATTCCTGATTTCTTTCAATGGTATAATAATCTTTACATAGAAACATCATGCTGTATTTTTAAGAATTACACAAGGCATTGAAAATGAGGTTCTTACTTTTTCTTCCTAAATGAATCTTTCACTTTGTATAGCACTTGGTGTTTAGAATCAATTTTTTCCTTGTGATGCTGAGAGGTACAAAGTAACTCTCCCCTTTTAAAATATCATTAAACTGAAATCAGGTTATAATTAATGAAAGCATTTGAAGATGATGCTGAAAAATTCTTAGTAAGGAGCTATTGTGCCTGAGTATGAAATGCTTTTTTTGTGAGGCAGATGTAAGACTACAGAAAAAAATAATGTATACTCTCAGAGAGAAAATGAACCTGTTGTACCTCTGAAATAAAGGGAATTTAGAAATCTGCTGTATTTCAAAAAGAAGCCTACAAGTTGATCCGTAAAGTTCACTTCACTTGCTAAAGGTGCAGAACTAGCATCAATTTGCTCTTAGAGTAAACAGTTCAGTTCAGGGAAAGTTGATTTCACTGCAACAACCCTCATTTAGCCAAATATCCCATCTTAACTCTTGATGAGATTTTTCTGCCAAAGTAACCCCTACTTCCCACTCCCTACTGGAGAGAAAAGGGGTTGAGAAGACAGCAACATTCATCTCAGGAGGGCTGTTTGCTTGCAGTCACCAAGACAGCCAAGCTTCTATAGCTTGATGTCATCGTTCTATGGAAAGTCTTCCAGGATAACTCCGGGTGCAGGTTCTTTTGATTTCTTGCCGCTTCTAATTGATACAGATTCCTGTTACAATCAGTAGCTTAGAAACTTCAGTTGTCTAACTGCTTTCAATGCGAAAGAGTGATTTACAAAGAAAAACTGGGTTTTAAAAAAGTATTCCTGTATTTATGAACAGAGGCTTTATACAAGCTTTCGTTGTGATTTTTTTCATTACCCATGATTCCTTGAAAAGGAAGTGTTTCTTTTCCTACTGAGGTTTCCTTCTGATGAAACAACACGGCACAAATCCAGAATTCATCACTTTGATATCTATTAATTAAAATAATAGACACAATTCTCATCTTAAAGTGTCTCTAGTCAGAATTTGTTTGCTTGACCACTGTTCAGAACTCAAATTTGAGCTTTGATCCAAACAATGTTCATATCCATTTTCCAGGCTATCACATATTCATTTGCTATTTGACTTAAGTGCAAATGATCTGTGTAATCTCAAAGTGCTGCTACCTTGGGTTGAGTAATTTAGGATGCACATATCTTCTGTGACAGAAGAAAGCAGAAAAGGAAATGTTTCTCCATTTGAGTTCTGTGTTTGTCCAATGTAAATGAATAAGCCAAGGGAGCTTGGAATGGATAGGTGCCCAACACCTTTCTCTTCCTGGTGCCAGACTTTTCTATGCCTAAAATTCTCTGTGTTCTCATCATCTCCATCTTACCTGCTGAAAACACTATTTCCAGAGTATAGAATGTCCCCTTTCACATTAGAGATGATTTTTATGTTTTAGAAGTGGAAGTTGATTTAAATCAAGTGAATTACAGATTGACAAGATCTCAGAGAGTTTAACAGGGTAAAATGAAAATATTCAGGTAGCAAAAAATGCATGGGCAGAAAGGTTTAAGCATTCTTGGGAATACTACTTTGGTTTATACTATGGATTAGCTCACCCAAACCTGCTCATCTGCCTTGTAGATGTACAGGTCAGAAATGATAACCAATTTGGTATACTCCTATGCAGCTAGGGTTCTGGTTAGGAAGAGGTCAGATCAAATATAGCTTGCCCAATTTATTCTAATTTTCAGATAACTATTATTACTTCTTTGTGTATAATATTGTTGCCTTATTATTTTCATTTCCTAAATTTGGCAAACTTGAACCAAATAGATAAACCTACTAGAGACCTGGAGGTTAGAAATGAGGAACCAGCCATCTTTCTGTCTCTTTGGCTGTTCATGTTCGTTCACTAAACACAGAAACATGAAACTTTTCACATCACTGTCCCAAGGCCAATACCCTACCTACATGGTTGAAAGAAGGTGTAACAGGTGTCATAAAAGTGGTAGCTTATAGATTTTTAAATTTTGATTCCTAACGAAAAATTGTGCAGTATAACCTAGAACATAATGTATCAGTGCATCAAAGATAGTAGTTTCCACAAGAAGGTCTCTTAGAGACAAATGCATTGACCCTGGAAAATGGGAAGGGCCAGGATCTCCTAAGCTAATTGGGAGCACGAGGGTAGGGGAGAGGGAGCTGGCAGAATGAGAGGAAGAGAAGAGGAGGGGAGAGGAGGAAATGGAGGAACAGAAAGGTTGAGCTGGGGGGGGGGGCGGATAGAGGAGAGCAGGATGAGAGATACCATAACAGAGGGAACCATAATAGGTCTGAGGAGAGACCTGGCACTAGGGAGATTTCCAGAGATCTACAAGATTGACACGAACTGACAATCTAGGCAATGTTGGAGCGGCTAACCTAAATACCCTTCCCCTATAATGAGACTGATGACTACTTTTTATGCCATCCTAGAGCCCTCATCCAGTGGCTGTTGGAAGCAGAGGCAGGTACCCACAGCTATATACTGAACTGAACTCTGGAATCCAGTTGCAGAGAGGGAGGAGTGAAGAGCAAAGAGGTTAGGACTAGGCTGGTGAAACGCACAGAAACAGCTGGCCTGAACAAGGGGGAGCACATGAACCCCAGACTGATGCCCGGGAAGCCATCAAGGGACTGATCCAGACCCCTGAACATGGCTGTGATAGAGAAGGCCTTGGCAGTCTATGGGTCCCCTGGTAGTGGATCAGTATTTTTCTCTGGTGTAAGAAGGGACTTTAAGAGCCCATCCCATGTGAAGGGATGCTCTTTTGGCTTGGATACATGGGGGAGGGCCTAGGTCAGGCCCAGGATGATGTTGTGGAATTTGGGGAGCCCCCGTGGAGGGCCCTACCCTCCATGGGGAGCTGAGGGGGGAGGGGAGAGTGGTGGGGATGAAGGGGAGGGGAGGGAGAGGGAGAAGGAATTGACATGTGAAGCAAGCTTGTTCCTAATTTGAACTAATAAAAAAAAGAGTAGTTTCCTAGTGGGTCTGATCTGTGTGGTCTTAGAAATTTATTTTGAAAGCTAGGTACAAAAGCTTTCTTGCCCCTTCAGTCTTTCAAGTGGATTGGTTTGCGTCCAATATTTCCCTATGTTAAATCCCTCTTTGATTAATGAATCCTTGAGTATTTTTACTTTTCTTCCCTGACCATTGACTGCTGTATCAACCATCCAAGTCAGTTCCCATATTGGTTTCTATTACTTAAAAACATTCTTTTTATGGTTTTAGGAATCTACAAAGAATAAAGCCGATTGTGTAAGTTTATCAATTAGGCTTTTCATCACAACAATAAGATTTTTCAAGAAAGCTGGATAGGAAATGAGGAAAACAAATAGACTGGTTCTTATGGCCAGACATATTATAATGGAGTGCAATTTGCCTGGAAGGCCTGCAGCAAAAGTCCATTGTACTAAGCAGTTATGTATACCTGTGTAAGATCAAGCCAGTCAACATTCCCAATATGGAATGAGGAGGGGTTTATGAGCTCCCACCCCAGCTGAAGAGCTAGTGTCAGTTGATGGCAGCAAGGGGAGAGGGAGTTAGTTTCTTTTAAGCATGTAGTCCCTTGTAGGTTGACCATACTCCTGTTTATTGGCCCACATCCATGAGGACATGGACAGCACTATTTTGATTTAGTAGGTTGTAAAACAGAAGATAAGAAGTTGGTGAAGGATAGGGGTGGATCTGGACAAGTTATGGGGAGGAATGAGGATGGTTATGATAAAAATGCACTATATATATATATATATATATATATATATATATATATATATGAGATTATCAAAGAATTCATTAAAATTCTATGTTACAAACATTCAGTGCATTGACCAAGGGAACTTTGAAGGAAAAGGTAATGGAAGATGGAATAGAAGCTGGAGGGAATGAATGGTTATGGATCTGAAGAAAACATACGGAATGTATGTATCAAACACTAAAATAATAAAAATAATTAATTAAAATAGATGTGTAATTCTTTTCCTCATCTTTCTGTCTCTTCTATCTAGATATCAAGATTTCACTGTTCAACATATTTAATTCCTAAGGAAAAGATTGGATTCAACAGTTTTCTGCCATTGTGTTGAATTAATTAAAATGTGATGCACAAGGACTATAGGTAGACAATCACAAGTTGTCTCAATTGCAAGTCATAGGGAAGACTGGAAGAATAAGAAGGCAAGATACTGTTTTTCCAACCTGCTATGTCTATGCATGGGACTATTGCAGAGCAGAACAGAACTTATCTCTCCTGCTGTCAACACTGTGAAACAATATGGAGTCTAAACTATACACACAATGAACAAATTGCCCTGCTGCATTTATGTTGTGTGTAATTTCTTTTTCCCTGAATACCAGGTTCTCATCAACAATATGTTGAGTACTAATGATTGTTAGTACAGCATTGTTCTCCATTCTTACACCATGTAGATAGAGAGATTTTCTAATATATTATCCATATCTGAATGTCTTGAAAACATCCGGGATACTATGAATAATCATAAGAGAACAATAGGCATGCATGAGGAGGATCCTAGGCAAATAAGGATGGATGTACCTTCAGCTATCAACATAGTGGGAAAAAATCCGGACTGAATTTTTATGTTGTCTCAGGAGCAGCTGAGACAGCCTTTCTTCCCACTCATTCTTTCTGAGTAACAAAAGGACTGCAAAACACAGCATCCCCTTCCTGCCTGGGGTTCACTGCACACAGTTAATTGATCACTGCATCTGTTTCTTGCATTCAGGGAATGACAAGCAGAGAAAAGCCAGAGGATCACACCACTGTTTGTGTACCCAGGTGCCCTTGCACCATGGGGAGTAAACACCCTGGGCTCTTTTTGCTACAGGAGGAAAAGAAAAGGAGGGCCAATAACAAAATGTCCTTCAAAGGAAACACCATGTGAGCAGAGATAAGAGATAAGAACTAGGACACTGTCAAGGGAGAGATCTTACAATAGCTCCTTGAAATAAAGAATTATTCTTTCTAAAGAGAATGTAAGTGAAAGTTGTTACAACATCTATTGTATCCAATCTATCACATTACCCTTAACTACTGAAAAGCACAGTTGTTGCATTTGTAGGCAGTACAAAACAGGAATCTTTCAGTTTCCCGTAATTTGCTTGAAATTTTCTTAAGGGAGAAACAATCCATTCTACACGTTATTAAGACTGGACATTTAATGCAGTTATTTCATTCTGTGTGAAACCGGAAATGGAACTCAGGGCAGCCTTGCCTATGGTAGGCTAGCATTCTACCACTGAGTTACACTCTCCTGACTATTTAATGCAAAGTTTTCAAAAATGCTTTTCTGGGTTCCTGCATAACAAAAAAATTGTTTAAGAAATTTCCATTTTTACCTTAGGAGTATGTGTGGGATGGAGAGACTGAGAGACAGACAGACAGAGAGAGAGAGAGAGAGAGAGAGAATTTTAGATTTAGATTTTAGATTTCTAAGTCATTTATTGAGTGTTGGATTAAATCAAACATCCTTAATCAGAGAATTTCAGTGGTAGATTATACATATGAGCTTTTTCCCTTTGGAAAAAATAGGAAAGACACTTGAGTAGAAATTGGCTGCTAGTCTAGAACTTCCCAAGTGAAAGAACTCTGCCTGATTTCTTTACTTCTGTATCTCCAGCTTCCAGTTTGGTGGAGTCATGCAGCTGTCTTTGCTTGTGATAAACAATCATCAAAAGAATAATTAGGTAAACAATGTATTGATTACTCAGGAAAAAATTTTAGTTACTACCCACATTTAAAGGCAACTAAGAGGAGACCCAACCTATTGGTAACCTTGGTATACAACTACAGAAAAGAGAACTGATTTCTCATGGTAGCCCAGTTCACTCTAGGGTTGTTTTAATCACATTTCCTTCTTCCAAATTTCCCAGGTCTGGCCAGTTTCCTCACTATCCCTATCACTTTCCACTGTCCTTTCATTCATTCACTAAGGATGAATGATTCTGATGACTCAGCACATTTCCCAGCACTTTTCCTGATGCAGAGCTCCACAGCAATGAACATGGACGACACAGGCCCAGTCTTGCAAATGATTAACATTAAAAAAAGACTATCACATATTATGTTAGACACTGTGCATCAATCTCTTTGGTAGTTTGGCAATTCTAACACATCGGAGATTTTCCTGTGTGATGAATAAATCTCCTGAGAGAATCTTTCTAAAGAGTTAGGAGCCAGCTAAAGGGTAAAAGAGTTTCCACAGAAAACTAAACAATATAAGAGGAGACTGAGTAATTATCAGGTTCTTTTTATATTAATTTCATTTTACATTTTAACCACAGTTCTCCATCCCAGCCCTCCTCATGACCCCTTCCCTCCCCCAGCCTATCCCTCATCCACTCCTCCCAAAGGAAAAGGGTTCCCATGGGGAGTCAACAAAGCCTGGCCCATTAAGTTGAGGCAGGACAAAGCCATCCCCCCCATTAAGGCTGAGCATAGCATCCCACCCTAAGGAATGGGATCCCACAACCTAGCTCATGCACAAGGGATTAACAGTTTCTTTTGATTGGGTAGGAAATCTATCATGGGAGCTAGAAATCTTAAGGTAGACATTTCTTGTCCTATAATATTTATTTGGACTAGCCACTTGGCATTAAATTGATAAAACAACTGAAAATCATGCTTTTCTGCTACAGTCCAACTTTTAAAATGAAGGTAGCTTTGTCATCTGTGACAAATAAATAGCAACAAGAGAACAAAGCAGCAACAATACTTACTTTAAGGTATATTTCATCTGGAGTTTTCTTGGCATTTGCTGTACATACTATTGAAATAAGGTCTTCTCAATGTAAGGCATGCTGTTTTCATTAAATTCTAACAATCTGATGTCTTGTTAAAGCCTGTACAATGACTACACTCGTCAATATATTAATGTGGCTGGGGAAAGCTTCACAAGGCCTCACCCCTAGATGAAGAGCTACAGTCAGTCAATGGCTACAGAAGGAAGGAGTATCAGTTTTCTCCAGGGAGAAGATGCCTCATTGATTATCCAATTCTAATTGGTCAGCTATAAACACATGCATATGTGGGCACCATTAATTAGACTCAAATATAAATATAAGAATGACTGTCATAAGAAAGCAATAATCAATTTTCTAATTATAGATCAAGGTTATCAATTCCTTGGCTCCTTTTAAATGTTTTTATTCATTCTTTCAGAATTTCGTACAAGGAATTTCCATCATATTCTTTCCCCTCCCCAAAATTCTTTCAGATCCTTCCTGCTTAGTACCCATCCTACATCGTGTTCTTTTTTTCTTTTATAAAACAACAACTAAAAAGCAAACCCAAACCAAAGCCCCACACGAAACAATATTACAGAAAATGAGGCAATGAATTTGAGATAGGATTGATGGACATGTGCAGAGTTGAATGTAGAGAGAAGAATAGATATGCTAAAAACACAGTGTAGTCATATAACATGTTCTCAAAAAATAGAATACCAAGTAGTTCTGAAAAAAATTAAGGGATGTTATCACAGGAGGCAGAGGTAATAAGTAAAGGAAAACTTGCTGAGACCCTTGTCCCAAACTTCGTACCAATGCTCTTAAAACTGCAAATAAATTGAGATAGACTAAAAACTATGCACAGGTTCTGTAGCCAAGGCTGGCTTCATTTCATGATCCTTCTGCCTCTGCCTCTTTAGTGTATCTTACCAATGCTTGCTACAAGAACCTACTATGCACTGATTCTGTTTTCAACGTTTTCTCTAATACCACAGAGTAAGCATTTTCAGTTGTCAATCTCCTTAAAACTCCAACACATGCCCTATCCCTCTGAATTACCTGTAGCTTCCACTTCAAAGAATCGTATCTCAATCTTTCACTAAACTAATGAAACTACCAGCAACTGTCATTCCTCTTCCCTGTCACACTAATAGCTGTACCTTCATTCCAATCTAACTCCATTCCTAAATTTGATCTTTATGTTTTCCCAAGTACCTGTAATTTTAAACATTTCATTTATCCCACATTCTCAGTCTCATTCTCTCCCCTGCTCCTTCTTTAACTCCCCCCTCTGACTTCTTTTTATCCATCCCACTGCCTTTTATTCTCATCTTCTTTCCATTACTATTCCAATTCATGCAACTTTCTTCTCTAGCTTGTACTCTGTTGAACCTGTCTGTACCCATTTTCTGTTAGTATTGTCTTTCTTTTTTCCCATCGTATGCTTAAGTTTTTGAAAGAATTGCTTGGTACTTGTTCCTCCATTTTCTGAATTTCCACACATACCTCAGTCTAAGGCCATATTGATTTCCACTGACCACCAGTGATTTTAGGGTTCTCCAAGTTCACACCGAAATGACTCACTTTAAATTTATCAATGTTTTCCTTTTTCTAAACTAATGGACTGTTTCTTATCTCTACAGCATTTGCAGCTATGAATGGTATTTCTTTTGAAGACCTATCTCTTTTTTTTAAGATTCTGTGACATCACACAAACCTCTTTTATCTCCTACTTACTGCACTACTCAATTCATGCTATGTGCTTATTTTTCTTTTCTTTTGTCTTAAATATTACTGCCTATCTGCAGTCATTCAACCAAAATAGTCTCTATTGAAAAACTGTAATCTGAAGCATTTCAAATGCAAGCAATGTTTGAATTATCTATGTATTTATGAAATCCAGCTAAGTATCTCTAACCAGAACAACTGACATACATTTCCTGTGTATGTGACAATTTCATCAATTATCAAATTAATCAAAAATATTTGTGTTTCCTAGTCAATTCTAACTAAAAATAAGCAATATTATATTCAATAATATTCCCCACACCCATATTCTCTCAAATTCCATTTCTTGTGTAAAGTTTTACGTAAAAAGTTTGATCATGTGCACAAGTTAAGTCTTCCCTCTAAGTCACTTACTACAACCAGTCTTAATAGAGTTGACGTGACCATCTGTTAATTCACTAACAGCACTCGCTCCTTCCTTCTGCTTTTTATCATCATAACTGTCCCCATTATCATCACTCATCCAGCAATGTCAATGTTGCATTGACAATAGGATTAGGTGTGGAAACATTTGTGGCTATCAAGACTCATAGATATTCAAGTTCCTTATATTTGCAACTAACCCATGAACATTCCGGAAAACATCTTTAAATTGGTTATAACACAAAATAGCTGTTATTTCTCAGCACTTAAAGAATAATAACAAAGAGCATCTGGATGTGTTTACTGTAGAATACTAAAACGTATTTCTAAACTGTATTTTTGATCTGTAGTTGATTATGTATTCAGAACCTACAGAAATAGAGGACTAACTGTAGTATAGAAGCTACCTGCATGTTGCTAGTGTGGCCAGCTTCCTTCAGTTCCTTGAATTGCCAAAAATTTTCTCACAAGCCTCTACCCACATTCCTTTTGCTGGGATCTTTCTGTCTTCAAATTCTCAATTTCATTTGTCTCAGTGGGGTTAAGGCTTGCTTGGGGAAGGCCTCATTATCTCACCATGGTGAGAGTCCACAAGTGGACTCCCACAGCATGCCCAAAGTATAGTTCTCACTATGAAGAAGTAGCTTGCTTAATCTCTTTTCACTTCTACAAACTGAAGATCAAAGAACAGGGATATTCCAACTTATCTGACTTGTTTTCTTGTATTTCTCTAGTAGCAAAAATCTTACTTGGAACCTAAACTTTTGTGAAATAGACAAATAAATGTATGCTTGCATTGAAAGATTATCCTATCATAGTATTTTCTAATTTTTGGTAATTAAAATTTTATTACCCTCTTTCAAACATGAAAACCAATGTTTGTAGGTTATCAGCACATATTTTGTGTTTAAGTAATGAAAATTAGTTTTAGGCAATGTTATTTCAATGAAAACATGGAATGTGAAATATTTCCATGGTAGAGGTTTCTTTACACATGCCACAGCATCTAGAAATCATATATTAAATTAAACAGCTTAGAAGTTGAAGGGATGATCTAGGTCTGTAGAGGTGGCTGTGAAGTCTGTACATTGACAAAGCAAAAGAAGCCTGCCCAGACAGTGAAATGTATGTTCTGCAGTCTGAATACCTACTCATAAAGCCTGAGGACTGGAGCAGAATGTTCCTCATTAATTCCCCCATCTGGTTATCTCTTGATAGTGAGGCATGGCTTTTTATTTCTTGCCAATGAATTTAATAGTTATCTAAATAGTTTCAGGTGGTGGCTATATAGAGCATTGTCATGAGAAGCATTCAGATACTGTGTTTATGGACTGGCTTTGGCTTCCATGGGCAAATGAGAGAAATAACTGAAAGTCAGTCATGCACTTTCTGTCCTTGATCTGCTTCCTTTCATCATTCATAAGAGAAATTTAAGATGTTCACTAGCACAGATCTTAGTTTTCTGTCCTGGTTCCTATATTTTTTACACCTCCACTGTACTCCTGGTCTCCAGAATCCTTACATAGATATGATTTATGACTGTTCAAATATTAAAGTATTTTTAAGGTTAATTACTTGTCTTGGATCACAAGCATAATCAAATCTAGGCATGCCATGTGGCAATATAACATGATCACAGGAAGTAGTCTTCAATATCATTAGATTATCACATAAATACAGTGACAAATTCATTCCCTTAAAGGCCAATCTTAAAAATCATTGGGACAACACTCAGGCTTAGAAATACAGGTTTGAACTGAAGTTTGCAAAAAAGAATCCACAACTCTATTAGAGATTCTGAAAGATACAAGACTGATTGATAAAAAGCTTCTAGCATTTTGCAATTTTGGAGAGTTGGAGTATTACAGATACAAAGCTGAATTATCTGAGTTATCTTTAGTCACATTAATAATGACTCCTTGGTGACTTTTATGTCTGATGTAACATTCTGTGACTATCATACAAAATGTTTGCAATAGATTTAAAAGCTAAATATGTAACAGAGTTTCCAATCCTTTGCCATTACCTGTCTACTTGATGTCTCGAGGAAGGTATTTGAAAAGAATCTTAATTTATAATTTTCTTTTGTTCTGTGACTATGAAAGTTCATGTAACCACTTCTACCTTGAAGCATGGTTTTTGAGGCAACTGAATCTTTTTAGGCCGTGGTCACTATATGCAGTTTGGAATAAATATTTCTTATTCCCTTTGAAGTGAGAGTTGTTTTTTTTTTTTTTGTTGTTGTTGTTGTTATTAGTTTGTGAACTCAGGAAGAGGAAATGTGTACAGGATAACATAACATACCTAATTTATAAAAATCATTATGATCCATATTTTGCTTCACTACGTGTGGCAGTATACAAACAAATACTTGTCTTGGTAGGAACAGGTAAAAATTGGAATTGATTAAACATCTATTAATATTTTAGTATTTGTTTTAGGTAATAAAAAATACATCAGTGAATGGAACAGACATGGTTCCTGTCTTTGTGGATGTTGAATTTTAGTAAAGAAGCCAGACATTAAGGAAAGTGTATCTTTCAAAAGAAGAAACTTGACAAGGGGAATTGACAAGCTCAACTAGTTCAATTGTCACGTAGAAGCGGGACAAAGAGACCAGTTTCTAAAAAAGAGTCTGGCAACCATTCTATATCCAAATTGCATATACAAAGCAAATACTAGGTTGAGATGGAAACCATATATAATACATATCTACAGATTGATATCTAAAAATAAGCTTACAAAGAGAAAGAACAAATTCTTATTGAGTAATAGCTGCTTATATTTTAATGTATACTAGTTATAAAACATAGAAACTGCCAGGCGTTGGTGGCACACGCCTTTAATCCCAGCACTTGGAAGGCAGAGACAGGTGGATCTCTGTGAGTTCGAAGCCAGCTTGGTCTCCAGAGCAAGTGCCAGGATAGGCTCCAAAGCTACACAGAGAAACCCTGTCTCAAAAAAACCAAACCAAACCAAACCAAACAAAAACAGAAACCTGAAATCATTCTTCTGTGCCTCAAATATGCTTACTGGAGCTTTATTCCAGAGTTGCAAATAAGTTTACACATACATGTAAACTAGGACTCCTTTTTCTTAACTAGGAAAGTCAGAAGCACCTTTTCCCATAGAGAATTTGAATAGAACACAGAATGCCATTGATTTGCATGGCTTATGGGTGTGGCAGCATGTGCTTTCATTAACAGGTGATTTAGGACTTATCAAAAGGCATACCTGTGAGTTTCTCACTTAATTTCTAAAGCCAGTTGACTTCTTCTAACATCAAGCATCGCAAAAGGAGCTGCTCTTGATTAGCTAAGAAGCACTGTTGTTTATGAATCAACCTCTGACTGGGGTTTAGCAATTGAAAAATAACATGAATGTAGCACTTCCAGATAAAGTTGTTCTTAGGAGTTTCCATTCTGAAAACCAGAAGAGAACTGAGCACTTTTTTAATATCACAAAACCAAGGACATTTTTGTACTGTATTCCACTGACCTACAAAATGGCATCTGCCAAAGTTTACATTTTAAGTATGAAAGAAAATAAACTACTACCAGATTCTAAGTCACATTCATGAATACAGCCTAGGATCACAGCATGATTTATCAGCATGCTGGAGACACTAAGAATTGAGTTTTATAAAATTATGTGTTCTGAGTCCTGACCCACAGAATCAACTAAGCAGGGCTCCTAGGGACTCCTAAAGCCTGAACCAGGAACAATGGAGACTACATGGGTCTCTGCTAGGTCCTCTGAATACATACTGTGGTTGTTTAGCTTGGGTTTTTTGTGGGAATCCTAACAATGGGATTGGGGGTGTCTCTGACTCTTTTGCTTGCTCTTGGAAATCTTTTCCTCCTACTGGTAAGCCTCATCCAGCCTTGATATGAGGGTTTGTACCTAGTTTAACTGCGTCTTGTTATGCTGTGTTCACTTGATAGCCCTTGGAGGCCTGCTCCTTTCTAAAGGGAAATGGAGGTGGATCTGGGAGAGAGGGGAGGGGTGTGGCAGGACTTGAGGGGTAGAGTGAGGGAATGCTGTCACCCCAATGTATTGTATGAGAAAATAAATAAAAATAAATATAAAAAAAGAATTGAGTCCTGGTGGGGAAAAAGAACAGCTGGTTGATGTCTTAGTTGAGTTACTGTTGCTGTGATGAAACACCATGACCAAAGCAACTTGAGGAGGAAAGGGTTTATTTGGCTTGGGCTTACATGTTACTGTTCATCACTAAAGAAGTCAGGTCAGTAATTCAACCAGGGCAGAAAACTGGAGGCAGGAGCTGATGCAGAAGCCATGAGGCGTGCTGCTCACCTGCTTGCTTTCCATGGCTTGTTCAGCCTGTTTTCTTATAGAACTCAGGACCACTAGCCCAGGGATGGCATCACTCACAATAGGCTGGGCCCTCCCCCATCAGTCACTATTTAAGAAAATGCCCCATATGCTTGCCTACAGTCCAATCTTACAGAGACATTTTTTGTTTTGTTTTTGTTTTTTGTTGTTGTTTTTTTTTTTTTTTTGAGACAGGGTTTGTCTGTAACTTTTGAGCCTGTCCTGAAACACACTCTGTAGACCAGGCTGGCCTTGAACTCACAGAGATCCACCTGCGTCTGCCTCCCAGGTGCTGGGATTAAAGGTGTGAGCCAACAACGCCCAGCTGGAGACATTGTCATAATTGAAATGACTTTAGCTTGTTTCAAGTTGACATAAAAGTATCTGGCCCAGTCAAGAAAACCAAATATTAAAAAAAATAGAAAAAATAAGTTAAAGTAAATTGTAACACTCCTAAAATACATAGTCTGGATCATTGAAAAAAATACTTTAATTTCCAAACATCTTTCTGTACAGAATTAAAGAAAAGAATTTTTTGAATGTAAAAGCTTTTCTACTTGAGGGTAAGGGACATGATGTATATGGGATGTTCAACTTTGCAACAATCAATGAAAAGTTTCTATAATGTTATTGACTAATTTCTTCAATAAACATTGATTTAGATCAGGTTTTTATATTCAAAAGATACTGATTATAGGTGGCCTCTGAGCATTTCCAATCAAACTGGTGAATCTAAGAGACCAAAGTTCCAAGTTTTCATTTTAATTAGGCATAGATTAAAAAATTGGAAGAAAGCTTTGTTTTTTTTAATGATACGTTTGGAAGAACTTAAATATGTAAATATTTAATTTTCTTCTATGAATTTAATGAAATGGTAATATAGATGACATATTTCCAATGCAAATAGTTTAGGAATTGGTGTGAGGTATAATTATAAACTGAGAGCCAGTTTTCTTAGAAGTGCAGTGGAAACATATTGCTCTTTTATTAATACTTTAAAATTCATTATATATTGAATTAATAATGTATTAACTTAAAATATGTTATTAAAATTACACTCTTTTTGAGACAGAATCTCATGCAGCCCAGATTGGCTTTGAACTTACTTACAGCTATTGACCTTTGTAGCTGATGACCTTCAACTCCCAATCCTTTTGACTCCACATACCAGGCATTGGGAGTATTACAAACATGAGTCAGAAGATGCAGCTGATACTGCCTCCTTGAGGCAGAGAACATGTAGAAATCAAGAAGGTACTAAATTGGAAGCTTTATTGCTATCCAACTAGTTTTCACAGTGCCACCCATGCTGCCAGAGGAGAGAAGCAAATATCAATCTCACACAGGTGTGAAAACTACAAGCTACAGTAAGCTACAATAATGACTTGCTAAATGGAGTGGAATAAAAAATGTAATAAATATGGTGGTTCTACATAACCAAATCCAATACATATGCCAAAAGAAAAGGCTAAACACTGAGGTCCTTAATTGTATCAGCCTCAGGACAGGAAGCATTTAGCATAAAACTTCAGTCCTTCTCTACTTCAGAGACCAATCCTTTGCAGCCAGGCAATTCAGCAGGTGCTCACTTTGTAACACCATTGGAGAGGTTTAAAAATGATCTAAATTCTGCTGTTCTCCATATTGCTGTGAACTCTGTATTCATCCTGAATACTCAAATTCCTTCTGTCGTCTGGGAATTCCTCCTGACACTTGTTTCCATTTAAATCACATTTCTTTCCTCAAATAATTTTTGTTATGCCATTTCCCATGTTTATAATAAATTAGCGCCATATAACACATTATAATCCATGTTGGCTGAATGAACAAATATTGAAAAATAACCATCTTCATTTTTCCCTTCCCACTGTTAAAAATCAAGGACATAACTCAGATTTCTGGCCAGAGTAAAATATTTCTGTGGTAGTTGGTAAGATGACAGCAGAATTTACAGATCAGTTTACACTTCCACAGTAAAAATAATTTATTCTAGTTACAGTAAATGTATTGGTGTAATGTGCCCTGAAGAGGCTTAAAGAACAGAATAAACAGACCATAACAATGTGACTAACTACCTAATTTTGAGAAAACAAAGACAATATACAATTTGATATATACATACTATTATTAAAAATGAAAGATGATTACAATGAAATGGTATCACCATGCAAAGATTAGCATGCTGTATTAAATGGACAAGTGAGCCATATGGTAAGAGTTGAAGTCATTCAGTCTAAATGGAAATCCATAGGATAATTTTATTTTCAGTTACAAAATGGTCCCATCACACAATGGTTGAAAATACATTAAGAATTATGTTCTTAAAATTTCTATAACAGAAGGTAATTAATATCCACTTAGGAAAGTCTAGATTTTCAATGAATCATCCATGAATTTCAGTGCCCTCTTCCCTGGAATATTCCTATTAGTGTCCCATAGGTTAACAGCTTTAGATCACCTGGAAGCTAGTAGAAGGCCAGACTTCCAAGCCCTATTACAGAATACCCAGGGTGCAGCTCAGCAATATGTAAGCACATTCCTGAGTATGTAACTGTGATTAGTTGTTCGGGTGATTTTCAAACACCCTGACTGTTGAACATCCCTTCCATCTTCCCAGACTCTTATAGCTGCTCAACTTGCAAGCCCTAAAGTAGTGAATGACTACATTATTTAGAGTGAAATTATTGTCAGAAGGAAAAAAGAAAAAAAAGCACAAGAAAGAAGTCAAGGGAAGAGACAGTGGTAGACCAATCCCAGAGATGTTAGTCTCTGCCTCATTTAAGTCATTTAGGAGTTCTTATCTGTGTCTCATGGTAAATTATGAGAACATTTATCATCTTTTCAGTTTTTATTCATGTTATTTCAGCCTTTTAATGACTAAGTAAAACATCATAATTTTAAACTACATGTGTTCATGTGTTTAAATGGAAGGATTAGGATATGTAGTTCTTTGACACACAGAAAACATAAATACATAATGATGTGCAAATAGAGTGTGTATTTTAAAAATGTGTCTATTATCTTTCGCAAGTGCACAATTGAATTTTTAAAATCACATACAAATGTTCTAATGATTTGCACGAAGAAAGGTACTAATTAAATATAATTTCTGGTAACTTCTGTGATGTGAAAGCCCATGAAAATGACTGGGATACATATTATCAACATTGTATGAAATGAGAAATCTGTGTGGAAATAACATTTGTAAGAAACCAAAGAGAGAGCAATTAAGTGAAGCCTCATTGAGCTCTCATTGTCTATTCCTCTTAGAAAGATATTTCACTGATTTACTTTTTAAGTTAAAGTCAATGATTTCCCATCTCTTTCCAAAATCTTTGTAGCAAATTTAAGATGATGTGAGGTATTACAAAAGTGGAATGGAGAGCAACTACCTAGAAGGAATGGACAATTTTAGGCTGTAAAAGAACAGCTAAGGTCTATGTAAAGTTATTTTTTTCCTTTGACTAGAAACCCCGAGTGCAATATGTAAGAATATAAAGCTACTCCCCAGATGCACAAATTCTGTAGGCCTTTTCAAATGAACCTTGCAAGTAAGTATTTTAAGTCTGCTACTGAGAGGAGTATGTATGTGCTAGGTTTCCCAAATGAAATTCTTTACTCCCAGACCAATCTTTTATAAAGCCACAAAAGAACCAAATAAGATTAAAAGTTCTTGTGCCTGACATACTCTGACTATGCTCTCTTTCAGAAAGTGGAACACCCGTGATGTATATTTCTCTGAACATCTTATATATTGGCATAAAAGATATATTTCTTATAATTTAAACTTAAATACACAGTTCTTTTGAAAACAACAGTCTAAGTGAAAACTGAAAACACAAAAGGCACATTTGTAAATTTATCTTATGAAATTAAGATTTATTACAGCCTAAATTCCCCATCTAGTTTTTTTTGTACTTCATGGGGTTGGGATTTTATGAGTCATTGACGTTATTCCCTTTGAAAAAAAAAAATTATGGGGCAACAGGATATCATCAAGAAAAAGATACTGTGTTTAGCTTACCACATCCACTACACTGTGGGTTAAGCTTGAGATTGTTTTGGAAATATCTGAACTGTTCAGCAGGTGAAAATAAGCAATATAGCCCACTTACAGCACATCAGTCCTGAGTATTAAATCATCTAAGATATAACTCAAGAAAGGTGAGAAAGAACATTTGGCACTCTCCAGGGTGACATTTGAACATCAGGCATCCCCTGGAGATACAGCCAATTGATATTTTATACTGTGTTACATGCATTGCCATTGACTCTCCAGGGTCAGTGTCAGCCATAGAAGCCACAATGGAAATATGCTCCACTTAGAGCACTTAGCATTTCAGTCTTTTTAGATATACCCTCCTTTCCCACGGTTTTTTTGAATTAGTTACTTTTTCAAAGAATGGGAGCCCTGTGCTAGAGAAGGGTGGGGTATAATGACAAGTAAGTTCGTTTTTGGAGAATAAAATGGTCAGAAAGAGAACAATAAACACAGAAGTTTGTCAGAATAGGCTTTTAGTTCATCAACACAAAGAGTTTTCTTCATGATTTCCTTGGCCATCAGTTGCATGTAAAGATAGACTTGCTAATAATTCCCTTTCCCCTTTACTTGTTTAATTAAACAACCGGATATTAAGGCATTTTGGCAGACATTTTGTACCATTTCAAGTATTTTATGTTATCCAATTTTAGCTATTTTCATTTTGGAATGTGAGTTTTGGCCAGCAAATCATTCAAATCTGGCATAGGCTACATATGTGTATAATGTCTCTCATGTGGAACTGTTCTTACTGTAGCCCAAAGATATCAATGCCCATGCCACCATGGTGTCTCAATTAGGGTGGTAGCTAGAGTGGAGGTTCATTTAAGGTTTGTCAACAGGAAATAACAGGGGATCAGGAAACTGAAAGGGAGAAAGTGCAATCAAGATTGCTTAGTTGAGTACATTACTGATGTAGGCAATGGGGATTCAGTTCCCATAGGAGTCATATGAGAATGTGGGGTATGACTCAAAATTAGTGCAATGAGAAGAAAAGCAAAGACTTTCCACATCTCCTGTTTTTATTGGTTGATGCTGTTTAGAACCTTACATGTCTATGTTGGCCCGTGTCTAATTATTACCTCAAAGTTGAGGGTTACATTAAGATATCCTGAATGTGGGTGTCAGTGAGGAGACCTTGGAAATCTATGGGGCCTCTTGCAGTGGATCAGTACTTATCCGTAGCATAGGAATGGACTTTAGGAGCCCATCCCACATGGAAGGATACTCCCTGAGCCTAGACACAAGGGCATTGTCCTAGGCCCTATCCCAAAGAATAAGACAGACTTTGAAGACTCCCTATGGAAGGCCTCACCCTCCCTGGGGAGCAGAAAGGGTATGGGATGGGTAGGCCATTAGTTGGGGGGGGCAGGGGTGGAGGGGAGGGAGAGGGACCTGGGATTGACATGTAAAAATAATTTTCTTTGTAATGAAAAGGTCAAAAAAGTTTAAAAATGTAAAAAAAAAAGATATACAGTATTCAATGTTAGACAAGTCTACACCCACAAACTGTATGCCAAATCAGGGACTCACCATGGCAGCAATATGAAAAGATACTGGGCACACTGGATTTTACTAGGTTTGCCAAAGATCCTGTTTTTCAAGTTTATCAATTAGATTCAACTTTCATATTTCAAAGTTAAAAAAAAAAACACCAACTGCTGGTAAAATGTAGTACAGAAGCTCCTTGGGATTTGAAAAGATGTGTTTTCTGTTTATTTTTGGCCACATCCATAAAAAGCCATTTCAATTTCAAGGGCTCGGTCAAAACTCTTTCAGCCAAAACAGCAAGTTTGAAATATAAGAGCATTATATTAACAGGATGATCTACATTTACTTATATTTTCAGGCAAAACTAATGAGGAACTACAGTGTGTGAGTTCAAAGTGAGGGGCTCTTCTTTTCTAAAGAAACCCTAATGTAAAGATCTGTCATTTAACAACAAAGACAACAAAACACTGACCAAAAGTATTGTCTTTTAACTTTTGGTGCATTATTTAAAGCCTTAGGTTGTTTTATGTTCCACAACATGAAGGTCCTTTTGATGTGATGTTTATGCTATTATGATAAGCTGTAAATATAATCTTAAAGTGTACTATGACGGTCTCATATTATTTCCCAGACACAACTGCTGCAGTGCTCTCCCGCATGCGCAAAATTCTAGATCCCCTTAGAGGAGTTTGTTATGTGACACATAAACCTATGGATAGCAGCCAACAGGGCCTTGAAGGAGGGTATAATCACTGTTTCCTTCCATGATTGAGGTGTTCAGGGCCTGCCAATAGCACTTGCTTAAACAATATGGTTCTTCCAGTCTCAATGCTGCTTTCACTTTGAAATCAAATATTCTTTGATGGTGAAAAATAGATCACAAAGTGAGCTTTTCTGGAACACATTAATATTTAGACATTTGGACCCAAGTTGACATGGGTTTGAATATCATCTTGGTTCTATCAACTTTGGAAAATTGCAAATCCATTTCATTTTAGGAGAAAATGGAATTAATATACTTCCTCAAAGGTTTTTTTTCATGATGTACAATGTATGGTATTTAGTAACAAAGAAATGTTACCAGTTGTTATTATTGTGATTATAATTATGGATGCAAAGAATAAAGGTGTACTATAGGAGATCTTCTTGGAAACTAAACTTCTATCTTTCTACATAGACTTTAAACAGTGGTCTTATGTGCAACAGCATCTCCTGAGAGCTTCTTAGAGATGCAGATGCTCAGGACTATTAGATTGAAATGTTTTAGAAATCCAGAGCCCAAGCCACTTGTGTTTTATCAATCCAAACAGAAGATTCCGATTCAGGGTTTGGCACTGAGAAGTTCTGTTCCAGCTAGATAACATGAAGAATAAAGGCTGAGCTAAATTCCTAAGGAACATCATCCTACATTGCTCAGTCCACTGCACTAGCCTTTCAAAGACAGAGCTATAAAGTGGTACAAGACAGTACACACCTGTAATCCAGGAGAACCATGATATCAAACTTTGTTTGAGTTACATAGGGAAACAGAGTCAGCATGTGTTACATCTACACAGCAATACTCTGCAACAAAAATTTTTTTAAAAGTCGAAAAGAAACTAGATAATAATATTCATAAGATTAAATTTCACAGGCCTCTTTGAGTCCTTCCTTGTTTTATAAACATACATACATACATACATACATACATACACACACGTGTGTGCATAAGTTTGTTAACAGTATTTATAGAATCAAACCTGTTGATATGTTATATGTAATTGTCATTCTTCAGTCATTCTTTTTAATAAGGACTAACAACACTTAAATCTCCTTAGAGCACATATATGACTCTTTGCCAGAGAACAAATCTTAAAGCTTGTAGAACAATGTTTTCTCAGGCATAGATTTACTAATTGTAAAAAACAAAAATGAAATGCTTTTTGTTGCTGAGAAAGATTATTGTAAAGGAATCTCATTTTAAATATTGAAAAATATATTACATATGTCCTTTTCTTTTAAATGAATATATATTTACATAATATGTACTCGTTTTTCTCCCACTTCTTCATTGTTGAAATTGCCATCGCCAACAGTTATGCAGTGTCAACATGGGATCAAAATGTGTGGGAGAAGATTTGCTTCAGTGAAGCTTTGCTAACATGTGAACTATTCAGAGATTACTCAGGAAACAAACCATGTGTTTAAGAAAAATGTGAACAAGTTGGCTAGTAAAGCCCTTCCCTTAATCTCACCTATGTGAGAAAAAATTACGAGAGTCAGAGAAATTTATCTCAAACTTAGCTTCCATGGAATCAATAAGGTTTAAAACTCCTGACATCTGAGTTTGCCAGATGAATGATTTTTTTTTCAGTTTTCATTTTATTTTATCTTATTTTTTAATTTTTTTACATTTTAGATAGAAAGAAAATTATTTTACATGTCAATCCCAGGTCCCTCTCTCTCCCCTCCTGCCCTGCCACCCAACTAACACCCTACCCATCCCATACACTTTCTGCTCCCCAGGGAGGGTAAGGACTTCCATAGGGGGTTTTCAAAAGTCTGTCGTTTTCTTTGGGATAGGTCCTAGGCCAACCCCCTTGTGTCTAGGCTCAGGGACTATTCCTCCATGTGGGATGGGCTCCTAAAGTCCATTCCTATGCTAGGGATAAGTACTGATCCACTACAAGAGGCCCCATAGATTTCCAAGGTCTCCTCACTGACACCCACATTCAGGGGGTCTGGATGAGTCCCATGCTGGTTTCCCAGTTATCAGTCTGGGGACCAAGAGCTTTCCCTTGTTCAGGTTAGCTGTTTCTGTGGGTTTCACCAGCCTGGTATGGACCCCTTTGGTCATCAGTCCTCTTCCTCTGCAACTGGATTTCAGTTCAGTTCAAGGTTTAGCTGTGGGTATCTGCTTCTACTTCCACCAGCTACTGGATGAAAGCTATAATGATGGCATATGAATTAGTCATCAATCTCGTTATCAAGCAAGGACATTAAAAGTAGCCTCTCCTCTGATGTTTAGATTGTTAGTTTGTGTCATCTTTGTAGCTCTCCAGATATTTCCCTAGTGCCTGATTTCTCTTTAAACCTATAATGTCTCCCTCTATTATATTATCTCTTATCTTGCTCTCTTCTGTTCTTCCCCAGCTCAACCTCCCTGCCCCATCATGTCTTCCTCACCTTTCCTCTTCTCCCCTTCTCACTCTCCTAGTTTCCTCTCCCCTCCCCCATGCTCCCAATTTGCTCAGGAGATCTTGTCCCTTTCCCCTTCTCTAGGGGGCCATGCATGTCTCTCTTAGGGTCCTCCTTGTTTACTAGCTTCTCTGGCAGTGTGGATTGTAGGCAGATAATCCTTTACTCTATGTCTAAAATCCACATATGAGTGAGTACATACCATGTTTGTTTTTTTTGTGACTGGGTTACCTCTCTCAAAATGGTTTCTTCTAGTTCCATCCATTGCCTGCAAATTTCAAGATTCCATTTTTTTCCTGCTGAGTAGTACCCAATTGTGTAAATGTACCTCATTTTCTCTATCCAATCTTTGGTTGAGAGGCATCTAGGTTGTTTCTAGGATCTGGCTATTACAAATAATGCTGCGATGAACATTGTTGAGCAGATGTCCTTGTTGTATGAATGTGCTTCTTTTGGATATTTGCCTAAGCAAATTTTGGAATTGTTGGCTCTTGTGGTAGCCTGATTTCCATTTTCCTGAGGAATCACCATACAGATTTCCAAAGTGGCAAAATACCTTGGTGTAAAACTAAGCAAAAAAGTGAAAGACCTGTGTCATAAGAATTTTGAGTCTTTAAAGAAAGAAATTAAAGAAGATTCCAGAAAATGGAAGAATATCCCATGTTCTTGGATAGGTAGGATCAACATAGTAAAAATGGCAATCTTGCCAAAAGCAATCTGCAGATTCAATGCATTCCCCCATCAAAATTCCAGAACAAATCTTCACAGACATTGAAAAAAACAATTCTCAACTTTATGTGGAAAAACAAAAGACACAGGATAGCCAAAACCATCCTGTACAATAAAATAACTTCCGGAGACATCACCATCCCTGATTTCAAGCTCTATTATAGAGCTATAGTCCTGAAAAGAGCTTGGTATTGGCACAAAAATAGTCAGGTAGACCAATGGAATCGAGTTGAAAACCCTAATATTAACCCATACAGCTATGAACAACTGATTTTTGAAAAAGAAGCTGAAGCTATAGTTATACAATGGTATAAAGAAAGCATCTTCAACAAATGGTGCTGGTATAACTGGATGCTGGTATGTAGAAGACTGCAGATAGATCCATGTTTATTGCCATGCACAAAATTTAAGTCCAAATGGATCAAAAAACCACAACATAAATCCAGCAACATAGAACTTATTAGAAGAGAAGGTAGGAAATACCCTTGAACGAATTGGTACAAGAGACTGCTTCCTGAACATTACACCAGTAGCACAGACATTCAGATCAACAATTGATAAATGGGGCCTCCTGAAACTGAGATGCTTCTGTAAGGCAAAGGACACAGTCAGCAAGACAAAAAGGCAGCCCACAGACTGGGAAAAAATATTCACCAACCCCACATCTGACAGAAGCTGATTTACAAAATATACAATGAACCCAAGAAGGTAATCTCCAAAGCACCCAATTATCTAATTAAAAAGTGGGGTACAGAACTAAATAGAAAATTCTCAATAAAGAAATCTAAAATGGCTGAAAGACACATAAAAAAGTGTTCTACATCCTTAGCCATCAGGGAAATGCAAATCAAAACAACTCTGACATACCATCTTACACCTGTCAGAATGGCTAAAATCAAAAACACCAATGACAGTTTATACTGGAGAGGATATGGAGGAAGGGGAACACTCCTCCACTGCTGGTGGGAGTTCCAACTTGTACAGATGAATGATTTTAATGTTAATGGTAGCCACAATCATTCCCTTACTTGTTACACTAATCTAAGCATTTCATATACTTAAATGTAAATAGTTCTACGACCATAGCTATTATTTTTCAGGTATTTGTTTCTTTAATTTTAATTAATTTATTCTTATTTTATGTGCATTAGTGTTTTGCCTATGTGTATCTCTGTGTGAGGGTTTCAGATCCCCTGGAATTAGAGTTACAGACAGTAGAGAACTGCCATGTGAGTGCTGGGAATTGTGCCCTGGTACTCTGTAAGAGCAATCTTTGCTGTTAACCATGGGACCATCTTCCCAGCCCCCTTATTTATGTATTTTTTAAACAGGTTCTCACTATATAGCCAAGGTTATACTCAAACTACTATGTAGCCTAGTTTGGCAATGAACTCAATATCCTTTCCACTTCAAACTCATGGGAATGGCCACATCTAATGTATAATCTATAGTAGCTATTATTAGTTAGGAGAATCACTACTTATAGGTATTTTAAACTTCCATTTGGCCAGATATTTTAAGAGAGCCAAGGAAGGAAGTATCTGTGTGTTCTTGTCTGATTTTGAAGTCATATATAAAATGCATTGCCACTGTGATATTTAGAAAAAACCTGTTATTGAATATTTACCTTCTATACCCTATTTGTTCATCAGTGCTTGAATTAAAGACTTATAATGTGACAGTTATATAAGACACAAAAAATCCTCAATAGGTAAAAAAAAATATTGTGAAGTATATAAATTCTTGGCTAATTAAACACCACGTGGCAAAGGGTGAATGTGCTAAGGTCACCCACTAAAGATGTAGATTCTAAGTTTGGTATGTTCAGGAATATGTGTATGAACTGTTATCTGAAAGGGGATTGTGAAGTGGTTAAGAAAAGGTGGCATGGGAAGCACAGACTTTTCTTAAGAGAGAAAATCTGTGTTTTCAGGGAAAAGAACAAGAAACAAAGATACTTTATGAAGTTCAGCAAAGAATGATTAGGCTTCAGAGGTCACATGGAGAACATGAAAGTTCGTGAAAATAGAGGCATGCTAGTAAATGTCAAATAATTGTCTCTGATTCCAAAGGAGACATTAATTGCTTCATTTGCTGATTTGTGTGGTGAAAATGATCTCACCATGGATGATTTACAATGAGTAACTTCATATCACCAAATGCAAAATTCAGAGGAAAGAGATACGCATAATTGGCTCTGGGAATGTGTTAAGGATAAGCAGTTAGCAGGTAAAGCATATGTGCACTAAGCACATAGAGTGAGGGATAGAAGAACCAAATATTCATGAAGCACCTGGGTACTAAATATTCATAATATACTAAATATACATGAATATAAATATATTTGCATAAACAAGACCTGAAGAAGTACAACAGCAATTGGCATGATAGCATGGTCATAAATTTCACAGAGCCCCACCCATAGACAAAGTACTACAGACAACTAAACAATGTTGACAGTGGAAGGAATAGTCCTTCTCAAGGATGAATCCCTTCATTGGTTACACAATAACAAGTGATCAGCGCTGAACTTATACAAGTAACACTAGATGGACTGAGTATGATATATATATATATATATATATATATATATATATATATATATATGTGCATGCACACAAATACATACATGACAACAACTAAAGAAAAAGAGTCCATGTTCAAACGATAGCAAGGGAGGGGTTGGTGTACATAGGAGAGCTTGAATGAAAGAAAGTGAATGGGAAAAATGATGTGATCTTAATTAAAAGACAAAAGGTTCTGTCATACAAAAGACATATCCTTACAGAATTTGTAAATTAAAATATAAGCATGATATTCTGATGACACTTGTATTTCTCTGTATGAATCTGCTCTATGATTGTGGACTTGCGTGTCTGTGTGTGTGTGTGTGTGTTTGTGCATACATGCATGCATGTGCACATGGGCAATGAGGCAAACATGTGCTCATATGCATTGAAAGCCAGATGTTAATGCCAGGTGTCTTTCTCTATCCCTTTATACATAATTTTTGAGGCAGTAACTTTCACTAATTTGGCTAGTGATCCCTAGGGATCCCCTTGCCTATGTCTCATCAGTCTTGGGCTTACAGACTTGTGCCCTGCTCAGCTTTTTACATTGGTGTTATGAACCTGAACTCAGGTCCTCATACTTGCACAACAAACACTTTTACTGACCCTCTTGAGCCACTTAAACTCAGATAACATTTTTCCTTACATTCACTCACCTAAGAATATTTTTTAATTAGATGAATTATTTGATGCCATTAAAAATGCAAAAATAAATTTAGATCCAATATATCACAGAAAAATATAACAAGTTGGATTCAAAAGTGAGTGCTTAAATAAATAATGTCCTGAAATAGGATCAAACTTTGGTGTTTATTTCAGCATTATATTATCACTGAATGCCTCTGTAGAATTAAATACACAATTTGGAGCTATTTAACTTAACATGCGCTGGGATTTATTTACTGCTCATTTGTTTCACGCCATTCCGCTGGGTTCTTCAGGGTGCTACAAATATGAAAAATATATTCTCAAAGGTTTACAGTCCAAATATAAATATGGAGAATGTTCCATTATTAAACACAATGTAGAATAAATAATGCATAAATCAAAAGCTATAGAGGCTTCAAAATGGGGGTGTGGATTGGAAAACAAGAAAATTAGTTCATAGTAGAGAAGCTTTGGAAGACAATGTTTCCAGAAGGATAATTAGGATACAGTCAGGCAGATGCCCGAGAGAAATCCAGGAAGGTCCTGAAAGTCACTTGACAAAGAAATGAGATATGGCCTCAGAAACAAGCCAAACAGTGGATAAAATGCCAGGTACATCCTATGTTAACATTACAACACAACATTGGTGTCTACATAGTTCACATTTGAGAACTGAGCAATCAAGCAATAAAATAATTACAAAAGATCTTGCAGTATTTTAAGTAATATTACAATTTTGAACTGTGTTCACAGTTATCGTTGGACATGTGTGGTCTGTGGGTTGTGGAATGTACTGGCCTATGAAATATCCCAATTTATAGGCAATTATAAGGTGGAAACAGATTGCTCTAGTATCTATCAACTTCTAACCCAAACACCATCATTTTAATTGACCACTAGGCTTTTTCAGAAGCTCCAAAGACAAGGCTATCTCTAGGTCACATGTAGAATTTGTCACAAACCTCTGTTTTAATATCAAATGGGCTATATTATGACCAATTTGCTCATTTATCTCCCCAACTGTATATTATTTGATGCCAGGGATTTTTTCCACCTTTAATCCTGAAATATATCTGTTAGAATAGTGTTCAAAATTTGTAGAATGCTTAATTAATATACATTGAATGATCAAACTAATCAAATAATACCATTTTGAAATGCTTATTCCAATCTTATTAAAAACAACATTTTTTTGTTGTTGTTAAAGGACAGAAGGGTGAAAGGACTAATAAAGAGAGAAGATATTTTTCCATTCAGCATAATATGTGTTCAAAACACATAAAATTATCATAGGCCTAATAGTCAGGTCTAAGTATAGATTAGAAATAAATACCATGTAGAATTGAGAGGAGTAAAGTTTACATAACTTTCTGACTTTCATACCTTTGAGTATCCTTATATAACTTCTCTTCTTTCAGGGATGATTTAAACACTTACCAATAAAAGTTTTGCAGAATTGGGAATAGAGAAGCATACTTTTTGATTGGTTCCCTTGACTACATCTTGATTACTTTTGTTTACAACAGTGACAAGAGATACTGGAGAATAGCAATCTTGTGAATCATCTAAGAAAGGTAATATTAAGTTGGAATTAACCTCTGAAGAGTGGCCATCTATGAACCATGAATGTATATGTGTGTGTGCATATACATATATGAACCGAGAGCATTATTTTTCGTTAGCTGAATATGTAGTTTAATAGAATGTATATTGCTAGATGATAGCATTCCTCTACATACATACATACATACATACACATATATATTTATGGGACATTATTATTATTATTTTATATTATTGTTACAGAAAGAATTCTATCCTATGAACCAAATTTCCTCTCAACTTGCTAATTCTTGAATTTATTTATTCCTTTACAAGTATGTCTACAGATCTCTATGAAAAAGCGAAGTAAAATAGGATGATCATGGGCTATGTAAGTCTGGATAGTGACTGGATAGCGTTCCTTCTTACTTAGTTCAAATATAACATATTCATCATGAAATCTTGCCAAAAGTTTTTGTGTAAGCATTTAAAATAAGTTATAGAATAGGTAAATGACTGTACATTCTCATAATAAGAACTGATTCAAATTGAGGAAAATTAGAGATATAAACATTGAGATGATACTGGAGAGCATTTGTCTCACTACTGTAAGATGACTGTCATTTATAATGGGAAAAACATCCACCCTTGGCTATTAAACTGTAAAATATATTAATAATTTCCTATAAATTATAAAATATGTATCTATTTGGTATGGAGGTAAGAAACAACTTTTTGGGTGTCTGTTGTCTCTTTCCACCTTGCTTTTAAATACATTTATTTTTTTGAGATTATAATATAATTACAATATATCTACTTTGACCTTCTATACTTTAAACCCTCCCATCCCCTCCTCCCCATCTTTCCTTTAAATTCATGCCCTCTTTTTCCATTAGTTAATATTCCTTCTGTCTTCATCTTCATCCTCTAACTCCCCTTCACTAATTCTTAGCTCGGTACAATATTGTGACTCTAGTTCTGCTGGAATTTCTCTTAATACACTATCATTTACCTATTTGCTCTAACTTCAAGGGGACAGTGCTCATGGCCAGTTTACTCAGCTGTCTGATATTACTTTGTACTACTGACAACTCCTCTGTCTTGCTTCTGAGTCCTACTTTTCCTTCCTCACCATAGGTTTTCTGGCCACTGACTTGAAGTTCTTAGAAGAACCCTTGAAATTTCTTTTTCACAAGTACTTGTCTATGTTGATGTTCTGCTCTCTTACCTAAGTGGTAGGTTCTTCAAATCTTAGACAAGAAAATCCTAAGTAGATTGTCTTCTTTCTTAACACTACCAGCAATAGTCCAGAATGAAGTTATCATGGTATTTTATTTTAGGGTCATATTATAGAGATGAGAAAGGAAAAAAAGACAGAGCTGAAGAATTGTAGCTCATCTCCATGTGAGCTGTTAGGTTCGGTCACATCTCTCTTTTTGCTATTGGATATTATCCTATGTCTTTGTAGGTGTGGTGTTTTGCTACATCTACACCTCAAGATGTATTGCATACAATTACCAAGGACATTTTCTTATAATGTGTATTAAATTTCAGTAATTTTCAAATAGGCTCTGGGACTATATCTTTCTGAGAACACCCCTTGTACACACACACACACACACACACACACACACACACACACACACACACACACACACACACTGCTGAGTCAGCAAGGTCATTGTGTGATTATGTTTTAAGGAAGCAAAATTCACAAATGTGATGTATAATTCTACTAGAGAATGCATTCATGTGTATTTAAACAAAAAGAGACCGGGAAAGAAAAGAATAGCTGTCATCAGTCTTCAAAGACATACTGACAAGGCCAAAAAAATAAGCTGTCCAGAGAGCTAAATGACTTTCAAATAGTCATGGTGTAGACCCATTTTCACTTACATTGTTGACATGGGTGTTGATGTAAGATTTTGAGTGAAATGGTTCAAGTAGCTATGCACAGGTTGCAAAATATAAGCATGCTAGATTTTTGAATGTAAGGCAATCTTTTTTTTTCTACATGTCAAGTATGGAATTATGATAACTAGGGCTACAGGGGCCTTGGAAATTATCTAACAAAGGTTATTAGGAACTAGGCAGCATGATTTATTTCAAAGTTTCACAGCTAGTTAAAGGCATAAGCAAATTATGGAAGTTTTTATGGACTATTACTCTTAACCCAGTATACAAAACAAAAACAAAAAAGAACTCCTCGCTGAGTACCTTCTGGTGTCATCTATAATGTCTTTGTCGTAAGCACAAACTACTTATTTTTCCATTGCTCTGCAAGCTTAGAGTGTCAGTTAGCAACTAAAGCATGAAGATGATTCAAAAGCATATTGTTGTTCTAAGGCATCTCCTTACCCAGTTTTGACACACAGACCCAGTGTGAATTTGGAGCAGGCTTGCTGAGATGAATACTATATGGCTTAGCAATTGGAACGCTAACTATAGAAAACTTTTAAGGAAGTGGTCAAAGTTCCTCCTTAACAAGCTTTGGCAGTTGTCACCTTAGAAACTTTATGCTGGACTGAGGGTAAGAATTCCATCTCTAAGAAACTCAAATAACAGCTGCCACAGTGTCACAGACTTCCTCTTCTCTTCTGTGACAGATGGAATACAGTCCTAGTGTATTTTATCCCTGTGGGCTGAAAACTAAATAAGCCTAGCTGGTCTGAGACAGGAGAGAACCAGGATAGAGGAAATAATGCTGTTCTAGAACAAGCTGGCTTGAGTGTGATTCTGACTGTGCATAAGCATCCATTTCATCCTCAGCCTCATACATCAGCTTCCCTGTAAGAGCACTCATATACTCAAGTGTATCATTAGCACATAACAGCTATGATGTTTGTCCCCAAAATATAGTGTAAATTAGTTCTGTTGGATACTAATTTGACTATATAAAGGTGAGCAGGGCTGTATACTTGCCCACATTTTACACAATTTCATTATTTCTTCTATCTTATTTTCACTACTTTTCCTTTAAGGATCCAAATTTATAAATACAAAACAATGTATATGCATTTGTTGCTTTCTCCATCAAATTCAGATAACTTCATAGATTAATTTTGCCTTTTTGAATTATGAAAAATTTTCAAATAAATTTTATTTGTTAAAACAGTATCATGGCTACCTGTTGGGGAGAGGCAGTATAAGAATTAAATGGATTGAATATTAATAGATTCTGGAAAGCCCACATAATTCCATAATTTAGTAAAAAATGTTGAAGCATAGGTGTTTGACTTATTTGTACTTTTACCACCATTGACTACTACATTAAGTCCCCTTACATACAGCTTTAGACTTTCAACCTGGCAATTTTGGTTCTGCAGAATTTTGACTTTCAGAGATATAGAGACTGAGCAAAATTATAAATTTGAATAGTTAATACTTTTCTTTTATTAAATGTCACAGTAATTGATTTCATTTCAAACAATAAAGAATACCCTTTCTACTAGAAGTTACCATTTTTAATTTCTGTTAAATAAAAATACTGTGTGGCTTTCCTGAGCATCTTTTTATAGTTGCTTGTCCAACTGTCTCAGTATCTTCTTTGCATTGTATATATTAATTTAAAATGACCTGTTTTATATTGAGTTGTCTCATTCTCCCTCTCTCCTTCCCTCCCCCATCTCTCTGTGTGTATGTGCCTGTGATATGTTGTTTGCATTCATGTACATATTATGTGGATGACCTCTATTGTTTCCCACTCAATTCTTTTGTAACAGGGATTCTCAGTGAACCTTAAGCGCACTGCTTTTCAGCTAAACTTGTGGCCAGCAAAGCCTAGGGATCTATTCTCACCACTTCCATAGCACTATAGCACTAGGCTTAAGGGGTGTGGCCATGACACTTTTGACATAGGGTCTGGGTATATGAATTCAGGTCCTTATGTTTGTGATGTTTGTGTATCAACTACTGCTCTTAAACCCTGAGCCATCTCCCCAGCCTGAGTTGTTAGCCTTTTTAAATATTATGAAATTATGCAATGTTTTCCAGTTCTATCACTTGCTTGCAAATTTTGTAATTTCATTTTCCTTTACATCTTCACAAAACTCCAATTCCAAAATTCAAATAGATAATTTATTCATCTAATTATGTTAGATGTGCATCAAGGCTAGGAAAGACATTTTTCTCTAAAGGATATGGCTCCCAATAGTCCAACCATGCTCCAGTGAATCGTCTTTCACCCACAGCACATTGGTAGCACAAAGAGGACTCAATGGGGACAAAAAAAGAGGAAACAAAGTTGAGTAGGAGTAGAAATAGATCTGGGATGAATTACAGGAAGGAGTGGAGGAGTGGTGTCATCCTTGCAGATCTCTGGAAATCTCCCCAGTGACAAATCTCTCCTCAGACCTATAAAGGCTCCCTCTAATATGGTATCTCTCATCCTGCTCTCCTCTATTCTTCCCCCGACTCAACCTTTCTGATCCTCTATTTCCTCCTGTCCCCTCCCCTTCTCCTCTTCTCATTCTGGCAGCTCCCTCTCCCCTACACTCAAGCTCCCAATTAGCTCAGGAGATCCTGGCCCTTCCCATTCTCCGGGGGCCATGCATTCTTCTCTGAGAGTACTCCTTGTTGCCATCAGGGAAATGCAGCTCAAAACCACTCTGACATACCATCTTGCTGCTATCAGAATGACTAAAATCAATAACACCAATGAAAATAAATACCTGATGTTAAAAAATTCTCTATTTAGTTCTGCACCCTACTTTTTAATTTCATTGATTGGTGTTTAGATGAATAGCTTCTTGAGTTCATTGTATATTTTGGAAAACAGCCTTCTGTAAGATGTGGGGTTGGTGAATATCTTTTCCCATTCTGTGGGCTGTTGTTTTGTCTTACTGACTGTGTCCTTTGCCTTACAGAAGCTTCTCAGTTTCAGGAGGTCCCATTTATTAATTGCAGATCTCAAGGTCTGTGCTACTGGTGTTATGTTCAGGAAGCAGTCTCCGGTACCAGTTTGTTCAAGGGTATCTCCCAGTTTCTCTTCTAGAAGATTCTGTGTGGCTGGACTTATGTTGAGATCTTTAATCCATTTGGACTTAGGTTTTGTGCATGGTGACAGATATGGATCTATCTGCAATCATATGCATGTCCGAATCCAGTTGTGCCAGCACCATTTGTTGAAGATGCTATGTATGGTTTTTCCAGTGTATAGAATTTGCTTCTTTGTCAAATATCAGGTGTTCATTCATGTGTGGGTTAATATCAGGGTTTTCAATCTGATTCCATTGGTCTATCTGTCTATTTTTGTGCCAATGCCAAGCTGTTTTCAGGACTATGGCTCTATAATAGAGCTTGAAGTTAGGGATGATGATGCTTCCAGAAGTTCCTTTATTGTACAGGGTTGTTTTGGCTCCCCTGGGTATTTTGTTTTCCCATATAAAGTTGAGTATTGTTCTTTCAAGGTCTGTGAAGAACTGTTGGGATGGAATGTTTTATAGATGTCTCTTAATCCCAATTGGGTCGTAACTTCTCTTAGATCCTTTGTTTCTTTGTTAGGTTTCTGTCTGGTGCTCCTGTCTAGTGGTGAAATCGGGGTGTTGAAGTCTCCTACTATGAGTGTGTGGGGTTTTATGTGTGGTTTGAACTTTAGTAATGTTTCTTTTACAAATGTGGGTGCCTTCGTATTTGGGGCATAGATGTTCAGGATTGAGACTTCATCTTGATGGAATTTTCCTGAGATGTGTATGAAATTCCCTTATTCATCTCATTTGATTGATTTTAGTTTGAAATCTAATTTGTTAGATATTAGGATTGCTACACCAGCTTATTTCTTGGGTCAAGGATTTTTTATTTTACATTTAAAACTTTTATAACACCTTTTTGCCATATGATCTTTCCAAAAACAATTTCATTTGCTTCTGAACTCTGAATTCTGATTGTCTTTTTTTACACTAACACCAAACCATTTGTATTCTAATACCTGTATGGTAATTTTAATGTTGGGGATGTGTAATTCTTTTTTGAGCATGAATATATTTTTTCTCATGTATCCTTGAGCTTTTCTCAAATGCTTAATATTCCCTCTACACTTTAAATTTCCTATCCTTCTTCTGTGAATTTTGCCTTCAAAGAACTTGAAGTTTATAGAAATAGTCCATATTTATATAGGATCCTGGTAGTCCTCAACAACTATAATTATATTTTATGCCACTAATATTGATATTAGATCCAAGAAGTCAAATAAAACCCTGATGTTGTTCAAGACACTTCTTTTTTTGGGGGGCGGGGGTTGTTCAAGCTGAAGATCAGAAAAGCAAAGCAGCCAAACCACCAGAGAGCTCCCACCTCTACAAGTGCTCAAACAAAAGGGGCAATGTACAGAACCTCATATTGCATCTCCAGACTGCACTGCTCCTCAACAAATCTCAGATTGCTGTCTGAGACTGTATTGAGCTCCTTATATTCTCTCTAGTGCTGGTATTAAAGTCATGAGTTCTTTTTCTCTCACTTCTTAAATAAGCCCATATATATCCACATCATGGAACATTGCATAACCATTTAAAATGGTTTATCTCTTCTGTACAAGTTGAACTGTATCTCATGCACTTCCAAACTCTCATATGGATGTCCATTTCCTTTTAATGTGATCCTATTTGCAAACAGGATCATTAAAAATGCAATGTATTTCTAGTTTCCACAACAGATAATATAGTTTTTACTTCTTTAGCCATCTAGTTTGTAGTACTTCATTAAGGCAGCTCTAGAAAGCTAACACAATATATAAAGTGCAAGATATAGGGTTGAGAAAAAAGTATGATTCAAAGCAAATATATCTAGTAATGTTATCACACACATGCACAACTAGTATATATTGCTTAAATATCATACACAAATAGGTGGCAACATTGAAACACTGATTACTCTAAAGAAAATGACATTAATAAATGGCCAGAAAGTGGAGAGTCTCCATGGGGAAATTGTTCAAAGTGTGGTCCAGACATCTCAAATCATTAGCTCTGCATTACTGTAACTGAGTAATAATAGAACTTCATCCATGCATTCTGTGACTAGACCCTTTGACAAGGACTGAATTTTATCAACCAACACTCCACTTGCTGCATAGCAGAGATTGCATTGCCAGAAATTATGTGCACTGTGCCTCATTTAAAACTTCCTGGACTATACACTGACCAATTTGTACTTCCTTCCTGCATATGGCGTGATTACATACAAGGAAACTGCACATAAAGAAACTCAGCCTAACTATAAAAATACTTCTCTAAAATGGAGACACACAAACACCATTTCCTAGTTACAGGCAGTATTTTAATTAATGTCTAGCACAATACCTTCTTGTACTCAAGAACCTATTCTTTCTGTTGCAGTCTAAAGGGTGACTTCTTCGCCTGTCAATCCTTTAGTGGCTGGGTACCTAGTCTATCAAAATTACTATGGGAAGGGGAACTGAGTGAAGAGTTCATACAGGTAGGATAATGAATTTTCATTTAATACCTTTTTGTAACTTTTTATTTTTTAAACATGAAAGCAATCATATGTTCTGAAACAAGAGAAATTAAGAAACAGTCAAATAACAATCTAGACATTACTACCTTTATAAAAACTCTTTAATCAAGTTAAATAATTTGAAGATTTTGCTTTTTTTACTTTTCACGTGCAAAGATATAGCATGCACCGATAGATTCTGTATACTCAGACATCACAGAGTGTTAGTGTGTGCTCAACATTACTTGGAGTAATGTGGAGCTTAAAGAAATTCAAGACGTTATTTATGTATTATAAAACGCTGTAACTTAGTGAAGGGCATAGAGAAAAAAACTGTAGTGACCACAAGAACTCATTTCAGTTTTTGCACCTCAGTATCCTCAACAGTAAAATATCAAATAACATCAAATAAAAACTAAAGAATTAATATTACTGAATTAAGTTTATATGTTTTTATTATACCATAAACGTTGTGATAAATGCAAATTCACAAGGGCTCATGAGAAATAATCCAGAGAAGCCAGTATTTTCCCAATCATAGAGTAGTAAATTACAAAACAAACAAAAAAATTTAATTTACTGGCATTGACACAATCATGCTAAAGAATGCTTCTAACTACATAGTGATATTTTCTGTCTTATCTTTTAGGGTCACACCCTCCTCATTCTATCCCTCTTGTATCAGTTACTTTTTATATTGCTGTTGGAAATTCCTGATGAAAGGACCAGCTCCCAGTTTTGGCAGCCATGACAGTCTAACACATGCTTGCCTGACCTTGCCTTGGTCATTAGGAGGTCAAATGCCAGCCTCATGGCAAGGAACCAATCACAAATTAGCTGGTGGTGCTATGCTTTATGGATCTGGGTGTGCTTTACGGACAAGTGCACAGCAATGACATGCAGAGCATAGCAACCCCCCCTGGGAGGGACTGTGGGGCATAACAACCAGTTGACCAATCAACACAGGGCAAGTCCTCCAAGCCTGGAGGCTCACCAATCCTGAGCCTGTGCTTACCCCTAGACACTCCCCTTATGCTGTGCCATAAGATCTCTGTCCCGGTGGTTTTTCGGGGTCTTTTCCCAGCCATCTGCCATGGTGGATGGATGAAAGGCCTGAGCTAATTGGGCTAGCTCATTAAACAACTGCAATAAAAGACTCATTGCTTTGCATTGAAATGGGCCTCTTAGTGATTTGGGGGTTCAGAATTTGGGCACAACACTGAGAAGATATAATATGGGTGACAGGAGCAGGAGGCTGGCTATTAACATCGTGTTTGTAAGCAGTAAGCAGAGAATGTATAAAACATTGGACTGGGCTGTAAAACCTCAATGTTCATCCTTAGTGATCCACTGAAGACTCACCTGTCAAAAGTTCTCCAATCTTTTCATACCAGACAATTAGCAGGATATCAGGTGTTCAGTCACATCAAAACTGTAATACCCCTGTTGTTCTAGCCTCACAAGAACCTCTCTTAGATTTCCCAGGCTTTGATTCAGCCATTTCAGGAATGCTAAATAAATGGAATCACCCAGCAAGTAACATTAGAAGATCAGAATTCACTAAGCAAATTTCCCTGATGATTTATATCCAAATTGTTGCATATATCAATAATCCCTTGCTTTTTATTTCTTTGTTATGTGGCGTTATTGGTACATGCCTGCATCTTCACTTGTGTAAATATTCAATGCCATTTGGCTGATTCTAGTTTTGGATTATAGTGAATAAAGCTCATCTAAACATTTCTTGGGAGCTTTTAGGATAAATGTTTGAACATGAAACTCTTGTGTTATATGTGGGACCAGGTTGGCTTTAAATGGGAAATGACAAACTCCTTGCCACACTGACTTCATTAGTACATTCAAAGTAGCAACATAAAACTGATCTATTTTCTATAAATCCATTCTAGCATTTTGTATTTCCACTGTTTTTTGGTAAACAATCTGTTTGTTTTTAATTTTATATACCAATCCCAGTCCCCCCTCCCCCTCCTCATGTTTTCCCCACCTTCCCCCAACCCCTTCCCCATCCACTCCTCAGAGAGTACAGGCCTCCCATGGGGAGTCAACAAAGTCTGTCACATCACATTGAGGCAGGACCAAGCTTCGCCCCCCCCCATCTAGGCTGAGAAAGGTATCCCTCCCCCACCACTACCCCACCAATCTCCCCTCTGTTCTGTCCCCACAAGTGTCATCAGAGAGGCATCATACAGCAATTGATGAAAACAAATGTAGACCTATAGCTACAGCCAGACATTTAAGTTCAGTTCAGGGAATTCTGCAGAAAAGAGGGAGAAACTATTGTAGGAGTCAGAGGGTCAGGGACACTGCAAGAAAAACCCATAGAATCAACTAACCTAGGCTCATAGGGGCTCACAGACACTGAACTGACCCAGAGAGCCTTCGTGGAACTGACCTAGGCACTCTGCATATATGTTACAGTTGATTTTTTTTCTTTTTTGCCTATATGCTAAGCTCTGACAAATAGCAGTTTCAGAGTCTGTGTTGTAGTTCAGTGATAAACTCCATGTTATCATACACCAAGACCCTGTGTTAAATCCCCCTACCACTTACTAAAAATGATCAGTAAGGTATAGGTTTCTTTTCTTGATTACCTTCTCTTCTTCACTCTTCTCCACCCCTCCACTAATGCTGTATTTTCTTGATTTCTGTAAGTAGGTTGTAAGGCTTAATATTAGGTACAGTGAATCTTCCCAGTTTCGTATAAGTTTTCAAGCCTGCTTTATTTATTTTATGGTTGGTAGTTTTTCACATACATTTTTTAGATAACTCTTGCTTATGTGAAGAAAATGTGTCTAAGAGGTTGATTGGAATTATATTAAACCAATGAATCAATTTAAAGAGATTCAGGTGAAAGAAAAAAGAGTACCTAAGACAAAAAAAACACCAAGTAATAACACAGGATATTTAATCTTTTGCTTATTTGTGATCTCCATAAATGTAAATGGTCTCTACCAATCAGAAGACAGATTTGACAATGAAAAGAAATCTAACAATATACAACCTAAAATCAATGTATTTCAAATATAATCTAGGTAGTTTAAAGTAAAAATAAACCCTCATCACATAAACATTAATCAAAAGAAAGCAGTAGCAGTGAAATCTATGTTAGATAAGGTACACCTTAAAAATTACTAGTCACAAAGACACTATATACAAATAAGAGTACAGATTTATCAGGAAATTATAATAATTATAAATGAGTGGGCACATAACTACAGGCTTAATACAAAATACATGAAGCAGAAACAAAGCAAGAAAGAATTAGATAAATCGATATTAGCATTTGTGCAATTTGTGAGTGTCTAACATAGTTTCTCCTAATGACAAAATCATATATTCATGGTACATTTATTTGAAGATATAAATAAATGCTGATACAACACTATTGACAGATTTGGTTTACATTTCACCAGTTTTCCACTAATCTTCCTTTTATGCTTTAAATTTAAGTTCAGCCCTCACAGTGACTCTATTTTTCATCACACATTTTTGGTTTCCTATTCAAGCCTGTGACAACCTCTCAGTATTTTTTCTTGCTTATGACCTTGATACTTTTAAAAACTAGTTGGACATATTGTCGAATGTCTTTTAAGATTTGAATGGAATAGTCTCCTTATTAGACAGAGTTTATAGGTTTAGGGGAAGAACACCTGTGAGGTGAAGTCTTCTCATCACATCATGTCAGACAGGACTTGATAACAGAGTTGTTATCACTGGGATCACCTAGTTCAGGAAGCACCTGTCAAGATTCTTCTCAATTGTAAAAGCCATTCATTTCACCTTTAGTTATTCCAGTCTTTGCAAGCAAGTCACCAGACCCAGCTCATTTTCATGGGGAGGGAATTGAACTATTTACTCTAGAAGGATATTGTTTATATTATTCTATAATAAATAGTTGTCTCTCAAATATAGTTTCTCAGAGAACAAAGAAAACAAGTAGGAATAGTTGCAGAATAAGATATTTAAGGTAATTTTCTTCCCTTTCAAAATACTTAAATATTTCATCTTAATTTTAGGCCATAATAATATTATTGTTTAACTGATGTTATCACTAATTTGTTTATTTAGAAATGAAGATTCCCGTTAGTGAGTTCTGGAACTCAAGATTAATAAGCTTTTCCACATATTTCTTTGGATACCAATTACATCAACATACTGGGAAGGGAAATGAGCTGAGAGAATAGGTGTCACTTTGAATCATTAAGTATCCTACAGGGAATATTGAGTTACTTAAGCTTCAAAGAAATGTATGTCAATGGCTAACCTATTTTAGACTTGGATTTTAATATTCTTACAACCTAGATGGGCCCATCAATTTTTTAAAATATATTTTAATTAAAATATAATTATATCATTTCCCTCTTCCTTTTATACGCCCAACCATCACATAAAGTTCAATTCATTCCCTCTCAAGTTGATGGTTCCTTTTTCTCTGATTATTATTGTTTTAGGCACACCACACATACACAAATGCTGAGTCCTTTTGATATATGATTTCAAGACTGGCCATTTTATATTGACATAAGGGTCTCATCCCTGGGAGACTCTAATTCTTCCTCTCTCAGCAGTCATCATTTGCCTTGTAGTTCTTTATCTACAGTTTGGACCCCTGTGAGATTTTCCTCCTTTCTGTATTACAATGCCTATTGATATTGTAATTGCTTAAACAGCCTTTTATAGGACACACGATAAGCTATATATTTTTTAACTGAAGTTTCAAAACAATTTATCTGAGCAAAATTATTTCAAATGCAAAACTAATTTTTTGTTCTTCTTTTTTGGGGGACGGGGGCAGTGTTTCTCTTCCTGAATCTCACAGAATTCGCTCTGCAGATCAGGCTGGCCTTGAACTCACAGATATCTGCCTGCCTCTGCCTTCCCAGTGCTGAGATTAAAGGCATGGACCACCATCTCCCCAGTGCAAAACTAATTTTAAGGCTCAATTAAAATGCTAAAGAGAATGTTATGCCATGTGTGTTATCCTTTATGAGAAAAATCAATACTTTAATAGACCTCTTCAGTAAATTTACCTTAGAAAACTGTTGTCTGGGCCCTCATGCCAGACTTTGACATAGACTTAATCTTCTATTACAAAGCTATCACATTCTTACTATTATGAAACTCTTCCCCCTATAAAATCGAGTGCTTTGTCTCTGAAGGCTATGTCTTCTTCATATTTATTTACTCGGATCCTAGCTGACCCACATTCACACTAGCTATATTTCAAGTGTACAGTAGCTGCATACCTCAATACTGAATAGCATAAATATAAAATAACTTTATCATCACAAGAATTCAAAACACATAGCTGATTTAGAACAAGATTTTCCCATCTTGGCACCAGTGACATACTAGATAGAATCATTCATTGTTAGATAATCTGTCCTCTGTGTTGTAGAATGTTGAGTAGAGTACTTGGATAGTATTTACTTGATGCCAACAATAGAATCTCCTCCTGCACTATAAATATTAAAAAAAATTGACCGGGCATTGGTGGCACATGCCTTTAATCCCAGCACTTGGGAGGCAGAGGCAGGTGGATCTCTGTGAGTTCGCGGCCAGCCTTGTCTCCAGAGTGAGTGCCAGGATAGGCTCCAAAGCTACACAGAAAAACCTTGTCTCGAAAAAAAATATTAAAAATATATTGCCATATATAAGATGCCCTTTGAGTATGAGATCATCCTAGAATATGAACTGCTGTTTATGTATATAGTCCAATCATTAGCAGAGAGGCTTCATCCAGCAACTTATGGAAACATATGCAGACCCACAGCAAACATTAGGCAAAGTTTGGGGAATCCTGCAGAAGGGGGCTAGGAAGGATTGCAGGAGACAGAGGGGTTAAGGACACCACAAGAAGATGGTGCACAGAATCAAATAGGCAGGACTTATAACACCTCACAGAGACTGAAGCAGAATCAAGGACCCTGTTGGGACTGAGCTAGGTCCTCTGTATATACCTCATGTTTTCATAGCTTGGTGTTCTTTTTGGTATTTTATTTTATTTTCTCAGATATTATTTTTTATTAGAAAGAAAATTAGTTTACATATCAATCCCAAGTCCCTCTCCCTCTCATCCTACCCTGCCCCCGCAACTAACACCCTACCTATGCCATACCCTTTCTGCTCCCCAAGGAGGGTGAGGCCTTCCAAAGGGGATATTCAAAGTCTGTCATATTCTTTTGGATAGGGTCTAGGCCAAGCCCTTGTGCCTAGGCTCAGGGAGTATCCTTCCATTTGGGATGGGCTCCCAAAGTCCATTCCTATGGTAGGGAAAAGTACTGACCCACTACAAGAGGCCCCATAGATTTCCAAGGTTTCCTCACTGACACCCGCATTCAGGAGGTCTTGATTAGTCCCATGCTGGTTTCCCAGCTATCAGTTTGGGGACCAAGAGCTACCCCTTGTTCAGGTCAGCTGTTTCTGTGGGTTTCAGCAGCCTGGTATGGACCCCTTTGCTCATCATTCCTCCTCTGCATCTGGATTTCAGTTCAGTTCAAAGTTTAGCTGTGGGTTTCTGCTTCTACTTCCACCAGATGCTGGATGAAGGCTATACAGTGGCATATGAATTAGTTATCAGTCTCATTATCAGGAGAATGCATTTAAAGTAGCCTCTCCTCTGTTGCTTAGATTGTTAGTTGGTGTCATCTTTGTAGCTCTCCAGGCATTTCCCTAGTGCCTGATTTCTCTTTGAACTTATAATGTCTCCCTCTATTATATTATCTCTTATCATGCTCTCTTTTGTTCTTCATCCAACTCAAGCTCCCTGTCCCATCATGTCTTCCTCACCCTTCCTCTTCTCCCCTACTCATTCTCCTAGTTCCCTCTCCCCTCCTCCCATGCTCCCAATTTGCTCAGGAGATCTTGTCCCTTTCCCCTTCTCCAGGGGACCATGTATTTCTTAGGATCCTCCTTGTTTACCAGCCTCTCCAGCAGCCTGGGCTGCAGGCTGGCAATTTTTTACTCTATGTCTAAAATCCACATATGAGTGAGTACATACAATGCCTGTCGTTTTTTGACTGGGTTACCTTGCTCAGAATGGTTTCTTCTAGTTCCATCCATTTGCCTGCGGATTTCAAGTTTCCATCCAACAGAGGGCTGATCTCCAAAATTTACAACGAACTCAAGAAGCTATTCTCCAAAACACCAAATAATCCAATTAAGAAGTGGGGTACAGAACTAAATAAACAATTCTCAATAGAGCAATATAAAACAGCTGAAAGACACATAAGAAAGTATTCAACATCCTTAGCCATCAGGGAAATGCAAATCAAAACAACTCTGAGATACCATCTTATACCTGTCAGAATGGCTAAAATCAAAAACACCAATGACAATCTATGCTGGAGAGGTTGTGGAGAAAGGGGAACATGCCTCCAATGCTGGTGGGAGTGCCAACTCGTACAGCCACTTTGGAAATCTGTATGGCGATTCCTCAGGAAAATGGGAATCAGTCTACCACAAGATCCAGCAATTCCACTCTTAGGCACATACCCAAATAAGCACATTGCTTCAACAAGGACATCCGTTCAACTATGTTCATAGAAGCATTATTTGTAATAGCCAGAACCTGGAAACAACTTAGATGCCCCTCAACTGAAGAATGGATAGAGAAAATGTGATACATATACACAATGGAGTACTACTCAGTGGAAAAATAGCTTGGTGTTCATGTGGGAGTTCCAGCAATTGGAATGGAGACATCTGTGACTCCTTTGCCTCTACTTGAGACACTTTTCCTCCAACTCAGTTGCCTCCTCCAGCCTTGATATTAGGATTTGTGACCAGTTTTACTGTATCTTGTTAGGTAATGTTTGATGGGTCTCCCAGTGAGGCTGGCTCATTCAATGTCCCAAGGACAGGGATTGCAGTATGTACCATGTTGCCAGCAAAAGTAACCATTTTCTAGTGAGCAATTTAATAACATTTTGTATATTTATAACAATACATAGTTACTATCTCTATCTGCTTCCAAAATATTTCTCTTATTCCAAAATAAATCTGTTTAACTCTAAAGCAGCCATTTCACATTTTACCCACACTCTGCCCTTGACAACCACCATGCATTTATTCCTTGGGTTTTTGTATGCTAGACACTTTACAAACATGAAATACGTGTTACTTTGCCTCTCAATTGCTAAAACATTTTTAAGGTGTCTCAACATTGTTAGATATGCTATTGTTTCCATTGTCTATGACTATGCTTCTACCAATCTCCTTTTTCTTATTCTTGCCTATTTATAAAATGTACAAGAGGCAATTTATTATTGTTTGATTAAAAGACCCCAATTATATATTATTCACTGGTCAAAATTAATTTATTTGGGTTTTATTTATATAACCTTGGCTTAACATGTTTCAATATATTTTAGTCTGTATGAAAATTAGTGATTGTTAATACAGACACTTACATCTGTTCTACTTGTCTCCATTTTAGAAATGTTCCTGAATACCCATGAGATTTGAAGTCATCAAATAAAAAATAATTTATTAAAGTGCAGAACATTTTATGAAGTTTTTGTAGTGAACTGAAAACAGTCCTGCACAGTCCCAGGCAAAATGATTGAGACATGATGTGTGCATGTGGCTTGAGAACTGTTTCTCACTACCTGTCCTTTCCACAGCATTCTGTGAATACTATATTGAAACTAGGTTTAAAGAAAGAACACTTGACAGACAGTGTGAAGTTGAAGTACATTCTTTGCCAAGAATACAGACTATAGTTAGTGTATGTTATAGACAAAGGGAAGCTCCATTTCTTACATTTATTTATTGTTTGTATATGTGTATATGTATGGTGATATATTATTTATTATTTCTGAAAGCTTTCTGAAAGTACAGAAAGCAAAGTCAGCCACAAGCTATAGAGGTCAGGCAAAGATGATACACACTTTTAATCCCAGCAGTCATACTAGTTAGCTATAGAGGCTGAGCAGTGGTGGCAAACATCACTCAGGTGATCTCAGCACTTGAGATCACACACCTTTAATCCCAGCACTAGGGAGGTGGAGACAGGGGTAATATGGCTGGGTGGAGAAAGGAATAAAAGGAAGGAGGAGACAAGAACTCAGAGATTTTGCCTCTGAGGATTCATGGAGACAGGATTGTCATTTCAGGCGGGTAGAGGTTAAGATCTATTGGACTGACTGCTTTGTTTCTGGGATTTTCAGCTTGAATCTTGATCCCCAATATCTGCTACATACACAAGGTACTATCTTGCAGTAGAAGTCTTGGTCCTCTGGCTCTAAATATTTCTGTCCCCTCTTCCATGGTGTACCTTGAGCCTTAGTTATAGGAGTTGTGCTGAAGACCTATCTATTGGGAAGGCTAACTTATGGTTCAGATCAAGGTTATCTATCTATATCTATCTATCTATCTGTCTGCCTGTCTGTCTGTCTGTCTATCTATCTGTCTGTCTGTCTGTCTATCCATCCATCCATTCATCCCTCTCAACATCTATCTATCTCCCTCTTCCTCCTCTGTCTACCTGCATATATTCATATTAATTTAAATGTCTCCCTCTCCTTGGAAGATTTTAGAATTTTATTGGACCTCTGAAATGCCACAAAATATGCCTTGATGTGGGCCTTCTATATTCTGTTGGTCACTTGTTTGGAACTTACGGGCTTGAAAGTCATGTCTTCCTTCATAGGAAATGTCCTTATATTTTTAGTAAATTCTTTCCTATAAGTTCTCTGTAACTACTTCATGCAGATATTGAACTTACTGGAGTGATCCCTTACTTTTATTGTCTTTCTTTCTTATTGTCCATTTCTTATTCTCTGTTTTATCAGATTTCTTGAAGATTTAGCCTCCAATTTCAATTTAATTTTATACCTTGGCAATGACAGTTTTATCTTCCAGGAAGACATCCTTGTTCTTTGACTCTTACTTTTTAATAAAAATAGTCCTTTGTTTCATAAATTTAATATATTCTCTTATATCCCTATATATGGTAATCATAGTGTTCTAGTTACTCTATGTTCTTTTATTACTCTATATTTTTATTTTGGTTTCATTCCCTCAAGTAACTGATAATCCTTTATTTCATATTCATATTCAATATATCTCAGGCCCTAAAATGTAATAATAATCTCTAGCTATGGGGCTTGAGAAGATGCGGATCTTATTCTGAGTGCAGACTGTAGACACTCAATTAAAAGTACCAGTAATTTTTTTAATCAATGAGCCCTCATTTTCTCTGGAGAAAAATTATCTATTCCACTGTTTAGAAGCATGTATTTTCTGTTACTATTCCTAAAAGAACGTAGGAGCAGAGCCTTGGGAATTGACTGATCATAGTGCATGTATGTACTTTCATTTCGTTTTCATTTTTAAGGTTTGAGTTATCTCATCTAACCTTCTCGTCTTGATTTTCCCAGATCCTGAGCTTTGGTAGCAGAAGTTCATTATAGAGTGTTCACTCTAGAGTGAACTTCTGGTCTCCTGACCGAGTAAGAGAAATGTTTAAGAAGTCTTGAGACATATTCTGGCCTGTATGTGGACAAATACTATTAATTTTATACTTTAGAGAATCCATCCTTTTTACAATATTAGGTGTATCTCATTCAAAACCTTCCTAGGTTATTGACACTTGGTTTTCAGTTTTACAAGTTATAATAAGTAATTCATTCTCTGAGCAGTCCACAAATTTGTCACCTCTTAACTTTGATTGTGTTCTCCACAGTCTTTCTCCTTGTGGGTAATTAAAAGAAGTCTCCCATTTTCATTTCAAGTGATATTTCAAGACCCACTATTTAAACTAGAAATCCTTATCATCAATCTGTAGAAAGAAAATAAACAAATAATAAAATTGTAATGAATAAAAAGGGGAAGATTTGTGGTCATAAAAATTTAGCCAGTGGAGAATTGAAATTAAGACTGGTTTTATAAGTACACATTAGAATTTTTATGCCCTTTAGTTTACCAGGCATAATCTATGAACATTTATTTTTGTCAATGTTGTTCACTCCAAAGCAGTTTGGAGTCATTTCCAACTTTAAGTTACATGAGACATAGGAAGAACTCTATAAATTTTGTGGCTCAAAAAAATTGAATACTGATAAAATCATATGGTCCATATTCATGTTTTAACGGTGTATGTATGGGCCTACTAGCAATGTACTGTTTATACTGATTTCCAAAGCAGGATTTATGTTATCCCAACTTCTACATTTCTTGATCTTTTCCAAGTAAATGAATATGTACACACAGGTTGCTATCTGGTTTCTTATTCTGTTTATCAAGAGTTATGTTGTTAGGTATATGAGACATGAGATTTTCTGGGCTGGAGACAGCTAAGTCATAGAGTACTTAAACAGCATGCACAAGAACCTAGATTCTCTCTATGGTACCAGAAAAAAAAAATGTTTAAAAGTATCTATTGATAAAATATTTACTTCTCTTATTTACACACTTTTGAATTCTGGGTTTCTAAACCTCCTTTTGATATTTAATAAGATATTACAATAAAAGGTATTTTAAAGGTGTTATTATAAAGGGCCCTATGCAAACAAGACACATTACTATTAGTATTTTTAATGCAACATCAAACATAAGAGATGAAAGACAGTTTAATGTATTTTGACTGTGAGATAATAGATACAGAATCAATTCCTTCAATAGCCAGGATTCATTATTATTAGCAAAGATAATATTAGAAATGAAGCTCCTAACAGTAAAGTCTTCATTATATACCAGGCTCAGTGGCAAGTGCTTTATAGTATTTTTGCATTCTCTGAACAATATTAACCTCTACTCCTAGCCTCGGTGTAGAATGTCATCCTAGGGAGGATGCGAATTTGAAGAAGATGACATAATTTGACAATTGTGCCAAATGTGCTTAGAAACTATACATTTTGAACTGCTGGATGGTTCCAATAGTCTAATAGAGAAATATAAAGATGTAGATTTAAACCAGCATCAGAAGTCAAGAGTAATTCTGCATATATTTTAATGTTCTACAAAGATGTTTTATTCACCCATGAGAGTCCAGCTATTGAGGAACACAAGTAGAAAAGTATGCCCAGCTGGGCAAACTAAAGAGCAGTCACTGTTTTTTTATAATAAACAAATTCTACCTTTCCCCATTTTAATTACAAAGTAGCATATTCACTTATGATCCCTTAGTTAATTTTTCCTTTTAGTTGCTGGTAAATTTTACATCCTATTTGGCCATATCAAACATAATGCTAACATCAGCTCATTTGCTAGAGAAAGAGAGAGAGAGAGAGAGAGAGAGAGAGAGAGAGAGAGAGAGAGAGAGAGAGAGAGAGAAAGACATGTGTTCCAGTAACTTCTTGATGATAATGAGGTGGCTTTAACCAATGACATACACAATTTTAAAGTTTGCTCCACACATTTTGCTATCTTTTTGTTTTGTAAAACAAAACCGGCTATGGATAGTCTCTGAGACAGATTTAAATATCTTTCTGACATAAAATTGCTCCTATAGAAATAATACATTGGCTGAATTATTTTACTGTGATTAAACACAACTGACATTATTTGTGAACTACTATAATAGTTGGGAAAACTACTACTTTAAATACATCAGGTGTAACTCAGCTATTTAATTTTAAAATTAATAAATTAAGAACAATAATTGTCACAGAAGGCATTAAATCATACTGGTAACTGCTGGGTTGAGATCCCAGCTCTGAAGTCTTTACTTACTGTGGTACCTCTTTTATGAAAGTAAAAGCCCATTAGGATTTGGAGAAGACACCTTAGTTTGCCTTTGACATTGTATGATACAATATGGGACACCAAAATCAAGATAAAATATATCTGTCATGTATGAAAATATATATGAAAGTCAATATAAAGTTGTTATATTCTCATGCATGTACCATCAAATTTCAGTTAATTCTCCTGATCATTCGAAATATTCACTTTTATAATTATGGACCCATTGTAATATACCAAGAAATAATAAGCAGCTATCATTTAATTTTATATATTTGTACATTCAATAGCATATTTTGTCATATATACTTATTTACTAGAATATTCATAGAATTTTTAATTAACTTTGGTTCAGAAATACATGTAAGAAGTAGAACCTCAAGAAAGTTTTTCAGATTGATCTAACTAGCTCTTAGTTATAGAAAAAAGAGCACTTTCTTAGAATATAGATTTAAATTATTTCCTTAAATAACATTTTTTTAATTTGGGGTATTTCAACAGTAACAGAAAAAATATAACATAGAATTTCCTTTGTGTGTTTCACCTAGTTTCTTCAAATGATACAATGCTTAAGTATAGCATGTCATCAAAAATAGGAGAATGATATTGGTGAAATACTATTTAAATGCAGAATTCACTTGTATTTCCCCATTACTTATGTGCAGTCTTTTGAAGATAGACTTATAATCTTTAAAAATGTTAAGTCTTCTAGAAATGTTTTATAGCTATTTTAGTATGATTATCAACTGCCCTAAACAATGGTCCTTACAGCAAAATAATAAGAATGATACTCAGGTAACTTAAATAATGAAAAACTTTCTGGTTTATAGCATAGAAATGTTACATCATAAAATTACATTTCTTGAAGACACAAAGTATCCTCAAAGTATGCTAGAATCTGATATTTTATCCCCACTGATGCATGCATGCTCAGTTAGTCCTTAGAAACAATGTACAGCAACTTTTGTTCAGCTTTTATGTTTCCAAGGATTATTTCTGACTATGATTATCCTTAACATCAGGCAGATAAGCTGTCAAAAACATTTCCTTCTTTTTGTTTTTTCTTAAGCAGAAATCAGTCAACATTCTAGCCGAATTCTAGAGGTCCACTAGAATATCCTATTGCAAATAAGTAAATGTGGCAAAAGCAAAATGTATATTTTCAGAGAAAATGATAGGAATTTGTATGCTACATGTAATGCTTATTATTGCCCATCACTGTTTCCATGCTAAGAAGCTAAGTAGCTGCCATAGCTATGTAGCAAACAAACAAGCATTTGAATTCTAAATATTTTAAGTGGTTAGTAAATATTAATTTTTTATAAAATGTACTGCAATTATATTAATTCCAGCGGTATAATATCTTTATATTCTGTATATAAGTAATTCAACAGCTCTGAATCTTTTTTTAATTAATACTACCTTATTATAAAGTATTACTTGCCTTTTGATGGCATGCCATTAATGACTTCTCTTTCAGTGAGTGCCAGATCATTCATTATTAATTTCTTTTGTATTCATTACAACAACATCAATCAAGGAAAACTCATTTGCTATTAATGTGAATACAACAGGTAATTCCATTCTAATCTAGTAGTGATTAATGTTCATTTGGTAAGTAATTACAATATCAAATTTCAAAGTATTAGCATTGGACAATACTGATATTGCACGATCTTTTAAGGAGCCATAACAATTCATTAGGACCAAAAAATTTTAAAGGTAAAGAAGGGACATTAATCTAGACACAGAGACAAAGAGTTCCTACATGGTTTGGAGGAGAATAATGGTAAAGGAAGGGGCTTACAAAAGCTCTTAGTTCCTTTTTTGGCAAATCAAGTATGTTGCACATCTACCTAGAAACAACACCCCTTGATCTGTAAAGCAAAGCAAAAAATAAATATTTTCAAAAAGTATGTGCTGTAATTCCTGGATGCCATTGGATATCTTAACTACATGGTTTTCCCATCTTATGTGATGCTTAAGTTTTATGTAAGAAAATTCCAACTTATGTTTAAAAGGTTTCCCCCCAGAATGTTATTTGTAAATTAATAAAATTTAAAGACATCTGCCTAATTTTAACCACAATTACATTTGTATTGAAATGAATATCATTGATAAAACAAAATTTGATTTTACAATAATAGCAGAGCTTTTTGGTCATCTATACTAACATACACTAGCATCAATAACAAGAGAGATTCTCTAATGAATTGATACTGAATATATTATGTTTGATTGGATTAGCACTAGTCATTGAGTTTTAAAATCTTGGGAATATTAAATTTCCCTGCAGAACACTTTAAGTTGTCTGTAGGCACTGGAGATTTATAGGCTATATGGGGTGGAAAATGCCTATGAACTTCGAAACCACCTTGAAGTGTTGGCAAGACAGGTATCATTAATCTTATTTCACAGATGAAGAGATTGACGTTGAGAGACATTAAATGGACTACCCTAAATCCCACTACAGAGCTTTTATTGGAACTCAGGGCCCCTAACTCTTAGTTTTATGTGATTTCTACTACAGCCCAGTGCCATCCTGTTTCCATTTACTTGTTACAGCTACTAGAGAACAGATGTAAGAGAAATTGCTAGGAGTTTAACACAATCCACATATCAAAACCTACCAGAGCATCAGGGAGGGTAGGCAAGGAAGAGAAAAAATCAACAATGTTGTGGTTTTCAAAACAGTTGGGTACTCCCTGCTTACTCCTAACACGTAGAATGCCAAATCCTTAAGTCCTTAATATCAAGTCCATCAGATAACAAGCCAGATTTGAGATGTATTACCAAAACTACTATAACCAGTGAGAAAACAAAACAACCTTGGTATTGAGATGATGTATATCATCCCATATCATTGTCACTGGATGATATTAACAGGGAGAGAGAAAAACAGTGTAATATGTAATCTTGGACAATTTCTTCCCACTTACTTAACTTCACTTAAATCAGTAATTATTGGCACCATGTATCATGCTATAAATTATGACTAGGACAATTACTAAAATGAAAGAATTTCCTCCAAGAAGTTCATAGTCGATAAATGCTGTGAAACAAGGCTTTCCAAGGCACAATCTTTGATTAAGTTATATGCATTTTCAATGGTTTGCTTTTTAATTCTGGATGGATAAGCAATGACTGAGGGAAATTTTTAAATTTATTTTTATTTTTATGTACATTGGTGTTTTGCCATGGGCATTGAGTCCCCTGGAACTGAAATTACACAGTTGTGAGATGCCATATGGGTGCTGAGAATTGTACTCCAGGTCCTCTGGAAGAGCAGTCAGTGCTCTTAACCACTGAGCCATCTCTCTAGCCCCATTCACTGAAACATCTCTACAGCTCCAACTGAGGGTACTTGTGACACCTTAGCCAGGAGTCACCTAATTTGCTCATGGTACCAAAAAGGCTTAGAAGAACTGTCAAGAAGTTTAGCTTTTTTTTCAAGAATGGAATAAGTATGCATCTTGACTGAAGAATCAGGATCAGGAGGCATTTCCAAGAAGGAGAATGGCAAATGTATTTTAAAGCAGAAAACAGGTGGGAATCGTGATGTACATGTTAGTCAGGAAAAAGGCTATCCAGCATTAAGACAAGCCAATATGAGCAGCTTTCATACCGTTTGATACAAATGCAATACTAATTCTGGAGTCACAATGAGCTATTCAGTTTTCGCCTGCACCTTTGTCTGTCCCATATTCTACACATTGTCCATTCCATCTGGAAGAAGTTTCTCCAAATTCATTGACTTAAAATAACTCAGTCGATTAGCTACAGTTTTGGAAGTCAGACAGTTTTACAAGTCACAAGTTAAACATGGGCTTTGATTACTGAAATTAAAGTGTTGGTGGGGTTCTGTCCTTTCTGGCAAAGTTTCAGAGGAATTTTCTGCTGGCTTTCCTCAGTTACTGCAATCTACTCACACTGTTCAGTTAATGGCCACTTTCTCCATCCTCAAAGAATACCATAGCATCTTGACATTTTCTTTATCTTTGACTCCTATTCCCCTACTTCCATTTTTCATTTTTATGGGCCCTTGATATTATGTTAATTCAAGACCAGTTGTATAATGGAAAATAATCTTTCCATCTCAGTTTTATCCAACTGATTCCATCGGAGATCTTAATCTTCAAATATCATAAACCATGCCATAATCACAGGTCTGAGAGTATTCATTTTTGTGGAGGCCATCATTCCAGCTGTCTCAGGAAGAAATAAAACTTATGTTAGCCCATAGGTTCAAGCAGGCCTTATGGAAAAATGGTGTAAAAGTTGTTTAAGTTTCCTTGTCCAGTATTTCATGTATGTTTGTATATGCTTGTTGTGCTGTGCTAGAGTGATGTGTAAGGCAGGAGCAACAAAGCAGTGTTGACATAGGTAATCTGGACACATGAGCCCTTAGCCATTCTCTACACATACAAACACAGCCAAAGCAGAACTCCTGCATGTAGATCATCAATCTACAATCCAGCAAGCTGTAGTATTCTTTTTTGCATATTTTTTTATTTGAATTAGAAACAAGATTGTTTTACATGTCAATCCCAGTTCCCTCTCCCTCCCCTCCTCCCCTACCACTCTCCCCAACTAAAACCCTACCTAACACATATCATTTCTGCTCCCCAGGGAGGATGAGGCCTTCCCTAGAGGTTCATCAGAGTTTATCATATTCTTTGGGATTCTTAATTCTTTTAAAATACTACATTTTGGAATGGGCCACAATTGCATTTGGTGTTGGAGTGCTATACAAAATAACTGTTGCAAAATCTATGAGGCATTTCAAAAACACATCGTCGATATCAATACTAAATGATATTTTTCCAAATAAAGGGTTAAAAGAGAAGGAAACCCATCAGCTGCCATACCAGTCTATTGAAAATGAAGCAGCAGTTTAACAACAAGAAGAAACTACCAGAAATGGAGATGACAAGTTAACATGATTTCTTCCTGCTACACCCTACTTTTAACTGAAGATTTTTCATTTCATTTCTTCAAAGATCATGTGGGTTTGAGAAGCTCTGCCATACACTATTTAATTTAACACTCTGTGCTCTGTAAACCTTTCAGAATGTTGTTGAATGAGTAGTGTGACCTGAGTCATTCACAATTGTGTGCTACTAATTCTGGAACTGAATAATGTGGGCATTGCAGTGTACTAAAAGCGGCATGAACACTAGAAAGGAAGATTTCATGCAGAAAATGTTTCCTTATCCTTTATGCTAGCAATATTGTCACAGTCCATAAAGTCATGCTGTGATTTGACTTTGTGGAGAGCTGGTCTTGCTAACTTAAAATGGCATGTGGCATGTTGAGTGACTTGGGAGGGTGGTACTTACAAAGTTCATACATTTTTATATTAATTCTCAGTTGCCAGTGTTAAAACTTGCCATAAAATAGTCACAGATTCAAATTAATCTATAAGATTTTATACAGATTTGATATAAAAAAGAACTAAAAGAATACAATTTTAAAGCTCTCAGACCTACTTAGCACATGCCGTAATATATCTTAGCACATAGTTCATTAATATAGGTCAAAGTTAACTGTAGTATAGGCAAGGGCAGCATTCCTGACAAGACAATAAACTAGAATAGAAAACAATGGCATGTAGATTTTTTACAATTGGTAAATTCTGAGCATTTAATTATAATAATTCTTGCTAATGGACTACATCTAACTAGGCCCAATGAGTTTTAATAATGCAAGTTTTATATTTGCTGATATTACTTTAATGTCTACTTCAATGGTCTGAATTACAAAGTAAAACAACTTACATTTCTTTAATAAGAACAAGTTTGTTTTTCTCACTTACATTACTGTCTTAAGTGCCCATATTACTATTTTAAAATGTAAGTTATTATTTGAAGATGAAATTTTTAGTTTACTAAATAGTAAAAACAATGAGATGGCTGTATAAAAGAGGCTGTTATAAAAAAAAAAACAGGTAAAATTTCATGGCTCTCTAGAGCTGTTATAAAACACCATGGCCTCAAGTAATTTGGGAAGGGAAGAAATTATTTCAGTTTCCAGTTCCACATCATAGTCTATCACTAAAGGAAGTCAGGGCATGAATACAAACAGGACAGGAAGCTGGAGGACAGGAAGCTGGAGGCAGGAAGCTGGAGGCAGGAAGCTGACGCAGAAGCATGGAGTGGTGCTGCTTACTGGCTTGCTCCTCAAGACTTGCTCAGGCTGCTTTATTATGGAATCCAGGACCACCAGCCCAGGGTTGGAACTTTCCACAGTGAGCTGTCCACCTACATCGATAACTAGTGAACTTTAGGTACTTTCTCAACTGTCGAGTTTCGTTTCAGATGAGTCTGGCTTGTGTCAAACTGTCAAAAAAAGTAGCCAGCATACTGGCAAAAAAACATGGTGGCTACAGAGATATTTGCTGTTAAGTTGTAATATATTCTTATACTGAGATTAGAGAATATTAATATTTAATATTAAAAACTTATCTTTTATACTCTTGTATCATTACTACTATTTAAAAGGGATTACAAATTTCTAAACTTTGAACCACCTGGTTAAAAGTTTATTTGGAGGGGATTATGGTAACTTTTTCTTATGATTTTCTAAGAGATTTACAATGCACCATGAATTTTTCCTGGATACTGATAGTATGTTGAAGCATAAAGCAACATTGATAGAGTTGAAGTGGTGAGGTTAGGTGGAACGTCTTCCCAGTAAACAACAAGTGTGGAGGCATGAGGTAGGTAGTGTATAGATAGCTTTGAATTTTATGGAATACATTTCCTTCATGAACAAAGGATCAAATAAGTCCATAGAGAGACTTTCAGGACCAAAATTGAATGCTTCTCAAGGGGGTGACAGTATGTTTTAATGCTACTCCAGGATTTCAAGCAAGTATATGGAAATATCACAGTTAGTATTCATGTCATCTGATAACTCTGGCTATGGAACTACCACTAGGTCCAGCAAATAAAGCTTCATGCTATCTCCAGTTTTCTAGTTTTAATTAACAGTCATAGAAGCATCAACAAACATAGTGATGACCCTTCATTGATATTTTTCTGCAAAATTGAGTCAATATACAGTAATATCACTCAGTTGTTTCAGTTACCATAAGAAAACAAGAAAAAAAGCTTAATGAAGAAATGAAACCATGAATACACAAGGATATTTGATAAAACCTATGAGATTTTAGTTAGGTGATCTTAACTTCACACTAATAACTGTCTGGAGTGGATGATAAGCATGGAGAAAAGTCTGTTTTAACAGACTTAGGATGTAAAACTAATATTTTGAGTCAATTGTGTGTGAAAGACAGAATTCTCATCCAGATCAGAGGTTTCTGGTGTAAGTAATGAGATATATGTGCAGTCATTTTCTGAAATAGGGAATGAAGATTTTAGTGTTATTGGAGATATTCATTTTCAACATGCTGAAGTTAAAATGTCTTTGGCATTCAGTAAGGTAATATGGAGTGCTGTGGCAAATGACCAGTCAATCAGGATGAAACTAGCCAGAGTGCCTTACTTGAGTTTATCTGTGTTAATTCATATGGTCTTAATGAAGAATTCTGGAGAGAAATAGTGAAAATGAATCCAGAATAGCTTAAGTGGAGACACAAGTCTCTGATATTGAGAGTCATTGCCTGGTAAGTATTAATTAGACCTTTGGAAAATGGATACTATGGGATCATAGTAGAGCTGTGAGATAGAAAAAGAAGAAAGGCTGAGGATGGAATATATATATATATATATATATATATATATATATATATATATATATATGAGGCAGCTGATGACTCATCTGAGAAACAGACTCAAATCTAGTATGGAGATTTAGTTAATGAAAATCTGGGCAAGAGAACACTGGGGAAACAAGTGAGAGTTACACAAATAAGCTGACTTGGATAGTTTGGAAAGAAATATGTCAGTTATTTTCTTAGTGGAAGCAGTTTTCTGACTTGGTCTGGATTAGTTGAGTGACATGGACCCAAACAGGAATAAGGTAAAGAAGGGGAGTTGACCAGCTACTATTCATAAGACAAATCTCAATACAAGCTAAGAAGATAACTCCAGAAGAATATGTGAGTGAAGAACTGCTGAGGCTGAAGAAGGCATGATTGCTAAAGGAAAAGGTAGTAGGGTAGTAGGTTGAGATGAGTATTGCATATTGTAGGAGGAGATTTTGAGCAGAACAAAGCCATGATGACCTCAAATTGACATCACAGTACCAACTTTTTACACCTTTCACATCTTACACTTACAGAGCAGACAAAGGGCCTTTAAAAATAAGCTACAGTGATATATTATTTATTATTTATTAAAGATTGACTGAGGATTGAGAAAAGTAAAGTCAGCCACAAGCCTTAGAAGCCAGGAGTGGTGGTGCAGATCTTTATACCCAGCAGTCAGAAGCTAGGAGATGATGGTACAGACCTTTAATCCTTATACTCAGGACTAAAAGATAAACTGATCTCTGTGAGTCCAAGGCCACCCAGATCTACACAAGAGTGAATCAGTCTAAAAGAGTATTATAGATCACACCTTTAATCCCATATTAGGGAAGTATACTAGACAGAAGCAAGGTCTCACAGATTCATTCATTCCACAGCCACACTGAAGATGGGAGCATTTTGTTCTCCAGCCACACTGAGGAGAGGCAGCAATTTGAGACTTGGTGAAGGGCTCATGTGTGGATCAGCCCTTTCAGCCTGTGCTAGTGATGAGAGCTAGTGGCCAGTTACTTTATTTTTCTGATATGATATTCAGCTTGAAGTTTGAGCCCCAATATCATTCTATGGTTCTTTTATTCTCCCCCTGTTACCATAAGCACAAATTATATATTTATTGGCTGTTTCCACAGAATGTAAGCTATGGAAGAGGACTAGAGATAAATTTACAAAAGAGGACAGAAGTAGAATTCAGATACTCAAACAAAAATACCATGTGTGAGGAATCACACATATCCTGTCTGATGAGGAACCCATGAACATTGGATATTCCTTGTCTGCAGTTTGAGAAAATAGAATTCTTGTAAGGCATATGTATGTCCATATTTCATGACTAAGGGACTTGTCTGGCAAAAGCAGGCTAATGACTTCCTAGTTATTCCTTGTCTTTCTTTATCCAATGAATGAGTTAATGTTCAAGTTCTTTCTTTCTCCAGTTCTGTTCTCAGATACACCCCAAAACCAATCTCAGACTTATCCAAGGTGTCATAACAGTCTATTGAACCTCAGATTTACTGCTGAAATTTTTCTTTTAAGAAGCTTTTGAACAAATTAAACCAAATTAACTCTTTCAGGCCTGCAGGATATAGAAGATGCTGCTGGCCTAGATTGTTTTCTTATGTTTTTGTGGTATTTCAATTAGTCATTCACCTACTGTGGCTCTCATTGGAATTTAATAGAAATATAGATTGTCTAACTGATTATGTAAGTTTACACATCTTCAGTGGCAAAAGCCAATGGAGAAAAATACCCAAAGCTGGATTTTCTGCTAGCCAATGGATTTTAGGCTTGCTTCACAATCATCAGTATCAATATTAATTGGAAACATGTTATAATACCAACTCTCAAACCTAACCAGACCCTTCAATCTGATCTTTGAAATGGTTTCAAGCAAGTCTTGCCCGTGAGTGAGTTTTCTGAGAATGTTGCATTTCTAGTTTGTAACTGTATCTGAACACACCTAAGTCAAAAGAGCAAATGAAATCATGTTTTCTATTAATCAAGGAAGTTAGAATGGGAATGTTAAATGACTATTAATACATGGATTCGATGAGATAAATGTGCAAAATAGTATGAACTAAACTAGTTAGGGAGTGCAGACAATCCGGAGTGGCATATCCTATTTTAATGAGCACATGTTGTTTGAAAGTTATGTATGTGCTAAATTCCAGTCTTTCCCTGTGCTATGTTGAAAAGCAACTCATTTCTGAGAAAAATGAACATATGCATTTATATAATGGAGAAGGCTCTTGTAATGATAACAACATGCATTCAGAAAACTAATTTTCAATAGAAGGAATGCTTCTTACTTAGAAATGCCCTCCAAAAACCTTCAACTAATTACTTCCATATACATTCCCTTTTTCCCCACTGAGACAGGGTTTTACTGTGTTGTAATAGCTGTCCTATAACTCACTTTGTAGACCAGGATGGCCTGGAACTCAGAGATTCACCTCCTTCTGCCTCCCAAGTACTGAGCCACCACCACTCAGCTCCATCTACATTTTTGCTGAAAAATGCTTTGGGGATTCTTAAAAATAGAAGTCAGTATTTAAGTAAAAACAAACAAATAAGGCTATCACCATATAGTACCCAAGTAACATGAACTTTCTGATCAAGAACCTATGAATTAATACATTCCTTATAGCCATAGTATTGTGCATATATCTACATGTTACGACCATCAGGGGAAAAGAAACTGGGTGCACAACACCATTAACATGCATGGTAAGGAATGTGAACTTTTAATACTGTGAGTAATGATACCATTTAGAAGCTACATTCTGGTTTTTGGAGCTGCCTTCAAAGACAGTTTATAATTACAGAAGTGGTTTCAGTAAGTATCTTTTTGTTCAAAAATTGATCACATCTTAATTTACTAGTTACTTCATTTCATTTAACATGAAATGCTTTTAATAACTAACCAGAAAGCCAAATCAACTCTCCACATACATGATAAATTAATATTTCTTATTATCAGCTCATTTTCCCACAATGCCAATATTCCTTCACTCTTCTAGAATTCCAATTCCTGTCAAAATTAGTAAAGGAAAGGGCTAAGGAAGAAGAGCCTAGGACAAAGGAAGAAAGGAACAAGAGATGTGATGGATAAGAAAAAAAAAATTCTTGTCATTCTTACTTAGAAGTATAAAGGCACTTTTCATGGGTAAAACATTTCTAATATTCCACTGATCTTTAGAAACAAAACTATGTTTTCCCTCATTGTCCCTTAATCATTTTATGTAGGGTGACTTGTATTGGTCCATTTTATTTTACTTAGTTGCTATCTTTTGTGTTAAAAAACACTTTTAAAAACACCTATTTATTGTATGGACTATGATTTTCTAAAACACATTAAGTTAACACAGAATCATGACTTTTTCTAAAAAGCATAGATTTGTGTACTACATATGAATATTCCAGTTTGATTCTTACAGTAAGAAGTGAACATGTGGGAGAAATGCTCTTGTAAATAAGAGGTAACCCATAAACATGCACTATAAATTAAATTGGTGTGTAAAATTAAGAATAGCTTTCACTATGGTAAATCATATTGTGAATCCAAATATCTGAATTATAAACTGTTTGTGAAAGAAGAAAACTACTTACTAACTAAAAGGTACTTGATAATTCAGTATCTGATAAAATTTTTGAAAATGATTTGAGTTAAAATTTCAGATTCACAATTACACACACACACACACACACACACACACACACACATGCAAACACACACATATGCATATGTCAACACAAATGTCAGGTCTGTCATTGAACCAAGACCTCAAAAATTTGGATAGAGTGGCTAGTTACCCAATTCCAGGTATTCATGTGCCTCATCCACCCTCTTATCTTTACATTAGAGTCATAGAGAGCATGACTTTTACATGTGTTTGGGATCTGAACAGAGGTCTCATATGCCAGTGCAGAAAGCACATTACTGACTGAGCCATTTCTGCTGCCTTTTATTTTCTTTCTAATGCTCTGTGTATATTTTACAAATCAGATGTTGTTAGAAACAAGCCTTACATTTGAGTTTCCAATTTTAGTTTGGTATCTTGAGTTGTTTCTTACATAGTGGTGATTTTTGCCACAGAAGTACTCAAACAAAATTCTCAGAAGGAATAAATGACTATTTGTTCTGTGCTTCGAAATCAGGCTTGGGCAATGACCTGTATTTTGCATTATGTGTGCCATAAATTTCGAATACATCTTTCATGGTGTTCTGTAAAAACGATCTAATATTCCTTAATAATATGCCATGGGCTGAGGGAGATGGCTCAGCCACTAAAGGCTAGGCTCATAACCAAAAATGTAACAATGCTAGGACATTAACAGTGAAGTCCTAAGAAATGCAAAGAGACAACACTTCAAGTGTAGACTATGTTAGGAAAAGATCCCAGGAGTAACAAAGAGTGATTTGGTGAGAGACGAAAGTTCTTTCCTCTTGGATTAATTTGGATCCCCAAAACAGTATGTTCTTCTGCTGTCACTGTGCACTTGAGATTTGGCCGATCTGTATAGAATTATAAGGGCTAGCTGTACTCTATTTTAAATATGTCATATGGAAAAATAAATCATGAATAATTTAACATGTAATTGCTAATAATTGCATGTTAAAATAATAATATTTGAAATGATAATGTTGGAGTATATGAAACATTATCACATTAACACATACTTTGTGTTATTTTTTGTGGTTACTGAAAAGTTTAAATTGCATATGCACTTTAAATTATATCTCTGTTGGAGTGAACTGCTGCACAATAATTCAAAAATATGGCTTTCCAGATAATTTACGTTTTTGTCATAAACCAACAATTTATTCAACAAATTTTCTCTGACTTAAAATGAGAAAAACACACAGAATTTTCCTAGTGTTGGTGCTTGGAAGCAGGTCTCTAACTGTTGTGGTGTGAGTGTTTAGAAGCAGGATCCCATTTTTCATAGATGTCAAAAAAGAAAGAAAAAGAAATCAGCTAATTGTTTTTAACAAAACAGAGTTATAGGTATTATTTTCCTTTTATTTTATGTAGCAACAGTAATCCATGTTTTCATGCATATTTTTCCTCAATGTATGTAAAATACATTGATTGTTAATTTATACATTTTCTTAAGTAGAATAAAAAAATCATGGATAAAATGAATAAGATAAAACTTTTATCTCTCCATCCACGGCCCAGTCCCACCTCCATCCATGGCCCGGGTGGGACAGGGGCTATTTCTGGTTCCTGTTCAGCAACCCTGCTTGGGGACATCTGACGCCACAGGTTTGCTCTGCAGATCCGAGCTCAGTAGAGGGCCAAGGCCCTTGTTGCAGTTCAGCCTCCATCGAAGACAAGAGGACAGACATCAGAGTATTAGAACTGTTTGCATCTACCAGAAGGGATCCTTGGTCCCATACCCACCAGGAGAGGAAGAGAGGAAGAGACTCCTGCTAACCCACCAAAAGAAAGGATGAGGTCAAGGTAAAAGCACATTCAACAACATAAAACCCAATATGACACCACCAGAGACTAGGAACCATACACCAGCAAGACCTGAACATCACAAAGCAGATGAAGCAGAAGAGAATGACCTTAAAACATCTTCATGAAAATGGTAGAGGACCTCAAAGAGGCCATGAGAAAATCCCTTAAAGAAATGGAAGAAGAAACAAACCAAAAATAAAAGATATCAACAAATCTCTCAAGGAAACAGTTTAAGACCTAAAAACTGAAATAGAGACAATAAAGAAATCACAATCTAAGAGAATGCTGAAAATAGAAAAGGGGGGTAAATGAACAGGAACTATAGACATAAGCATAACCAACAGAATACAAGAGATGGAAGAGAGAATCTCAGGAGTTGAAGACTCACTAGCAGAAATAGAATCATCAGACAAAGAAAATCTTAACTACAACAAATCCCTAACACAAAATACCCAGGAAATATGGGATACCATGAAAAGACCAAACCTAAGAATAATAGATAGAGAAGATGAAGAAATCCAACTCAAAGGCACAGAAAACATATTCAACAAAATCATAGAAGAAAACTTTCCCAAACTAAAGAAAGACACGAGAATAAAAATCCAAGAAGCCTACACAACACTAAATAGACTGAACCAAAATAAAAGGTCTCCTCACCACATAATAATCAAAACACCAAACATACAGAACAAAGAGAAAATATTAAGAGCAGCAAAGGAAAAAGGTCAAGTAACTTATAAAGGCAAACCTATCAGAATTACACTTGACTTTTTCATGGAAACTCTGAAAGTCAGAAGGTCCTGGATAGATATTCTACCTACACTAAGAGACCATGGATGCCAGCCCAGACTATTATACCCAGCAAAGCTTTCAATCAGTATAGATGGAGAAAACAAGATATTCCATGACAAAACCAGATTCAAACAATACATATCCACCAATCCAGCCCTACAGAAAGTTCTGGAAGGAAATCTGCAACCCAAGGAAGTTAACTACAATCAGAAAAAATATAGGCAATAGGTAATCCCACTTTACCAACAGCCAAAAGGAAAAAGGGATAGAATCTCACACATAATTTCATCACCATCACCCAATCAAAAACAAACAAGAATGAACAATCAATGGTCATTAATATCCATCAACATTAATGGTCTTAACTTGCCTATAAAAAGACACAGATTAGCAGAATAAATAAGAAGACAGAATCAATCCTTCTGCTGCATACAAGAAACACACCTCAACTTCAAAGACAGACGGTACCTAAGAATTAAAGGTTGGGGAAATTTTTCCAATCAAATGGACCCAAGAAACAAGTGGGGGTAGCAATCTTAATATCCAACAAATTGGACTTTAAACTAATATCAATCAAAAGAGATGCAAGAGGTCACTTCCTACTCATCACAGGAGAAATCCATCAGGATGAAGTCTCAATTCTGAACATTTATGCCCCAAATACAAAGGCATCCACGTTTGTAAAAGAAACATTACTAAAACTCAAATCACACATAAAACCTCACACACTTACAGTGGGAAACTTCAACACCCTACTCTCACCAATGGACAGGAACACCAGACAGAAACTTACCAAAGAAAAAAGGAACTAATCGAAGATATGGCCCAAATGGACTTAACAGAGATCTATAGAACATTCCATTCAAATACAAAACAATTTACCTTCTTCTCAGCACCACACGGACCAAATACTTGGCAACATAGCAAACCTCAACAGGTACAAAAAAATTGAAATAACCCTGTATCTTATCAGACAACCATGCTTTAAATTTAGAATTCAACAACAACACGAATTACAGAAAACCTACAAACTCATGGAAATTAAGTAACACCCAATTACACAATTCCTGGGTTGAGGTAGAAATAAAAAAAAAGAAATTAAAGATTTCCTAGAATTCAATGAGAATGGGGATACAGCATACCCAAAACTATGGGACACTTTGAAAGCAGTGCTAAGAGGAAAGTTCATAGCCCTAAGTGCCCACATGAAGTAACAGGAGAATAATCACACTAGAGAATTGACAGCACAACTGAAAGCTGTAGAATACAAAGAAGCCACTACACCCCGGAAGAGCAGACACCAGGAAATAATCAAATTGAGGGCTGAAATCAATAAAATGGAAACTAGGAGAACAAAACAAAGAATCAATATAAAGAAGAGTTGGTTCCTCGAGAAAATCAACAAGATAGACAAACCTTTATCTAAACTTACAAACAGCTGAGAGTAAACATGCAAATTAATAAAATCAGGAATGAAAAGGGAGACATAACAACAGACACAGAGGAAATCCAGAGAATCATCAGGTCATACTTTGAAAACCTATATTCCTCAAAATTTGAAAACCTAATGAAATGGACAATTTTCTGGACAGATTTCACTTACCAAAATTAAATCAAGAAGAGATAAGCAAATTAAATAGACCTATATCCCCCAATGAAATTGAAGCAGTCATCAGAAGTCTCCCAACTATAAAAAGCCCAGAGCCAGATGGTTTCAGTGTAGTATTCTACCAGAAATTCAAGATACAGGTAATACCAATTCTCCTCAAAGTATTCCACACAATAGAAGCAGAAGGGTCATTGCCAAACTCTTTTTATGAGGCTTCAATAACCCTGATACCCACGCCACACAAAGAAGCAACTAAGAAAGAGAACCAATATCCCACATGGACATTGATGCAAAAATTCTCAATAAAATACTGGCAAATTGATTTCAAGAACACATCAGAGAAATCATCCACCAGGATCAAGTAGGCTTCATCCCAGGGATGCAAGGATGGTTCAACATACGAAAATCCATCAATGTAATCCACCATATAAACAGACTGAAAAAAAACACATCTCATTAGATGCCAAAAAAGCCTTTGTCAAAATCCAACACCCCCTCATGATAAAGGTCTTGGAGAAATAAGGGATAACAGGAACATACCTCAACATAACAAAAGCAATATACAGCAAGCCAACAGCCAACATCAAATTAAATGGAGAGAAACTCAATGCAATTCCTCTAAAATCAGGGACAAGACACGGCTGTCTACTCTCTCCATACCTCTTCAATACTGTCCTTGAAGTTCTAATTAGAGCAATAAGACAACAAAAGGAGATGAATGGAATACAAATCAGAAAGGAAGAATTCAAACTCTCACTATTTGCAGATGACATGATAGTCTACATAACTGACCCAAAAAACTCTACCAAGGAACTCCTACAGCTGATAAACACTTTCAGGAAAGTAGCAGTATACAAGATTAACTCAAAAAAATCTGTAGCCCTACTATATACCAATGACACAATGGTGGAGAAAGAAATCAGAGAAACATCACACTTTACAATTGCCACAAACAACATAAAATAACTTGGAGTAACACTAACCAAAAAAGTGAACGACCTGTACAGTAAGAATTTTGAAACTCTAAAGAAAGAAATTAAAGAAGATACTAGAAAATGGAAAGATCTCCCATGCTCTTGGCTAGGTAGGATCAACATAGTAAAAATGGCAATCTTGACAAAAGCAATCTATAGATTCAATGCAATCCCCATCAAATCCCAGCACAATTCTTCACAACCTTGAAAGAAAAATTCTCAAATTTATATGGAGAAACAAAAGACCCAGGATAGCTAAAACAACCCTGTACAATAAAGGAACTTCTGGAGGCATCACCATCCCTGACTTCAAGCTCAATTAAAGAGCTATAGTCCTGAAAACAGCTTGGTATTGGTACAAAAATAGACAGATAGACCATTGGAATAGAGTTGAAAACCCTGATATTAACCCACTCACCAACGAACACCTGATTTTTGACAAACAATCCAAACTTATACGCTGGAACAAAGAGAACATCTTCAACAAATGGTGCTGGCATAACTGGATGTGGACATGTAGAAGACTACAGATAGACCCAAGACTATCACCTTCCACAAAACTTATGTCGAAATGGATCAAAGACTTCAACATAAACCCAGCCACACTGAACCAATTAGACAATAAATTGGGAAATACCCTTGAATTAATTGGTACAGGAGAACTCTTCCTGAATATTACACCAGTAGCCCAGACACTGAGATCAACAATCGATAAATGGGACCTCCTGAAACTGAGAAGCTTCTGTAAGGCAAAGGACACAGTCAGTAAGACAAAACAGCAGCCCACAGACTGGGAAAAGATATTCACCAACCCCACATCTGACAGAGGGCTGATTTCCAAAATATACAAAGAACTCAAGAAGCTAGTCTCCAAAACACCAAACAATTAAAAATTGGGGTAAAGAACTAAATAGACAATTCTCAATAGAGGAATCTAAAATGGCTGAAAGACACATAAGAAAGTGTTCAACATCCTTAGCCACCAGGGGAATGCCAACCAAAACAACTCTGAGATACCATCTTACTCCTGTCAGAATGGCTACAATCAAAAACAGCAATGACAATCTATGCTGGAGAGGATGTGAAGAAAGTGGAACATCCCTCCACTGCTGGTGGGAGTGCCAACTTGTACAGCCACTTTGGAAATCAGTATGGCGACTCCTCAAGAAAATGGGTATCAGTCTACCACAAGATCCAGCAATTCCACTCTTGGGCATATACCCAAAAGAAGCACATTCATACAACAAGGACATCTGTTCACTGATGTTCATAGCAGCACTATTTGTAATAGCCAGAAACTGGAAGCAGCCTATAGGCCCCTCAACGGAAGAATGGATAGAGAAAATGTGGTACATTTATACAATGGAGTACTACTCAGCGGGAAAAAAAACAATGGAGTCTTGAAATTTGCAGGAAAATGGATGGAACTTGAAGAAACCATTCTGAGCGAAGTAACCCAATCACAAAAACACAAACATGATATGTACTCACTCATATGTGGATTTTAGACATAGAGTAAAGGATTACCTGCCTACAATCCACACTGCCAGAGAAGCTAGTAAACAAGGAGGACCCTAAGTCAGACATACACGGTCCCCTGGAGAAGGGGAAAGGGACAAGATCCCCTGAGAAAATTGAGAGCATGGGAAGAGGGGAGAGGGAGCTTGAAAAATGACAAGGGAAGAAGAGGAGAGATGCAGAAGACATGAGGGAGCAGAAAGTTTGAGTTAGAGGAAGAATAGAAGATAACAAGAATGGAGATACCATAATAGAGGGAGACATTTTAGGTTTACAGAGAAATCAGGCACTAGGGAAATGTCTGGAGATCTACAAAGATGACACTAGCTAACACTCTAAGCAACAGAGAAAAGGCTACCTTAAATGCTCTCCCCCATATTGAGATTGATGTTTGATTTATATGCCACCCGATAGCCCTCATCCAGCAGCTGGTGGAAGTTGAAGCAGGCACCCACAACTTATCAATGAACTGAACTGGAATCCATATGCAGAGAAGGGTGAATGAAGAGCAAAGGGTCCAGACCAGGCTTCTGAAAACCACAGAAACAACTGAGGTGAACATCGGGGAACTCTTGCTCCCTAGACTGATAGCTGGGATACCAGCATGGGACCGATACAGATCCAGGAACATGGATTTCATTGAACAGACCTCAGAAATCTACGGGACCTCCTGTAGTAGTTCAGTACTTATCCCTAGCATAGGTGTGGACTTTGGGAGCCCATTCCACATAGAGGAATACTCTCTGAGCCAAGACACATGGGGGTGGGCCTAGGCTGTATGCCAAAGGATATGATAGACTCTGATGATACCCTATGGAAGGCCTCACCATCCAGGGAGAGCAGAAAGGATATGTGATAGATAGGGTTTTAGTTGGGGTAGGAGTGGTAGGGGAGGACAGGAGGGAGAAGGGAACTGGGATTGTCATGAAAACCAATGTTATTTTTAATTCAAATAAAAATGATTTTAAAAAAAGTTTTATTTCTACATAATTATCATTTTACAAAGTATTGTGGAATATTATTTTTACTAGGCAAAGATGTGCTGAATTTGTTTATGCTGTGCAATATTACTTTAACTACATGAAGTTGTGCTACATTTGTTTCTTGCTGCCTTTGTTAATTATGTAAAGATGTATAGCTGTTTTACCTTGCCTGCCTAAGGCACCTACTTGAATCAAGGTCTAATGAAAAGTTGAATGTCCAATAGTGAGTCAGGAGAGGGATGGGTGGGGCTTGTGGAAAGAGAGAATGTGTAGGAGGAGAAATCTAGATAAACAGAGGAGAAGAGAGAAGGGGAGAAAAAAAGGGGAGATGCCTGGGGCCTGACAGTCAGGCAGCTTCCAGACAGACAGAGTAGGACATACAGAAGGAAGGAAAGGTAAAAAGCCTTGAGGCAAAAGGTAGATGAAGAGAAACCGGTTAAGTTATAAGAGCTAGCAAGAAACTAAGCTAAGACTGACCATTCATAACTAAAAAGAAGTCTCCAGTCATGATTTGGGTGCTGGTTGGTGGGCCAAAAGAAAATGTCTGGTACAGTAAAGCATGTTGAGTGAATGCTATGCATATCATAATATAAGCTTCCATAAAGTTTGAACATAAGTGACATGCTATCAGTTGTTTTATAATATGGTAAATAAAAATAAAAATACTAAATTACCAAAATTCCAACATGCAAAAATGGCAAATTAGAAAAAAAAAAACACTCTAAATCTTTTTTTTGTTAGTTTGTGGCACAAACTACGGAATCCAGGACTCATCCCTGTCAGGCAGGTGCCTTACCACCAAGGTACTCCATCCCTTAAAACCTTGCAGGTGACTGTGTTCTTTAACAATTTACTTAACGGTAAATATTTGCTGTATTACTAAAAGCTCACTTAGAATATAAGCTTGTACATGTGTAAATACCTGTGTGCTGATTTCATGTGGAAGCAAGCCTGTGTCATTAAGGGGCTTCAAATTGCTTCCATTTCTTCAATTTTGAGCAAGTGTTTAAGTTCATAATAAATACATCAGAACCCTCACTTTCTGAGTGGGGCAAAAACGAGAGGGAGATAAATGAATGCCTCCTTCACTTCTCATTCCACTCTAACAAGTTCTATGAAACAGCAATTTCTCAGTTCCTCTGTAGAGGCTGTTTTCAATTAAAAGTATATTAGAGAGGGCATAACCATAGAGATAATATTGAATAGTGCTTTTTGATAATTAGCAGTATATTCCTTATAAAATTTAAAGGTACTCTCATATAAATATTCTTCTGAATAAAGTATTTGGCCAGCATTTATTTTCCAATTTTAATATAATGTTGGGCAATCATCAGAGGAGAAAAGCTAAAATTAAAAAGACAACCCTAAAACTTGAGTTCAGCTTTTATTTAAATGATGCACAAGAAAAAAATTCATTTTCAAAGGAATTGTGCCATGTATTTCTTTTAAAGATAGAAACCCATGTACTTTACAATGTAATGGCAATAATGTTGCCTTTGAGTTAACTGTATAATAATTCATGCTTGGTACCAAAATAATTGAGTAAACAGAAGTTGGTACCCGAGGCATTCCTTTCTTTTATTTATTATAATATTTTTCCATAATTCAATGAGAAACATTTGAAAAGCAACATTTTTATTCTTTCATGTTAAATTAATTTACAGTGCTACAAGCTATAATAAAATGAGAGAAACCATCAGCAGAAAGCAAAGTTAATAAAGACAGATATAGCAAAGTTTCAAGGACTGAAAAAAGCTCAAATCACAAGAGTATTTGCTTTCTTCTTTGTTTTTAGCTTAGTTGAATTTGTCAGTTTGTTCTCAATTATTCTGTACTTACAAGTAACATAACATAATACTGATGAAGTGGAAAATACATATTACAGAAAGAAAATATACACTGTCAAAATACACAAGAAACAACAAAGCCACATGATATATTTTAGCAAGCAACTCTGTGGCTTACACAAAGCAGTCCAAGGAGTAATTTAACTTTTTATTATTGGAATGAAATATTCTGCTCAGAATATTATAGACACTGACATTTAAGAGAGGCTACTACCCTGTAACTGAAGAAAATTTCAGCCAGATGCTGAAAGCAGAATGACAATTGAGAATATCCAGGCCATAGAATCTTTGTCAAGGGACTGAACCTGTCTGAACCTCAGTCTCTTCATAATGATAAATAGAATGTAACAGAATCAAGGAGACACTCATGTTTCCCAGAGAGAAAATTCTGGGAGCACCTCTGAGAATTCTGAGGTTACTGAGAAGCTACCCACAGCAAAATGCTACATTATGGTATAATATAGTCCATATATCATGCTATATATAATATCAAATATTTATTTTCCATATGCTAGATGACAGTAAGATTCCTTATGAGTTTCAAAATACTACAACTTGGGATATTATCTATTTTGACAAGAAACAAGCACATTCTCTCTTACCCAGCATATTTCCTTATATAAAGCATCCTGTATCCCTTATCATCAAAGTATGCTCAACAGAAAAGCAGCTGCAGCATCCTCTGGAACATAGGACCAGCCTCTCTAGATGTGGGGCCATCCACAAAACCTGCAGGGAGTTCTTATGTGGTAACCAGTGTCATAGAACACAGAGTAAAAGCATGGGTGTTGTTCTTAATCACAGTACTGTTCCTTGGAGAAAATAGATGCAAATGGCAATATAAAGAATTTTATGAGCTCTTGTCCCCCAGAATGATCACTGGGAAATGAGCATTAAACTGATCCAGACCCCATAAATGTGGGTGTCAGTGAGGAGGCCTCGGAAATATCTGGGGCCTCTTGTAGTAGATCAGTACTTATCCCTAGTGTAGGAATGGGCTTTGGGATCCCATTTCACATAGAGGGATACTCCCTCAGCCTAGATACATGGGAGAGGGCTTAGGCCCTATTGCAAAGGATATGACAGACTCTGAAGATCCCCCCATGGTAGGTAGGGTGTTAGTGGGGGGCAGGGGAGGAGGGGAGGGAGAGGGAACAGGGATTGACATGTAAAATAATATCGTTTCTAATTTAAATTAAGATTTTTTAAAAAAGAATGTTTATGAGTTAGTGGTATAGATCAGCATTAGGACACTTTCTTTACATGTGGGAGACTCTAGATGTGAACAACAGCAGAGTAGAATTCTTTTATTAGTACCTATACTGTATCCCTTCAAGAAATTGCTGTGAAAAAATAATGAGGGTGCTGTGAAAAATACTATGCAAGGTATTGTGAAGTGGAAGACATTCAGAATGACATATTTAACGTCATTTCTAATTAGAGAGTCGTATTTATAATTTATGATACCCAGCTAGTCAACTTGGAGAACTGAACATATGCCCTGGAGGTGTTTATACTATGCTAACAGACAATATTCTCCTCTCTCCCTCTCCCTCTCCCTCTCCATTTCTCTCTCTCTCCTTTTCTCTGTCCATATCCTGTTCTCCCTTTGTTTCTCCATCTCCACCTCCATGAATAGACTTAGTTGTCTTGAAATTCACTATGTCAACAAGGCTGGCCTTGAATAAAACAGAAAACAATTCACTTCTGCCTCCTGAGTCTTGGGATTAAAGGCATGTACCACAATGCCAGCAAGATTCTTAAATTAATATACTCTTCTGGTTGTCTGCCTTCTGATTTTTCTAATTCAAATGTACAAAATGAAGGGTGAGAGAAATCTACCAATTTTGGCTGAAAACCAATATAGAATATTCTATGGAAAATGAATTGGAGATGGAACTTGAAGGAGCAGAATATGTAAAGGTGAAGATGAGATAAATAAGGAATATATTTAAGAACATCCTTTTAAGTAGCACAAATGATACCCCATAGGATCATTTAATTTCTGATAGGTGATACTGTCATGGCAGCTGAATTATGAATACATATCAGAAGGATGTGGGCCTGGTCCAAGATATGATACATTTTGTTTCTCTTTTCTTTTTCTTCTTATACAAAATAAATGTTGTTCATTTTTTAACATCCCTGCTGGTGACCAAGAGAGACTCTAATAAAAGAGGGAATGGAATTGTCTAAGAAGAAACAGGTTAGTATTTACTTGTGACAGGTAATTAAGTATACAAAAGTGATTGTTATTTAAAATAATTTATTAAAACGAAGGTAGGTACACTAAGCTACTCAAATGTGTATGTGTGCCCCTTTAGGTTAAACTCCCATGGAAAAACAACTCAGTAGATTTCAATTATTTGCCCCGAATAACAGAATACGTTGCTAAATAGAGATCATACTCACTTAGTTGAACAGGAAATAGTGCTAGCACAATGATTAATGATCCCAATTAACAAGAACATAATAAAATAATACAACAGAGTAAGGAAAATGCCTTCGTGCCATGGTCATTGAACTGCATTGATATCAAGCAAATTGCTTCATAGAAACTAAAAAATAATACAGAGAGGATCAGAAGTAATAGTTTACATGGTAAGAAATGTAGCTAAGAAGTTATCTACCAATGGGTGAAATCTAAGAAAATGGTTACCACCAAGAGACAAATAAATCATTTTAAAAATAGAATTTAAATGTCAGTAAAGCTTTTTTAAAAATAATACTTACAAATAATTGTGAAGTTAACATGAAGTGATGGTAAAAGCAGATGTCATTCAAGAAAAGAAAAAAAGCATCTGATCTTTCCTGCTGCAGTCAATGTAGACTTCAGTGTGTTAACAAAATACAAAATTCAAGAGCTCCTTGGAAGAAGAAATCTACCGGATGTATACTAAGGTTTCATTGAGTTATAAAACCCTGAACACTAAACATACTTGGGAACTGATTACGAAGTGTTAGTGGTAAACATAGATTCTAGAAATGGTGCAATTATCATTTTATCCTTCTTTTAATTATTAAAAAGTTCCATTTAAGGCCTTAAATTTGCCAGACTAATCCAAATTTACTGGCGAAAGCCATCCTTGAATTCAATTTAATCTGTTTAGTTACTGAAAATGTTTAATACTTTCTAATCAAGAGGCCTAGAGTCTCAAAGGCATAATGTTCTTCCCAAATTAGTTTGAATTCAAGCTATTCAATTGGAGATCTGAAGAATTACAAGTTCATTCTCTTTCCTTAGAAACTAAGCACCTGGCTCTGTGTTAGGTATGAGATAGTCTATAAATACCTTGAAGGACTGAGTATTTCTAAATAAGGTAATAAAATGAATTATTTAGGAAGAATTTATTTCAATTACTAGGGAAACCTATTTCTTCCCTAATGATATGGAAGATAGAATTAGAAAAACAACTGCAAAATATGTAGTTTTAGGCTCCTGACTCTACTAATTTCCTGGGTTCCTCTCTACCCTCAATGTTTTGTTTTCCTGACACTTCTCAAAACTTAGGTCACCATGATGGCAACATGATATTCATAAACATCATTTGCATAGAAAGACAGCCAAAATTAGGTTTTGCGTTATAGTGCAATGGTTCATAAGTAGATCCCATTGGATTATTAAATTTAGCCAGTATTATATAGCTGACAATATATGCCTCAATATTCTAACATGAAAGCATCTATTCAAGGTAACTATAAATGTCCTTAATTTGAAATCGATTAAAAAGAGGCTGGTCATGAAAAGGGATGGCAAGCACAACAATTTTCTGAATTACAGGAATAAAGATAGCTTTGTCCACACTCACTATGATTGGGATTGAGCTACTGCTATCCACACTCTTTGTTTCTTCACTCTTAGGGGAGCTTCCAGCCAGTTCCACATAGAAATTTATGTTTTTATGTAAAGTGATAACAAGACACAAAGTGAGTACAAAATAAACAAATGGCATCATAGCAAAAAATTAAAAGTTGTATTAAAATAAATAAAGACAATATTTGAAATTTAAATACTTCAGAAATGATACCCAAAATAAAATATATTTTGAGAAGTAATTAGTTTACAATATTAACTTTCTTATTATTTCTTACAATGTGATGTGTTATAACAAGCATTAAGACATAGTATAACAGAAATTGGTGTGATGATTTTTCTTAAATTAGTTGTCAATGGACACACAACAGGGCCAATGTTAATACTTCAGGCTCACATACAAGGGAATGCACTGCACAGCTTTACAGAAGTATCTTACTTTTCCTTAGGTCAGTTTACTCATAAACTTTTTAAAGTTAGGGCTTCTTGTTTCATTTCTGGTGGATTCTGTTTACAACCATGCCCTGTCAAACAGTTACTAGTTCTTCATTGAGGGCGACTTCACTCCTTGACCTTAACACTCATGACCCATAATGTAATGTGCTTCCAAAACCTCTGTCATTTCTAAATAACACCCTTCCTAGGACCTACTGAAAAAATACTTTGTTTATTTGTGTTTTTGGCTTTTTTTCTTTTGAAGATTTTCATACTTGTGTCACTTGAAATAATTTTTATTACACATTTGTGCCAGTGAAAAAACAACTGGAGTATTTGCATTTTCTTAAACATATGACACAAACAGGCAGTAAAAATACTATTATAGGGCTCTTAAAGTTTGTGCATTTCTTGCAAATTTAGGTAAAAAACCAACACAGTTAGATGGAGTGAATTGTTGCATGGAATGGCTGCCAAGCAGATAAGTTTAGAACTCTTAATTGAAATTAATACATAAACATTTGCATTCTTAAATTAAATAAAATGGATTGTCTTATTACCTACATCATCAGATATTACACATCTCACATGCTGAATCTCTAAGGAGGAAACCATTCTTTTTATTTTGATGGCTGCTTCTAGGCAACAGTGTAACTTAAGAGCTTAGGGTAGACAATACAATCATAATCAGAGAAGGATTTTGCTTTTGTTCCTATAAGTTCTAAGGCAATGCAATCATTCTTAGAGGGATCCTGACAATAGCTATGTAATAGTTACTTATTAGCATCCTATTTTAAATAATTCACTGAAATTATCTCTGATAGAATAGGAAGATTAAGTCTCTGGCATTGATTATTTTACGCTGCTGAAAATACCACACATTTACATGCCTTCTTTGTCTTGATACAGGAAGGGAGTATTTCTTCACCCCTTGGATTTGGATTTGCATGCATTGTTTACATTCTATAAACAAATATGACAAAAGCAGAGGATTTGAATGTGCTCCTTTATTTGCCACAAGAAGATGATACTCTGAATAGCTACTATTCTTGTTTGGATGATCCTCACTAAATCTGTGAGGTAGACTGAAGATGAATCTTCATGGAGATATTAGGTACAGCCAGAACACACTGAGCTAAGACTAGCCAAACACTACCAAGTTGTATACCCACAAAACATAAAAAAATGTTTTTCTATTGAGGCTCTAAAATTAATTTTTCATTGTTCATTATGCATACAAGTCAACTGATAAATAATATAAACATAAATGTGTTTCTGAGGCTGGATGGCCCCCAGAGACCTAAGATAGAACCAAACATGATTGGAAAAAAAAATCTCAATGTAATGATGCCTAATGATATTCTGCTATACTCATAGATTGGTGCCTAGCCTAATAGTCATCAGAGAGGCTTCATGCAATAACTGGTGGAAACTGAACCACAGCCAAATACTAGTAGCGAATCCTCCTGAAGAGGGGAAGGAAATATTATGGGAACCAGAGGGATCAAGAACATCACAAGAAAACCTACAGAATCAAATAACCTGGGCTCACAGGAACACACAGAGACTGAACCAATGACCAGGGTGTATGCATGGGACTGACATATATGTGACAGTTGTGTATTTTGGTCTTCTTGTGTGACTCCCAACAGTGGGAGCAGTGGATGTTTCTGACTCTTTTATTGGCTTTTGGGACCTTACTCCTCATATTGGATTGCCTTGCCCAGCTTTTATATATGAGGAGGTGTTTAGTCTTAATTGCAATTTGATATGCCCTGTTTTGTTGATATCAATGGGAGGCCTGAACTGTTCTGAATAGAAATGGAGAAGGGGTGGATGCAGGGGACAAAGAGGAGGTGGGGGAGGAACTGGAAGGAAAAGAGGGAGGGGAAACTGCAGTGGGGATGTAAAATAAATTAACAGTAAAATAAGAATAACAAAAATGTGTTTCTGAGGCTATAGAGCACAGAAAATTCTCCAGAATGTATACCAATTAAATTAAAGAAAAGACTGAATGATTAGAAATTTGTCAGATTCTCATAACCAAGTTCATATTTATGCTAGGCATCAGGATCTGGTCTCAGTGACTGATTTGGGACAAAGGTTAGAAATACAGAAGCACAACTATTAGTCAAATTTAATTCATTAGGTGATAGTTTCATATTTTTCAAGCAAACTAGAAACCCACAGTCTTTGAAAATGGCCTGTTGTGATATGATCATGACCAAAATCACTGATTTTTGGAGTAGTTCCAAACTGCTACATTCAAGTTTAAAACAAATTTGATCCTCAAATAAACCTTGCTCAGAAACAGTAGTCCTCTGTATAGATAGAAAGAAGAAAGTCAGCAGGAAGCTCTTGGCGTTTCTGTTTTATTTCTAAAGGGTGGTAGTGAAATGGGTACTCTCTTGTTTCTAGTCATGTCTAAAAAGTGCTTCTTATGCTTATTGCTACAGAGTTGAAGTTTTTTATTTCATTCCCACCAAAGTAGAGCTATTTTGAGGAGTTAGGAGATAAGATTTTGCTGACAGATTTCCAAGTTCATGGCTTAGTCAAATGTTTCCTTTGTGTCTTAGGTAGTCTGAATATGCTTTTTTGTTTGTTTGGTGTTTGTTTTTTGAGACAGGGGTTTTTGTAGCTCTGGAGCCTGACCTAGAACTTGTTCTGTAGATCAGGCTAGCGTTGAACTCACAGAGATCCGCCTGTGTCTGCCTCCCAAGTGCTGGGATTAAAGTCGTGAACCACTGCCTGGCCAGGTAGTCTAAATATGAATGACAGCTTTCCTAAGCTTGAAATTTGGGAAAAGTATGGGAGACCAAATGATGAGACAACAAAGTGATTTATTGACATAAAACTTGTTGAAAATTAGTAATTGTTTTATAGTGGATATTAATAAAACTGGAATATTTTAAAGTGTATTTCCATGATTTCATTTTTTTTCTTATTCAATAACTGTATTCAACAATTCCAAGAATTTTTCTCGGGTCTTAGCATCTATAATCCATGGATACTACTGTTCCAAGCTTCAAGAGAAGAGCACATCTAATTTCCTTTTTACGAAAGACCTTCCTTTTACTCCATGTCATCTCAATAGAATAGAAGATGCACATTCTATATAGCCTCATTACAAAACTTCTACTATGTAATTTTTTTCCTTGAAGTAACAAATAAGTGTATGAATTGTAGATATTACTCAGAAATTAGAACATGATGACAATGGCTTCATTCTTCTCTCTAAGTTTAAAAACTTGAATAATTCACTACTCAGAGCTTTTAATGGTTGTAAATAATGCAATTAAAAAGATCATACAGGGGAAAAGAATGAGTTGAAAGTTCAAGCTCCCTGGGCATCATGAAGTACAATTCCTGCAGGTACTGCTAATACAGACCCATTAATAAAAGTTGCATTTTAGCAGATTTCCAGTGTGTTCTTCTTAAGGAAAGTATTTACTTGAGAAGATTAAGGCTGCTGTTTATAATTGCCTTAGTTAATTGGGTATATATTGAAATTAAGGCTAGTTAAGTGGCAAAGATCAATGATACTAGGCTTGTAGGATATTCAAGAAATTTTGTTGCGAAATGAGAAACCCAAATGCAGGCAGCCACAAAAGAAATGGTTTGGATGTGTCTCTTAGCCAAGGGCCTCATGTGTCAATGTATAGGCATCGGCATTTTTAAGTCAGTACAAAAGGTTGTAGGTCTGAAGAAGTGCTGGCTGACTATATTTTGATTCTCTAGGCATAGTCTTATAGCCTCATGGTTCCAGTAAATATTGGTTTCCATAAGACATACCAAAGTTGTACACCGTACCATTCCCATTAATTTGGGATTTCAGCAAGATCAAAGACACGAGTAGATGAAATTTTGTGAGATTAAAATGTATTCATTTGGTAAACTTTTTATAGATGTGATTTATCAAATAAATTTTCTACTTGTTTAATTTTGAAAACTATGAGATGTTCATCTTATCTGACCCATGGTCAATATGTTTTTCTTCACAGCATTGCTGCACTAAAACCTAAAGCTTTCATTTATTTTTATTAAATAGTTAATCACCTCCTGTTCTCTGCCCTCCTATGCACACCATAGCAAATACACCTCCTTGACAGGAACAAAAAATAAATAGATGAATAATGTAATGGAAATTGTTATTTTCTCAAGGCATGATTTTTCCCCTTTTAAAATTACAGTCTCTCTGGACTTTAGTTTTCCTTTTTCACATGGAGAAAAATATTTTGAAAACTCTATTACACCAGTCTCTGGAAGAGAGCATTCCTAAATGAATTCAGATCAACAGATTGCATGCCTCTCCCTATCAGCAGTGCAGACTGAGCAATTTTGGGACTCTAGCCATATTATAGAGATGATTTGGAATGAATCAGTTCTATTGTCATTTTTATTATTTATATATTCACAGTATTGACAAATTTCACTTTCTTCCCACTTCCCCTCCTCTTCTATAGGAATAAAACTCATGACATAGAGCAGGGAGACTTAAGATTTATCATGTGTCCTTTCCTTTTAAGACATTACTCAGCTAATCCAGAGAACCAAAATGGATAATGTAGTATATGCAAATATACACGAACCTTCTCTTTGTTCTTTCAAATGCCTTCCCTAGGAGATTAAAGTTCATTTATTCTTTAGACCATATAGTAGATCAAAAAGAATACTCACATGAAACACAGATCAATAATGGTGACTACAGTACTACACAAAAAGGTCAGAGCTTTTTCAAACATCTTTGCTGTTATTTGTCTTTCTTTACCCCAGCCCTCAGTATTGTATTTCCTCCTCATTCACAGAGTTCTCCCAAGACATTATTTGATAAGCTTAATTACAAAATAGTTTAAATGGAGTCATGCCACACAAGGTGACAATGCTCCTCACAAGAGTCATAGACTAACACAAACTCTAGAGCCAGGCATGGGGAACTTCCCTTCTAGTTGTTGGCTAGTAGGGATCCAAGAGACTCCCAACACAATATAGGCTGTTGCCACTGTCCTTGCTTGCCTCTCAGAAGTAGATGGTAAGACCCTATGCCTGAAAACACCATGTGCTTCAGGCACAGGACTTGGCAAACTTGAGTTAGAAATGGCCTGAAAGTCTCTTTCATGAAGACTAGCTTTCATAGTATCTGAAGGTGCTATTCAAACTGCTAAAAGAGAAAAACAATAGTCTTGCTTAGCTGTAAAGCCTACAAACCAGGGCAGAACATCATGACAAGCTATCCAGAAGGCTGCAGTATTAGCGGTCACTATTTTCTTGGGGGTAAGCAAGCTAATTGGATGTAAGGCCCACTTAGTAGGAGGAAATTTATGCCTGGTACTGGATACCTTGTCAACTTCCTGTGTCTGGTCAATCCATGGAACCTAGAGGAATACCTACTATTGCCATTTTCTTAAGTAAGAATAATTTCTAACTGTGTTATAAACACTTAAATCCACAGAAAAAGTGTCACTCAATCTGTGTAACATTAGGGATATATATGCATATACGCATTTTTGTTCTGTAACACTTAATGAAAAAAAAAAGAGGCCATAAATTTGAATGAGAACAAGGAGAGATTTGGGAGGGCTTGGAAGGAGGTAAGGGGGGAGAAATACAATTGTATTATAAGAAATTAAAACAGTAAAGGACAAAAAAGTATAGTATTCACTCCTCAGCAAAGTTTATTTTCTCGGCAGATGGAGACCATTACAGAAAACAATAACTAGTCAAAATACAGAGAACAGTGGGCTGAATAATGCTCAGCCCAACTGATACTTCTACAACACAACCCTTACACCTAAAGCTCAGGGAACATCATGAAAGAGGGAAGGAAAGATTGTAAAAGCACAAGGACCAGGACACCTCATATTATATAGTGTTTTTATTCAATATATAAAACTGTATCCGTGAAACCTCAAGAGTATGGTCACCTAAACAAGAATGCATAGTGACAACAGCAGCCAACATATAACACGAATAGAAGAAATTTCACATGCCATCACCACTAGCCCCATGAGAGTTTATCCACTTCCAAGTGGTCATCCCTAACATATATACCTATGAGCAATACTAACTAGACTCCCCCCTCTTCTCTCTCTCTCTCTCTCTCTCTCTCTCTCTCTCTCTGTGTGTGTGTGTGTGTGTGTGTGTGTGTGTGTGTGTGTGAATGCATAGAGCAGTAGTAATAATGGAAATGCAGCATTTACTTATGTAATTCTCAAAAAATGAAAAACTAAATTAGAAAAAGAAAATGTCAGGGCTATAGTTGCTACAGATATTGGCAAAAGCTTCTTTAGTGAAATCAATAAAGAGTACAGATGATCAATCTGAAATTTTGGGCAATCATATTTGTAACATTTTAAAATGCTTTTCATCTTACAATTAGCAAAAATTATAACTGGACTCAATTTACATGGTAACAGTTTATGTCATTAATTAACCTTAAGGCTATTTTAACAAGAATCATTTCAATGTCTCTGAATTAATGAGGTAATATCCTTTAGATGCCTCAAATCTGATTTGGCCAAAGTGACAGAGCAAATTAATGTTATTCTCTTGGGTCTTTTCCATAAATTCAGAGAAGTAAAGAAATACCCATTTCAAAACTAGAGACATTTAATATTAGTTAAAGTCTAAATATATAAAAAAATTGCTGTCAAGGCCAATCTACTGCTTGTTTGCAGCCAACATCTATTTTTACATAGACAGTGTGACTTACATTCAGGAACCAAAGAGGACAAAATTCTGAATAAACTAATTATTCAAAAGACATATAAAATATATTGTCTTAAAAAAATCTGTTCACAACATTCTTGTTTTGAACACTATTACTTTGTAACTATTTAAGTGGATGGATCTATGCATTTAATTTTAATTATTTATATCAAAAGTAGTTATAATCAATGCATGCCAAATTTGGAATATCATTTCTAATATTATTTTAAATATTGAAACCAATTTTCTCATGTACTTATTACTATGAGGCCAGATTACAAAGGCAATTATTGTGATTCCACAGCAACATCAAGGTTAGGAAAGATGTCAATATTCACTATTTTTATATCTTTCACAAAAACCAAGTACCATTCAGTTGCTCCTGGCAATATATGAGGCATTAAAATGAAGCATATTCTCATGCAGTACTATGATGTAAGGAGTGAATAGCTAAGTCCAGAAATGTGTGTATCAATTCAAGTTTGTTGGTAAGTTACATGCTACAAAAATTTAACAGAAATTAACATTCATTTAAACGTACAAACAAAAAGTAATATCACTGAAGGAACATCTGATTACTGTAAAATGTATACATGATCCCCAACACTAAAAATAAAATATGAGCTTCAAATTTTTAAGACAATGGCAGGCAATAATTTATTTTCTGCTTCAACTTACTGTTGTCAACGTAAAGTGTAATGAGGCTGAATGATTTCAGGCATTGCCCCCAAATATGTGCATCTACTGTAGATTTGGTCTACATATCTCTCATCCTTTTCCTGAGCTCAGCCTCAATGGGCACATTCTTTTCATACATATTCGAAAAGCCCAAACAAGAATAGGAAGTTCTCTTAAGACCTTAAAAGTAGCAAATTGTCACTTTCTTTTCTTTTTTCTTTTTAATTTGAAATAGAAACAAGATTGCTTCACATGTTAATCCCAGTTCCCTCTCCCTCCTCTCCTCCCCTTCCACCCCTCCAACTAAAACCCTACCTATCACATACCCTTTCTGCTCCCCAGGGAGGGTGAGGCCTTCCATAGGGGGTCATCAGAGTCTATCCTTTGGGATAGGGGATAGGGCCTAGGCCAACCCCATGTGTCTTGGCTCAGGGTATCACTCTATGGGGAATGGGCTCCCAAAGTCCACACCTATGGTAGGGATAAATACTGATCTACTTCAGGAGGCCCCATAGATTTCCAACACGGAACTGATCCGGACCCCAGGGACGGGAGTGTCAGTGAGGAGACCTCGAAAATTGTCATTCTGCTTACTCACATGTCATCTACTAAAGCAAAATGCATGATCAAGGCCCAAGGCCAGGATTTGCATAAATCACTCTGTTGATGAGGAAGTAATGCTAAAATTGTGATTGCAGAGAAAAGAGAAGAAATGGGGTTATTCACTGAATCTTTCATAACTACATAGCAGTTTCTCAACAGCAGAAAACATCCTACAGAATAGAATAATGGTATCTCTCTAATTGTTTATTGTTGCCACAATATTTACTCATGCTTGGTGTTTGCTTTGCATTGCTAATGTTATTGGTTTTAAACTTGCTGTTTAATTTGAGAAATAATCAACTCCCTTCCCCACCCTACACACTTGTATAAGCAATTAAAGCACATATTTTACTGGAGAAAATTCTTTAATTCGGATGGACTAAGTACATTCAGGCAGAAGGACTGGAGAATGCTCCTTGATTCAAAAGTTTTGTTACCCAACTTCAGCATTACTCTTAAAAGAATGTTGTTACGGTTCAGGCATTATGCTGGTCTGCTCCCCCCAGTCACCTGGCAGGATGCACTCAGGCAGTACCCTGGGTAGCATAAGGTCCTATGGCTGCTATTTCACCGTGTAGTCTGTACACAGGTGCGGAGGTCCCTTTAAGAAGCAAACTCTGCTCACTTCTGCTGTCTCCTTTTCTGTCATCTATCTGAGGAGGCAGACATATCTTTGTCTGTCTCTCTGTCTCTTTTCTATCTCTTTATCTTCTCTCTCCCCTCTGTCTTCCCCCACTCTCTTCCCTTCCCCAATGAAACTTTCTTCCCATGTAAGTTCTGCCTGAAGGCATGTTTGTTCCCTGCCATGGGATCTTCTGTGATCCCACCACATGCCACCTTCCTGGGAATTAGAATACGGCATTGTACTTAATGAGTTTGGATCTGTTTATTTTATTTTAAGGTTATATAATAAGCAAAAATGTCACGCCGCAAGAATTGAGCACTTCTGATGAGGTAATCTACAGCAAAAAAACGTCTCAATAAGATACACTGTATAAGGCTAACTACTCCCCACTCCCTATTCGTCTCCCCATCCTTTTTACTCTTTTTCTTCCTGTATCTCTGTAACAACCCTCCTCATAGAATTTCTAATTAGGTTTTGTTAATTTTTCTAAATTTTTGATGGTTTTATACTTCTGACAAAAGAAAAGGAAAAGAATACATTTCAAGACATCTTCTGGGGATGATTTTCAAACTGGCTTCTCCGCTAGAGGGCTCATTTCCTTGCCAGGTGCAATAGTATTGTGATCACTGGTGCATGTATTATTGGATTTGCATTTCTATAATATCACCTGAGGTCATTTTGAAGTTCTCACAGGACATGTCTTTGGTTTTGTGACGTGAAATGTTGCTATGAATTGTGTCAGACTTTGAATGTCACATTTGGTAAAGCAGCAGAGTTTTCTATCATATTTCTTTGTATTTTGTTTTAGAAGGCCAAATTTTTCCTCTCTGCCTTGGTTTATCTGAATCTATAGGACAAGAAAGTATATGATTTTTATTTTTTCTTTCATTTTCTCTATCTTCTCCCAAGCTACCTACTTCTATTTCTCTCTGCATAAAGTCAACTAATTATTTTGTTTGAATCACATTAAGAACAAACAATACTTTATGTTAGAAAACAACTGTATGAAATAAAATTCAAATAAGTAAAATGACAAACTCAAACAGGCTTCATAATAAATCTTTGAATTACCTAAATATAACCACTATATTACCTGACCCTATGTATACAAGAAAAATGAACACTGTGAGTTACAGATGCAATTTTTTTTAGGATACAGATTTGGTTAGAACTTTATTGATAATCCACTAACCATCAATCAAATGTGGATAGCAATTATCTTATGATTTTCCTTCAGGTTCAATTTTACATTGTTTCCAACAAAAATGATATTATTACTATAAACACATACATCACTCATATAACCCAAGTCAAAATAAATCCTTTTCTCTTTTTTTAACTGCAACTTAGAGAAATTGATTAAAAGCTAGATCTTGTTTAACAAAATGTATTGTTATGAAGGAGAAACTCTCTAAATCAAGGCCAAAACATAATGATGAAAAATTAGTGCCTAGTATTATTTGTTTAAGTTGCAGGAATCAATCTACAAATGAGGTTTTCATTTATATACTGTAATTTGGTCATGATAGACTCATATTATAATTTAATGTCATGAGCCATTGCATCATAACATTAAATTAATGCTTATGTGTCAGATGGAAGCATGGGCAGTTTTGTATAATATGCAAATGAAAAGGAATGAAAATGGCAATGTAAATCATCCTAGATACCATCTGGCTTTGCTTTTTCCTCATGTTTTTCCCCAACCAGTGTGAAGAATAAACAATACTATTCCTGATTGGATATGCTTTGGAGATAGATACAGCAAATGAAAAATGCTTCTATATAAGCAGAAAGACTATTATTTTCCTCATTTATTTCCATTATATAAGCACAATCTGTTTTGTGCGAATCTACATTTCCCAAATTTCAGAACTAAATGGACACAAGCAAACATCTAGTTTAGTTGTTCTAAGATATAACTGGGTATATTTAAGGGCTAGACATATTTCCTGGCTCATCTATAGAGAGTTGACATATTTTCAGTGCCCTCTCCAACAACCAGGATGGGTAAGCTATGTGGAAAACTGGAGACATATTTATGTAGTCCAGTTCTGACATTTTTCTCCTCTCTATCTCCTCTCCCCTCCTCCCCTCCTTTTCCCTCCTTCCCCTCCCTTCCTCTTCCCTCCTCTCCCCTCCGGGCCTCTCTCTTCCCCTCTACACCCCCTTCCTTTCATCTCCTTCTTACCTTTGTAACTTCTTCAAACCACAAAGGTATAATAAACAATAAAACGTGTTATATTATCTGATACATTGTTTCCATAAAATACCCTCAAAGAGTTGTCAGTTAGCTCATTTCTACTTGTTTTGTACTGTGTTAAAATATACACAATAGATCTGATACTTCAGCAATTTTTAAATGTACATTTTGATTGTATAATGTACTTTCCTGGTGATTTACAAACATGATCAATATCTATCTTTAGAAATTTCCATCATCTCACACTGAAACTCAGGTAACCAATAAATAAGAAATTCCCATTCTCTGCTCCACATACCACTGGAAATCAACCTTTCATTTTCTAGCAATATGAATTTGACTTTTTTAGGGCCTACCACAAATGAGATCACACAAAATTTATGCGTTGGATTTGACTTGTTGCACAAAGCATAATGTCCCTAAAACTCACCCAGATTACCTCACTTTGTTTAGTATATTGAATCTTTTTCAATTCTTGTTCAATAGTGTTCTGACCACTTAAGAAATTAATTTCTATTATTTGTTCAACTTAAATGGATTGCTGCTAAATGGATGGAAAACTTCAGAAAGAGCATTTTGAGTGAGCAAGATAGATACAGCCTGCAGCCAGGTATGTGTGAAATTCATATTCCATATAGTTGAAAGTCAACTGAAAAGAAAAAGAAATAGAAAACATCAAAGGATATATGTACAGAGAGGTGGAAGAGAGAGAAACGAGATCAATTAAAGAGAAAAGTTAAGAGCTAAACTATCCTCAGATTAGGGAGAAGTTTCCAAATGGGGTTGTTAATGGGTACATGCAAGGCATGTGAATGTGCTTTCTTTGAAGTGTTTCCTTCAGTGACAGCTGACCTGTTCTAGATTACATCAAGAGGAATATGGATGCAAGACATCCTGGGCTTTCTTAAATTATAGACTGGCAAACAAACAAGTGACTGAAAATGTAGTGAACCATTGAAGTTTCAAGCTGGATCTTACAGTAAAAATCTAACCAGAATACCTTGTTTGGCTGTAGTCATAAGGCATATAGTCTTATATTTATCTGGATAACTAAAGGGTACTGTGCTTATTTTTATTACAGTTTCTTCCTTCCTAGCTATGTCTAACCTTCCCTATTCTGCCAATTTCCACCACTATCAGTTCCTCCTTAGGGGCATTTTTGTCTTATCAACCCTTTACTCTGCAGCAGGAAATCCCACTTGTCAAAAATAGTTCATCTGAAAGTACACATTCATTAATTCAGTCAATAGGTATACTCCTCTACTAGAGATTTACATTGCAAGCATATACAAGTTTTGTTTGAGTTATGGAAGGCAAATACATTTACAATTGCCTAATCAATTCAAATAATAACACATTCCTGATCCCCAAATAGAACATTGGTTCTTTCCCAATGGTAGGTAAAGTGCTACATGTACTGATTTCATTTTTCAAGTACAATATATAAGTGTTTCTCTATCACTTATGAATCTATTGTAAAGCTAAAAATAAAATTTATGGAGTAAACAACAAAGAGAATTGTTATCAAGTATTTCATAAATAACCAAGTCTCATTTTATCTAGGTTTAGGAACTTGTTTTGAATCCCGTGTTGAAATGTTGAAGTGGGAGCAAAGTATTGGGATAAAAACTGTTTGACACACAGGAGCCAATAAAAGTCTGCATTCTGCAGAGAATTATTTTTCAGCAAGTCATAGAGAATAGTATATCTTTAAAAGAGATCAGGGGTGAAAAGACATTAGACAGGAAAAAGTGAAGTCTTTAGACAATTGCAAAGATGATATTTGTAAGATTCCGGAGGTTGTAAGTTGTAATTATAATACTGAAAAGTCAACATGCTAACAGACCCCTTGAGGACAACCACAAATGCAGAAGCAATAGCAGCAATTTATTGCTTCTTCTGCCTGTACTAATAAGCTCTCCAGTAAGGAATGGTTTATGTGTTTCACACTCTTTCACAAACAGGAATAATGATTTCTTTTACTTCTATGGGAAATGCCTAATTTATGCACAGACCCTTTTTCAAGAGCTTTTCTTTAAAATGCGATACAGTTCAACATGAAAAAAGTCATTTTTCTGACATTTCATTTTAAAGTAATTTAGAAAACCACATGAACTGCAAATGGACCTCACATGGAATGAGAATCACATGCTGACAAACTAAATTATTTTGAATGTGATTAATATTTAACTAATAGCTAAAATGTGTTATTACCAGAATTTACAAGGGTAGAAAAAATATTTGGATGGAAATTTTAAAATACATTACTGATTAGCCTTTCCCAATTCAACAGCAAATGGAAGTACTAACATTCATTGTATAACGGAATATCATTTCTTGTCCTGGTAAATCTGCTCACAATGACAGCTCACATTCTAAAATTCTTCAGGAAAAAGGAAAGATGAGATTGTGACAGGAAATGACCTGAGTTTTTCTGTATTCCATTTTTTTCTGACCTTTGTAATACTGGTTTGAAGAAATCTATGTGAGTCCATACAAGGTTCAGAGGAAGTAAGTGTTTTGAGTTCACTAATTTTCTCCCGTGCTTCCTTTTGGCATTCATTTAATACAATTTTATTGTATTCCATTTTTAATTACAAATTTTCTTTTACATGCATTCTCTTTTAATAATATTCTTTCAGGCTCCACTACTCCTCAGGTCCTCTCCACCTCTGCTCCACACACTTGAGTTTCCTTTTCTGTGTCTCAAACAAGCAAACAAAAACATTTAAAAAGTCAAAACAAAATATAGTAAGGCAAAGTAAAATAATACAAAGGCTTTTATTAAAGTTTCTATAGGACATTGATGTGATTTTCTCAGTTGCTTATTGTGAAAACAATAAGCTACTTTGGCCAAAGCAGGTTTCAAGAAATGCTCTGGTGTCTAGTTGAAAGTCAAGGAAGACAAGTCAGTTTACTTCCCCAAGGAATACACTATGCAAAGCAAAATATCTGTTTTTGCACTTTCAGTATGATATGTTTACTCTCAAGAATGGGGTATTAAGGTCTGTTTTCATCTGCAGAGTTTAAAGAGCTTTTGGAGTCAATAATGGCGTTTAAGAACTAAAATCTACCACTAAGATTAACAATTGCTTCCCTAAACTCTCAGCACTCACAGAAGCCAATACTTCAAGCAGTTGTATTTATTTGTCCATTTAATGTACTTTCTCACATAAATCGAATTAGAATTATCCTCAAGGGGCCTAAATTACAATGAACTGTATAAAAATTTATCAATAAATAAGTACATAAATTTTGTTTTACCTGTACATATAAAAATGAACATAAATGTAATGACATGATAATTATGTTTATTGGGTGCTTACTATATGTCAGATACTGTTGTATGAACTTCCCACATATGATTATATATTGGTTTTATAAACTACTTGAATTATAGATGTGGTTACCTTTTATTTATAGTGATATAATACAAAAGCAATTAAGAAATGAGTCTGTGACCAGCAGGAAGCATAATCATAATCTAAATTCACATAGACAAGCTTCCAAGCTCATGCTATGAAATACTGCTTTCTCTCACTTTTCTAAAAGGAAGTGAAAAACAACAAAACAGTTTTTACAATGCATTTAGGAATTAAGAAGGAGACAGATGACTTTCAGCTGAGAGAATACATGTTGATGTTGATACGGCTTTCCTTGACAAAGCAGGTAACATTTGTGTAAGCTGGGATGAAGAAAGGGAATATTAGAAGAATAAACTGGTAGCAATCATGAATTCAGAGCAGTTGTGGTTGCCTGCACTGCATCTACACAAGCCTGGCACTGTCAACAGTCAATCATAGTGACAGTGGAGCACATGGGCCCTCACTCCTCCTTGCTGAACTATTGGCTAGTGAGAGATTCCTAAGGTGAGGGGAGTCATTGTTTTCAGTTGTGTATATACTGGTGAGCACACCAATTTCTAATCATTAATTCCAAGCTCATGGTCACATAGGTGGTCCTGCTTCTTTAAACTCAGTGTGTCAAAACAAACAAAACAACCCTTTTCAGTTCCCCACATGAATGTAGGAAAGGGATTTCTAGGAAATGGTGTGTATTGTGTGTGTAGGGAGGAGTTTGGTAAGCATGAGATAGAGATAAGAGAGGGTTGGGGCTGAGCATAATCAGAATACATTACATGTAAGCATAAAATAGTCAAAGCATAAATTTAATTCTGAAAAATATAACTGTAATCTCGCTTGCTGTTCACTATGTAGGAATTGTGGTTATATGGAAAGACAAAATAGGGAATAAGGTTCAAAATTGAGCTTTGAGGCCAATCCTTGAGGGCAATGTGAAGGAGTGTACAAGACATTCTTAATGCTTTGAGAAGTCAGAAAAGATGTTTGTCACATGTTCCTTTAATTTACTAATAAATATTTATCAAGCACACATCACACATAATGCAATGACAATAGGGCTATAAAGTAAATGAATTCAGTGCAATCTCATGTTGCATGAAATCTACATTCTAGTTACCATTTAAGTTATGTTTTAGGGAGTTTAAACTGCAGGTTGGATTGGAAAAATTGGTTGACTAGTTACCATCTAAATTATGTTTTAGAATGTTTATATTTAAATGTTGGATTGGATCAATTAGTTGATGAAACGAGGGGAAGAAGATACAAGGAAATAGCTACACCAATTACAGTAGTAGTATGTAAAGGGTACTACATAAACAATTATGTAGGCAAAATCCAAAGTTCATAAGTGTAAACTTAAGTTGATATTAAGATGTGTAAATAAATTCATGATCTGAAATCTCCCTGAAGAGAGGGTATAGTGTTGAATAGCAGGATAGGAGATAGAAGGCATGGCCTTTTATACTTTGTACTTTGTGTGAGATACGTGAGTTAAGAAAGTCCCACATTCAATAAGACATGTTGGATGAATATTGCAAAGAGAAAAAAACAATTTGAATCATTGGTTTAATGGAGATGGGCAGACTATTTGGAAAGACATAATAGACAACTTACATTTAGGAAGTATTGATTGACTACTGAGTAGAGATAAGTGAGATGAAGGAAAATAGAAAGGAATACCTGGAATAGATGCTAAGGAAAAAGTTGCATAAAGAATGTGTAATTGGTGTCGTGGCCTGGCATGTCTCAGTCCCAAACCACAGAAGCCACAATGTCCGGCCTGAGTGGGGGAGCATGGACTTGGAAATTCCAAACTATCCAAAAGCAATAAAGACCAGACACAGGTATCTTGTCATCTTTAGAGAGCTCTCAGTTTCATGCTTGAAAAACTGGAGTCTCTCCTTTATTCAGCATCTTCCTGGCTGCTTTCTAATTGTTCTTCCCTGTCCCTCAGACCATTTCGCTTTCATCTCCCTTGGTGCTATCAGCAGATCCCTCTCCACATTCTCTACCCCTGTTGATCTCTCCACAGATACTTCCTTACCTTCTGTCCTCATTCCTCATGTAGACCTAGCCCTCCATCCTGGTACAGGCCTATTCAAATGCTTAGTTCTGTAGAGATGCAAAACTAGGGGACATTCTCCACTGAGGCTTTGCCATTCAACAGCAAATCAGCATCTGCAATACAATGCAGAAGGGAGCTCCGGAGGTATGGACATGAGAAATTCTCTAATGGAATCAGTTCTCAGCTCATGATAAATTGGGCAGGTATGGAGACATTTACTACACTGTGTGAGCCCCAGTAACTCAAAAGGAGGTAATTTTTTCAGTGGTCAAGCATAACAAAATAAGCAGAACATCCTAACACAAGGAGCTATTAACAGGAACATCTGCATCTGAGCATTACCTGTTTTTATAAAGAAGCATTTCAACAGAAAAAAGCAGATGCAGACATTAGAATAAAAAATGAAAAACAGGTCAGGTAGTGGTGGTGAATGCCTTTAATCCCAGCATTTGGGAGGCAGAGACAGGTGGATCTCTGTGATTTCGAGGCCAGCTTGGTCTACAGAGCAAGTTCCAGGACAGGCCCCAAAGATACAAAGAAACTATGTCTGCAAAAACAAAAACAGAAAAAGTAAAACAAAATGGATGTCTAAGGAGCAAAATATTTCTATGAATTGACACATTACAAAGAGGTGAGTGATTTAAAATTTGCTGAGCCAGCCCAGAATAATGTTCAGGATTTTCAGGTCAGAAGGTCAAAGAGAATTTCAAATGCTCATTCTTCCATAGATAATTAGCAGTTGCCCTATCTGCTAAATCTTTAGGTTTCCATGAAATAAAATCAACACATACAGCACATTGCCTGGCCATAGTAAACATTCAAGCTACATTAGTTATCATTACCTTTCTAATAGCTGGGTAAAATATACAGTTTCAAAGTCTAGAAATACATTCACCCTGCTGGCTTTTGATTTTAGATAAATTTCCTCCTAATCTGGAAGAATGAAACACAAATTAGTTCATTTCTAATGTAACCATAGATAAATTACAACTTGCTCCAATTTTATTCTCTTAATTAAAATTGGAAATAATCATACTATAGAGAATCAAATTAGAAAATTAAAGTAAAATTAGTTGGGTGATTATAAAAAGTGAAAAGTGTAGTTATTATTAGTTAATGTAATTTTGATTCATTGGTTGTAAAGAGTACAATATTAGATTTATAGCTTCAGTTTTACTTTTACCTAATGGTAATTAATAATATTAGCAAGGACCTTTCAGTTGAAGAAAGCTTTTACAACGTGCGTTGATATTTATTACCTTCTAAGGTTACCACAGAATCTCTGTGAAGAATAAAAGACAATGGTTGTTAGAGGCTACCAAAATTGACTATTCAGCACACACAGTGTCTTCTTGCTGATGGAGGCTTTTATTTTTATCTGTAGATATAAAATTTAGAATGCAATAGTTGAAATTAAAAATATTCATTGTAGTGCTTCTTCCTGTGGACCATTTCATGTTATTTCCTAATGAAATAGTAATATTTGTACAAGGTGATTCTGACAATTTCAATACTTTCATTTAACATGTTTCCATATGAACAAAACCATTGCAATACAGCCAGAGTAGTCCAACCTTTACAATGATGTCTTAAAACTGAAATAACATTAAACTGAGGTAGCTGTTTCACAAATCATTGTCCATGCAAAATTATTTTCTATATTTAGCTTTCCCTTTTTACATCAGATAAAACACCAGCCCTGGATATCTGTTCTCATTAACTCCTTTTTCTGAACTTTACATTTTCTTTTGGTAATTCTTTAGAATTCTCCCTGAGATTTATAGGAGTTTCATTCTATTAACATTCCATCCTGGATGGCAGAGCAAAGTGAGGCCCTACCTTTCCCAAAGGAGGGCAGTTAATGGTTGCTGTGGGAGGGAGAGTCATTTTCTTCAAAGGTGTAGCCACTGGTAAATTGCTCTTGCTCTAGTAAATAATCCCACACCTATGCTCATGCAAATAACCTTAACTAAACTCAGTAGATCACACACAATATAAACAAAAACAATACATAACGAGTAACAACAACAAAAAAGCCCCCAACCAAAACAACAACAGTAGGAAAGGAACTTGTTGGAAGAAGAAAGGGTCAAGTCAGATTGGGCAAAGGATGAGAAAGGACAATGGGTGGTGAAATGGTCATTTTCTTTTAAAAATTCAGAATTTAAACAACACAATAAAGGATAGTAAGAGGATAAGCTTATGTCTTTTGGTTGTGTTCTCGATTAGTATAGCCAGGATCTAGTCATGGATCTAGTGAGGGCAGATGAGATATTCAGATGCCAAAATGAGACCAAAGTGAGAAATGACAAATGTTTATATGGTATAAGAAGCTAATGCTGCAATTGAAAGACTTTCTTCCATAAAAATATATAACAAAACATAATTATATATAATTAAAAATGCATATCTATCTTTGTCTCCAAAGCCAATTCTCTATTTTATCACAGAACTTAACTGGTCTTCTCAATCTCATTTCTTATAGCAGCAACTTTATCCATACAGGAACTCCTTCAGGGTGTCAAACCAAGCCACTACTGCATGCTTTTCAAAATTAGGACAAGATTTTGCTATGTGCAATAGGCTGCCCTCAAGCCTGTCATCTTTCTGCCTCAATCTCTCAAATGATGGGCTTCTGGGTAAGCACCAGCAGCAGCCTTCTTCTGCCATATTTTTGAATACAACTCTCTCTAAATAGCATTTCCCATCCTTTGTTTGGAGATTAGAACCATGGTCAGGATATAGTATGATCAATCTAAGTTGAATTTCTTCAAGGTCTAACTTTAGTAAGGTTCAACTTCTTAAAAATCTTTCCCAATGTATAAAGAAATAAAAAAAATGTTTTCAAATATTTTTCCGGACATGAGGTAAGTGTAGGTGTACCTGTCTAGGTTTCTACTTTGGACACGGTGGCTATGGTGCTATGTGTGCTCTCTGGAACTAAATTCCACCTCTATCCTAAGTATGTTGTCATCACTTTACTGAAAGTACCTGATGGGTGTTTAATAAACAATTTCCAAGTTAATTCAGTTTAAATGTAATATAAAGTTTAAATATAAGACTTTAACTTGCATGTATATGTGATTTTAATAATATTTTCACATATGTAGAACAGGAATAGGTCAACACAAGACATAGGGAGATATGGAGAATTGCTTTCATACTCTCAGGAAATAATCAAAATAGGCAGGTTAAAAAATACAAACAAATTGAAATCAATAGGGAATAGTACACTGAAGATTTCCTTACATTTAGCGATATACAGATTACTTTTACTATACAATATCCCAAGAACTGTAATGTTTCAATTTACTTAAGGTGCTAATTATACTCCATTGATCTCATTTTTATTCTTCGTTGGAATTAACCCATGCATCACGATTTTATGTAAGAGATACTAAAGACTGCATTTTCAATTAATGTGTCAGAAATCAAACCTATCTTAATTTATAGGTATATACAGATGTACAATTCAAAGTTTCCAAACTTCTCTTTGTGGCAATGTTTTATTCAATATAAGAGAACTTTTCATAATGTGGAGATGTTGAAAGATGATATAGGCAAATTAAATGAGATAACTAATGTTCACATACAGAGAGAGAGAGAGAGAGAGAGAGAGAGAGAGAGAGAGAGAGAGAGAGAGGGAGAGGGAGAAGAGAGAGGACAGACTCAGTTCATAGATGAAAGGATTCCAAATAGTACACAACATCCATATAATTCTAACATTCAGGGAGTCTGAGGCAGGGTAATTACTAATTGAAAACCAACCAGAGTATAGGGTAAAACCACTTGATTGCAAACATCACAACCTTAGTTCAGAGCATCATAAACCATGTAAAAGCGTGATGTACATCCAAGATGCTTCCTGGAAATGGGGGTGGTGGGGACAGAAACAGGATACTCTCAGATGCTCCCAGGCCAGCTAGGGCCAGCAGCAGCAAAGAGATCCTGTCTCAGGTAAAATTGATAGGCATGGGCTAGTCCCCAAGGTCCTCCTCTGACTTCTACACATATGCCTGTACTTGCCCCTGCCCCAATTAATGAACTGGCTACTATGTAAAGACCGTATTTAGGAACAATAGCACTTAACAGCAACAAACTACAACAACAAACAGTCATTACTTTACAGTAAGACTTTAAAGAAGTACCTCCTTATTTTAAAAAGTTCACTTTCTGAACATTTTAAATAGTCAGTGTCAGAGCCTAAAGATGCAGAAAGTTTCATCCCTGAGCTTTATGTGAGAAACACACTTCAGTTTGGTTAAGACAGTAAGAGAAAAGCATATACACAGATTTGAGATGCACAAACATACATGTATTTTAAGTAATACAAGAAAGCTAAGACATTTTCTTCCAAGTAATTTCCAATTGTTTTTGAAAGAAAGATGAAAAATCAGAACACAAAATTGTTTACTCCCTATTCATACTTAAAAAAGAAATATAGCCAATTTTCAATTTAATTGTTCAGAATTTTATAATTTCTCAGGATTATAACCTACATATGTATAATGTATATATAAATATAGGTGATATAGGAGATCATGAATATCTTTGACTTCAACCTGACTTAAACTATTTTGAGAGGAAGTTTATTAAATATCTGACAATAAAGTATTTAGGTAATTTGATTAGTCTGCATTTTCAGCACAATTTGCTTTTAAAAAGCCATGTAATCAAAGCTGTACTATATATCAATCATGGCTGCAGGAAAAATGTGAACTCATGTACTAATTAATATTCTATTATGGCTTATAACCACTTATAAGATGAAACAAATTTTTATTTATGAACTAGTATAATTCAAATGAGTTATAATACTATAACTTTTTAAGCATTCCTTTAAGATTTGGACAAAATAAAATCTGAATTTGCATTACTTTTACATTCTGTCACAAACTGTGGGACAGCTTCAGAGATAAAGTCAGACACAGTTCTAAACAAATTATCTCCAAAGGATCAAACAAAACTAATATCACTATGGATAGGCAAGTGGGACCAGAGAAGGAAGCTAAAAAAAATGACAAATTCAATATGTAATAAATCACTGCTGTTACCTACTGTCTTCACCAGTGCAACAGACTGTCACATCAAAACAAGACATAGGTGGAGGAGAACAATATGAAAAGAATTTCTTTAGCCCCACCAAATCTTCATATTGTTATATTAAACTATATTATAGATCCTAGTGATGTTCCTTTAAATATACATATAGAAACAAAAACAACATTCACAAAAGAAAGGATATATGATGATGTTGCATAATAGCTCAGGAAAATTCCACCAGTAGTTAAGAATAAACCTTTGAAAACTCCTTAAACTACAGAACATGATTCTTGCCAAGATTCCATTTAAACAGTATGACTCTAGGCTTCTGTTATTGCTGTTCTTGCACACAGAATTAATAATTTTTGTTTCTAGGGAAAACAATTGTTTGAAAATTGTGTAACCACTAACTATAACAAATTTGGCAATCTCATTTTTATTTTCACAGATCATGTTTAGAAGAAAACTGCAAAATGTCAGATTAACATTTCAGAATGTATTTGAAAGTAACGAAGGGAAACTGATTTAGTTAGCAACGCTAAATAAAACAGACAATTCCTACAGATGCTTTCCCTGTAAGACATTAACTAAACAGTGAAAATAGCAACCATTGTAATTTAATAAACCAACCCTTAACTTACTTCTCTGTCTGAGTAAAGTTTCAGCTTGACAAGAACCCTGGTGTTTTAGGCAAGTGTTTTTCTGGTCAAATATATATGCATTTTTAGAAGCTGGGGGTATTGAATGGAATCACAAATGGGTTTTCTTATTGCCTCTTCCTTCTTTCCTTCTTTCCCAAATGCTGAACTATATCAGGCTGAATAAAAATAACTTTATTTTTTTGTTTTTTAATTTTATTTTTCCAATTTTTTTGTAATTATGTTTTTTAGTTCAAATTAGGAACAAGCTTGGTTCACATGTCAATCCCTTCTTCCTCCCCTCTTCCCAACCCCCCAGCTGCCCCCTACCCCATCCGCCCTCCACTCCACAGAGTAGGGCCCTCCATAGGGCTCCTTATAGTTCACCACATCATCCTGGGCCGGGCCTGGGTTCTCTCCCATGTGTCCAGTCCAAGAGTGCATCCCTTCACGTGGATGCACGTGTAAGTCCCTTCTAACACCAGGGAAAAATACTAACCCCAGTTTGTCAATATCAAGTACAAATGCTAAGAAGGCTTCATTTGGACTCACAAGAGTGGTAAAGCACACTCAACTTACTTGCCATTGTTTCATCAGTTCTCTGACTCCCTTGGAGTCTTCTAGCAGTTTCTCCTTCCTGGAAGCATCTTGGAGGACATTGGCAGTTGTTTCAGCTTCTGTAATCCAGGAAAGAAACTTCTCCAGGTCCAGAGGGAACTGTTGCAGTAACCTATGAGTTTCTTCCAAAGCACCCTCTCGCTCACTCACTCTGTAAAAGACAAATAGGCAGATGTGATTCACAATTATCAGTACGGTACATGCAACGAACTCAGTAAAATCAGCAAAGATGGTGTGTTGATGAAGCTCTCCATTTAACCTACAACCAGAGTACCATGGTCTTTGCTTAATACTCATATCTAGTTAATCTAAAGTCTTCTTCTCGGAGGACAGCATGCAAGTGGAGTGATTAAAAATAAACAATGGGCTGGGGATGTGGATCAATGGTAGAATGTTCACTTACTAAATTGAAGGTCCTAGGTTTAATCCTTGGCCACTCCCTCATAGATTTATATTGAAATGGACACACACACACACACACACACACACACACACACACACACACACACACCATATAGATATATATAGAGAAAGAGAAAGGTAGACTTAAGTTGGGAGGTGAATACTAGAGATAGATTGGAAGGTACAGAGACAAAAGTATTTTTACAAAGGCATTTCATAGAAACAATTGTCCAAACTATCATCTGGCTAGACAGTAGCTTATTAAAAGTATTTTGTTAAGTTCATACTGTATTACCTCGTGGTTGTAGACTAAGGATAGTATCCAAAAATAAAATGTTGCATCAAGTTGGAAAAGTAGAAATTTACAAATCAGACAAATAGTGATTCAGTTCCCAATATCCTTTACCACTTGTGTGATATGGCTTTCTACTAATTTCTCTGATTTTTCATTTCCTCTTCTTCATTAGCTACTGCTATGATGAGCATCAAACTTCACATATTGTGACTACTTATTATTGTTAATAAAAATGTTAGTTTTCTGCCTATACCCCATTTTATAATTTCCAAATTTAAGAAAAAACTGAAGAAACAAAAATGCCTTATGAGAATTTTTTAAAATCATACTTTCTAATTACATATACATATATGTATGTACAATATATATTTATACATATATATTGCATATAATGTGGATATACATACAAATGCCCTGAGCAAAGATTTGTATAATAATAGCTCAGGAAGGAAAATTGCCTTAAGCAGTAACAGTCCCATCTAAAAAAAATTCAGGTGAATTTTGTCTGCAATGAGGAAATTAGTACTCTATTTAAATGCCTTATTTGCCTTCTACAACTACACAAACACTTTCTGGGACTAAACATAAGCTAAAAATGGATTTAAAAAATTGAACACTTGAATATGATACACACTGCTTGTTAAGATGTGATTGTCAATAATTATGCAAAACTGCAATTTATTTTAGCAGCAACTTTATCACGGGATGTGCAAAGCAGGCAATAAACAACTCCTGCCGAGCTGGCTGCAGCAAAGCCCCCAGCAGAGCTGTTTATTCATCATGGGTGAGGTTTTTGCTGAGCACACAGTCTTTCACAGTGTAGTCTCAGCGCTCATACTGGATAAAAATCTTCTGTCTGCATTAACTGGTAGAGGAGAGAGTAGGTTTATGAGGATACCACTATCAGAAAAACATGAGCATTGCACTAAGCTATTTATAAACCCTGAAATAAATGTTAATATTGTACAAGTAAAAGGTACCACGGGGTTCATTCTAGTTGGACAAAGTGGATAAATCTGGAACAGCTGCAGGGCTAACCTGGACTGGTGGTTTCCCTAGTTTGTAGGCAAAATGTCAATCCAAACAGAAATACCCAAATTGTTGTCTGTTTCTTAGAATTTTGAAATTCAATGCCATTACCACAGCTCTAGGAATCTGAACATGAACGTTGGGCATGTAATCCAGAGGGAAGCTCTCGAGTAAGTGCTGGCAATCTCCTGTACTGCCTTGCAAAAAAGAGGCAGTTTCCTGCAGGTTTTTCTGCCTCCAGCCTAAAACTCATGATAGAAATAAACTGTCCCATTCTAGAAGACAAACGCTGGCTAAGACAGACTGATTTTTGAATATAGTCCAATTTCAGACACAATAAAAGGACAATGTGAAAGTCTCCCATGGCAGAAGGCAGAATGAAGTTGAAGAGATTAGATGCTGTGCATTTTATTCTCAGTGCCATCTTCATGCCGAGGGGCACTGCATCTATCTTGACTCCTCTGCTCTTAAACTGGAAACACCACTCACCTTCTGCTTCCATATCAAGTAACTAGTAAATAACCTCCAAAGTGGTATTCAGGAAGCCAGATGAAAGGACTCTATCCAGACAATGTGACTTTCAGCCAAATCCTACCAGCAGTTTTCTGCTTTGTAAATTAGGCCCTTAGGGAAGCAGAGGAACATTTTCAGGACAGTAAGGCACCATTTTCTTCAAGGAGACCCTCGTAGTCTGAAATATTGACAACATCAGGTGGAATATTTTATTATTCAGGAAATCCTGTAAAAAGAATTCAATGGAAGCAACAGCAGACACATCTCTTCAAATGGGCTATTTTCCAAAGCTGTTGGATCACAGATCAATTGTTGTTTCCTTCTTGGGGGGGTGTTAATGATTACAGACTTACTCCTGGGTTCAAGGCATGTACATTGAACTCAAAAGATTTAATTGTGTCAGAAATAAGTCAAGGGTACGCAATTTCCATATTTGTGCATTCAAATTTGGTCAAAATGTATCCCCTATTTTTCATTTTCCTCAACCATATGGCTTTGGATACTTATGTGATAAATAAAAAATATAAAAATAATGAGAATCATAAAGACATAAAAGATTGGCTGAGGAAAAAATACTGCAACCATTGATTATTTTAAAGTTTCTCTATTTAGGACATGCAACACTGAGGACCCTGAAGACAATTTCACTGGATTTTAAGTGTAATAACAAGTATATGTAAGAAATTGTAAAGTATTTTAAACTGTAATCTACTATATTAAACTGTAATCTACTCTAAGTGCTTTCTATATAACGAAGCTTAATTATCACTATTCTAAGTTTATAATGCATGAAAATGCCAGGAATTTGATGGAATAAAGAATTGGTGATTTCTAAAGGTTTACTTTCTAGTGCTAAGACCTCCTCTCTTAGCACATAAATAAGTGTGGTGTGGTTTCAAAATATGGTTCATGGACCAACAGTCACAGCAGCAGCATCTGAGAACTTATTAGAAATGCAAATTCTCAGGCCTCAGGCTAGATCTACTGAAAGAGGAACTCTGTGGGTGGAGTCCAACCAGCTGTGTTTCAGCAAGCCTTCAGGGCATTCCAAACACATGCTAAAGTTTGAAAATTACTTCTGCTGGGGACAAAACTTTGAGAAGTACTGTGTAAGTAGACGCTGGGGTGTGCTGTTCAGATCCCTGATTGAGACTGCTGGATTTCTTGCCCAAGTTTCTGGGAGTTCTGCTGGCTGAGGGTTCTCATATGTCAGCATTATTTGAGAATAGGAAACAGTTAAAAGAGCCCCCTAAATCGGGTGTTGGTGGCTCACGCCTTTAATCCCAGCACTAGGGAGGCCTTGGCAGGCGGATCTCTGTGAGTTAGAGGCCAGCCTGGTCTCCAGAGCGAGTGCCAGGGTAGGCTCCAAAGCTACACAGAGAAACCCTGTCTCGAAAATCAAAACAAAACAAAAAAAGAGCCTCCTGCTCCAAAGTTGCTCCATTCATCCCTGAAGCAGGCAGAAGCCATTGTGATACCAAAACAAGAACAGGAAGAATACACCATGCACGTTAATGGTTGACCAAAACAGGAAAAAATATACCTTCAGGTCAAGAGTTCTGTTTGCAGTTAAGGCAATTAAGACTAAGTTCCTGTTTGTCCTGTTTGTTTGACCCATCCATACCAGATGTGCTTGATCACACATGGGCTGGAAGTATGTGGGCAGGAAATATGTCAGGATGTGCACTTGCCCTTGATTGGATGTAAGTAGAAGATGCACAGGCAGGAAGTATGTTAGAAGATATGCTTGCCCCTGATTAGACCTGATTGGAAATATGGTGGTCGCGGCTTTGCTTTTCTAAGACCCTGCAAAACTTGACTCATGGATATTTCCTGGGAATCCATCAGTGGACCCAGCCAGAATCCATTATCCTGGCCAGCATTTAAATTAAAACTTGCTTCAAATTTGGTTTAAAATTGTTGAATGTCTTTTTCTCAAGGATCTCAAGATTAACAACATGCAGTGGCTTACATTTGGTATCTGATATGTCTGGCTCTAGTGCATCAACTCAGGAGAATCCTAAGGGACACCCTGGTTCCTCATTTGGGGTAGGGTGGAGCTTAGACAACTGTCAGCAGTCAAACTCATTCAGCCGGGCTTCTAGTTCTGCTTATGCTACTTAACTTTCCTTCCATCACAAGTGTCAAGCCACAGCACACTTCTCAGTAAAATTCTGAACATTAATTGCTTTCTTCGAATTTGCTTTCTGGAAAACTGAATGTATGGGAAAAACTAAACACTTTCTCATACAGATTGTAATCTCCAAAAGAGATGATGGGGTTCTGAAATATCAGCTAGTAAAAGGAGTGTTTGAAAGAAAATTCTGGAACTATGCAACATAATGCAAAATTAGATCAGCCCCCCAAAATGCTTATGAAATCACAATGCTGAGTAAAGGTGACAAATCACAGAAATTGTGTCCCCTGTAGTCATTAAAATACATTTATCAATGCAGTAAGTAACCCTTCTGTTATTTTATACATACACATACCCTCCTGTGTGTTCACAGACATACACATACGCATTGCTTTATGTGAATAAATCTCTAAGCCTCCACAAAATCTATGAAGCTGAAATCATAATTTTGATGTGGGATAATTTTAATATATAAAAACAAAGGACAAAGGGAAAGGAGAATCTTTATTTTCCAAGATACGGGTGAAGACTTTAATGTGAATTGGAAATATGGGTGGAAAAACTTTCTCGATGAATTATATTTATAGATAAAAATTATGTGTAATTGAACGAAATAAATGAAAAGGATGAGGGGGTGCAAAGATTCTGTCATAGATAAGAGAGATGCTCATGAAGCTACACCCCTGCCTTGGGAGCTACTGACAGTTGAAGGGATACTGAGGGAGGGAATGTTGCTTTCTTCAATAGTATGGTCACTGAGAATTTGCTCATATTCTAGTAAATAAACCCCTTTCCATGTTGATACAAGCCACCATTGGGTCACAGGAAGACAAGGAAGTTTGGAGGAAGAAAGGACTTCATAGGGAGGGATAAGAGAGGGTAAGGGGGTGAGTATAATCACAAAAATATCTGTATGTATACACATATATGTTAATTTAAAGTTCTTTCTCCTTGTTGTGGATGAATGAGACAAGGGTTCAATCTGTAGTTCTTAATTCCCTGTAATTAACAGCATTCCTCAAACTCAGGACAATCATACTGCTACAGCCTCCTCAGTCTTAGGAGAGTCACCATACATACATTAAGCTGAAGTTAAAATTTTCTGTAAATACAGTTGCTATTATTATGCTAACTAATTAGTTATATTTCAGTGTTAAAAACACATTTTTATTGAATTTTTATTAAAAACACATTTTTATTGAGTTTTCTCTTGCTCTCATTAAAAAAGTAACAAACAAACATCTTCTTTTGAGACAGGGTCTTATTGAGTATTCCTAGTTGGCCTGGAACTCCTCAGGAAAACCATGCTGGCCCTGAACTCAAAAAGATCCACCTGCCCTTGCTTCTTGAAGAGCTTTTGTTCTTAAGTTCTAATCATCCCACCCCCTTTTTTTCTTTCTTTTCTCCTTGAGGTAGAATCTCATAGCCCAGGTTGGCTTTAAACCCACCACATAGCAGAGGCTACACTTGAATTCCAATCTTCTTGCCTTTCCTTCCAAATCTTGGGATTTCAAATGTAAACTACCATGCCAGCTATTGCCTCTCTTTACCTTTGCTTAATTTTAGTTGATAGTTTCCCCCCTCCCAGTTATTGTGACTGATAAATGGATAATCTTTAAATCTGAACACCTCATTCTTATTTCCACATGTGAAGTAACATGTCATTGCCAAATTCACACAAGAATCTATTACATCACTATTAGGTGCCAGGACCTGTGTTTAATAATTATGACACAGGATTCACTATGCTTTAGACGTTATCACTTTACATACTCACTTCCAGTAGAGGAGCCAAATAGGTAGGAATGTAATTCTACATACAACATGCTAGGACTATAAAATATTCAATGGACAATCTATATTCTCTACAATGTCTCAAATGTGCCATATTTGATTGCGTTCATGAACCTCTATCTGAATGTATCAAGAAATTCTTGCCTTTTCCTATCAAAAATATGAAAATCACTTAGCTTAGTTTTTTTCCAGAATGTAGTCATAGCTGCTCAATAAATGTTTGCCCAACATAAAAATAAAAGTAAGAAATCTTTGGATAAACAGTGTAATGACAATTGATTTAATTTTTCTCTTAAAAGAGACTTAGGCTTATAATCTCTTCTATGCCCTAAAAAATAAGTTTTATCTAACTGCGAAGGCAGATGTGCTTATTGCAGTAGAACTACAAGGAATGCTATGGCATTGATTCCTGACCCTCACAATATAGGCATGAATTTTACTCTTTTGTTACTTTACAATAAGCAGGATTGTTAAAACACATTGTAAAAGACACATATAAAGATATTATATTATCCTCATTATAGCAGAAAATATCTAGCTGGTCTTTGCTTCAAAACAACAAAACACAACAAAGCAAAACATTCCTTATTTTCAATGCAGATTTACTGGTTTGTTCACAGACTGCTATATGAGTTGACGAGGTTTTCATTCCTTCTCTCCTGAGGTCTGGTACTAAATACTCAAACTCTCCAGAGTTAATTGGAAACAACAACCTAAATGTTCCCAAAGTATTGCTGATTAGTTCTCAGAAAACTCATTCCAACCTTTTATCACCCCAGACAACACAGGATGATTTTGTAACATGTACAATAGCAACATACTTGAACAATAAATAGATAACTCCTCCAAAGATAAACCACAGCTTTGAGCACAGTGATGCAATCTTCCTTCAATAATACAGATATTTTGTTTTAAAAAATCACCTGGAATTTACCTTTATATAGAAAAAGAATTTAGACAACATTAATAATGCAAAGAATATAAAATATATACTGAATCTCTTTCATTATTTTACCACTATGAATGTATTTAAAATTTAGAATTTACAAATTACATTACTATTATTATTAAAACAATAATATTTATTCACTTTCCTTGAAACCATTCGAATATTCCTGAAAATAAAAATAAGGAGATAACAGTAAAACATGCTCTCTTCATATTGTTCATTTGATTTGACTTGTGTTTCTTTGTCATTAATAACTGAGAGAATTGGTTGACTAAAGAAATGGACATCATATTATGGCAGGTATAACATCTACGTATATTTTTCTCTTACATTAATAAAAAGATTAATATTCTTTAGTTTCTGATCTGCATTTTTACTTTTGTGCTGGTACAACATCAAAAGATACTATTTGGGGAACTTATAAGATAATTTCAGATGAAATTTATTTGATTCATATACAAACACTCAAAATACTGTATTGGAATTCATAAAATTAAAAAGTGTCTTCAGAAAAGATTCAAATAATTCTACTTTCCAGATACACATAAAATTAAGTTAAGGTTGAGTTTACCATTGGAAATAATTTCTATTCTAAATGATATGAATAGTGTGTATATTTAAGGTTCTGGTTACTTACACTGTTAATATCTTTAAATTTTTAAACATGGCAGACAAGATTAAAAAGCTTTTTTTTTCTCCTAAAAAGACATGAAGAAAATACATTTAAAAAGTGGAAGAGGTGGAAGAATCACACATTCCAGCCTGGGTTCCATAATAAGTTTTTAAAAGCACATGGATTACGACGGAGTGAGAGTGTGGAAGGGAGGGAGGCCCAATTAAAACCCATGACTAGGACCAATTCTTTAAAATCTTCTAAGACTGTGCATTTGAGCAAATATATATCCTTATCTATGATAACTTATGGAGAAACAGAAATTTAGATTGTTAGATATCACTTCATAATGACCAGAACATGGTAAAACAGGGAGGTTTTATTTTCTAAGATGAAAACACAAAAATATAGTCAATTCAATAAGTTGTGAAAATTATCATCATCCAATAGAATGAATGTATAGCAGAGCATGTCCGTAGAATATGAAAATATCAATGATTTTATAAGGTCTCTTAGAAGATTAAGTTATGTTGTATAAATATTTGACTTCAAATAACTGGGTCTTAAGCACTTTTGCAGTTAACAGTGCTATTTGGAAAGAGTCCTTTATATCTACAGTCACCATTCTTGGGTATAGCATTTTGTACTAAAGTGGTATTTTTCGATCTAAGGCATGGATACATTTACCTTTATATTTTAAATTACTTGACGAAACTAGGAGGGCAAGTTGTATTAATTTGAACACTTTATGAATTATAAAGGGACCTTCCAGGAGGCTCAATGAGTTTACAACTTAAGTGACAAACCTTGTAACAAACCTTTTAGCATTCTAAGACACTACCTCTTAAAATGACTCACCTGTCTCACTACAAGGTAAACATAATGGATAAAATACATTATTACTTAATGACCCTTTTGTGATTATTATATGAATTGGGATTATGGTATATGTGTGCAGACAAAAGAAATTATTCTTTCCTTATTTACTTTGGCCTCAAAATAGGCTTCAGAATATTATATTAAAAACAGGTAGTAATAAAATACTTTACTTCCTACTAAATAATAGAAAATTTTAGAATATACTTTGGTGGCCTTTTCAAAATATATACATATTTAAGAAAATCCTTTATATGAGAAAAATTAAAATGAAAATCTAATACTTCCTACATTTTACTCCTATAAAGTTTAAATGAAAATAAATCCATTTTATATAGCCAGTAGAGAAATGAATTAATCTCACAAAGTGACTAAATCTTGGTAGATTTTAAAAGAATGACCCTTCTAATTTCAAACCTATTATGATGGCTCAGATATGATTTATAAGAAAAGATGTAAGATTACAATAGTATAAGGTAATTAAAACTTATCAAAACAAAGATTAAACATTTCTACATTTCTTACTTTTAATTACTGGAGAGAACACAGCATCTTAAAAGATCAAGATACTTAGAAAGCCATTGATAGCCTTTAAAATATAAATTAAGATTTGTAAAGCATGTTATAAATTGAGGATTTTGTTTTTCAATTAGAATTGCAAGACCAAACGAGGTGCTGTACTCAGCTTCTTCAAGGGTTCCCTGATACATTCACTACTTAGTATAGTGTTTAACATTCTTCAACATTAACCTACTATAAATTGCATGAGGGCAAGTATTTATACCATGCCTGGCATTTATCATGCAATAAACTCACCTAAAATCAATAAACCTTTTATGAACTAGGCACAATTTCTAAAAATGAGGCAAATGTTTCTGGTTTTTAGAAATCTTATATTCAATTCCTGATGTGAATGCATTGAGCAGTATGAGTAATTGTTTAGGATTTTTCTTTTACAAAAGAAAGGGTTTTTCTAGCTGTTATTTTTGTTACAGAAAACTAACTCTAAAGGAGAGTTATAGTTATAATGGACATGTTTACACACGAGAAGTCGCTTTGCTTTGTCTAAGCATTTGCTCTTTCCATGTAGCAATAAAAAAGATTTGGTAGACAGATTTACTGGGCAACACATTGTATTTAGTTGTTAAGGGCTGATTTTCTGTTAGTCTTACCTGAATATTGAAAAAGAGAGCATACACAAAAAGAACAATGCTTGCCAAAATTAGCTTCTCATTTTGGCAAATTTTCAGAAGTCTTACAAGTAGAATCCTGGTTCAGATACATCAAGTTATAAACAATCCTGGCCAGATATCCATTTTCCTTCTCTTACCCAACACATCTCTGTCTGCTCTATCTTGTACTACCCATAAACTGGAAGGGCTGCTTCTCTGTGACTGTATTCATGAACAGTCAAATTTAGCCAATGTGTCAAGAATGTACACAAAGGCTTGAGACACAGCACCAGAAATACACTTTCACCACTTGACACTGATCTTTCCATTGAGATCATTTGTGTATCAGCATGAAGAAGTTTCTAACTCATCCAATTTGCCATGCATTTAGCTAGCCATTCTCTAATGTAATCACAGCAATGTACTGAAAGACCTTGTAAAGGCTCCAAGGAGGAAATGTAAACATTGCATTTTGCTGATCTACTGATCTAAAAATTTTCAACATCAACTATTTTTCATCTGAAAGATATAGACAATAAGTTGTCATTTATCTCTGTGAATATGTATATCTGAGTTTATTTTCCTAAATTACCTGGCCAATGTTTATAAGAAATTAGTTTGTATTTTTCCTATAGCCTATACCTAAGTACATTTTAGAATTTGGGATAACAGACAATAATAATATATTCCCTATGCTTTATATATTCAATTCAGTGTATTTGCCAACATGGTATTAAAAAGAAACTTATATGGCTATGGGTGGCATATGACATTAATATTTCTACAGACAATATTGTTCAATAAAGGCTGTGGCAATAGACAGAATGGCATCTATGATAGAATAGGTTTGCTAGACACACCAAGAGATCTCAAAAAATTGTTCATTTCATCCAGTTTTATAAAAGTAGCATTGTAATAAAGTGCTCAACAGCCTTAGCCATCAGGGAAATGCAAATCAATACAACTCTGAGATACCATCTTACTACTGCCAGAACGGCTAAAATAAAAAAAAATAAATAAAATAAATAAAAAAATACCCACCAATGACAGTTTATGCTGGAGAGGATGTGGAGAAAGGGGAACACTCCTCCACTGCTGGTGGGAGTGCAAACTCGTACAGCTAAACACTGAGCTAGAATCCAGTTTCAGAGAGAGAGGAGTGAGGAGCAAAGGGTTCAAGACCAGCTGGAGAAACTCACTGAAAAAGCTGATCTGAACAAGGGGGAGCTCAGGGACGGAAGAATGATAGCTGGGAAACCAGCATGGGACTGATCCAGCCCCCTGAATGTGGGTGGCAGTTAAGTAGCCTGGGCAATCTTTGGGGCCTCTGGCAGTGGATCAGTATTCATCCCTTGGACTTTGGGAGCCCATTACACATAGAAGGATACTCTCTCAGCCTAGACACACTGGGGAGGGCCTAGGCCCTGCTCCAAATGATCTGACAGACTATGAAGATTCCCCCATGGAAGGCTTCACACTCACTGGGGAGCAGACAGGATGGGGTAAGGGGTTGGTGGGGAACAGGGGAGGAGGGAAGGAAGAGGTAATTGGGATTGACATGTAAGACAAGCTTGTTTCTAATTTAAATTAAAAAATCTGAGAAAAAAATAAAGTGAAAAAAGTAGCAAACATATCAATAAAATGTTAAGAGGTTAATTTAACTTCATTAATTCCTAGGTCAGTTTTTATCTTTTAAATTAAACAAATTTCATAGATCACAAAATGAAAAATATTCTGTAAAGTAAGGCAATAATTTTGACTATATAAGTAACTGAATACAGTTCTTTGAATTGAGCAGAGAGAGACTAACTGTGGGAAACTTTCCGAAAAACAGGAAACATCGACTTCAATGGCCTCTTAAAATCCAAGATACCACTGAAATTTCTCACTAGGACTGCATACATGTAGTAATTATCCTAATTAATACCTGAACATAAGATATAATTCAATTTTACACACAAATATAGAAAATTTTCCCTCATGCTGCTAACACTTGGTGTCATTTTCAGGAATGTAAGCAACTGCTGTAATAAAAATCAAAGGATATTTTAGTTTGTGGTGTTGAAATTATAGAATTTCAAAATAAAAATTATGTGCATACATATTTCAGTGTTTAAGAACAGAAACACACACACACACACACACACACACACACACACACACACACACACACACGTCTTATAGAAGACCCGAGTTTGGTGGTTCCCAGAATCCATATAGGGCAGATCATTACTTCCTGTCACTCCAGTTCCAGGGGTGTCAGATTAATTCCTCTGATATTAAAGGGGATCTTCATTCACATATTTATACTTACACACTGACACAAAAACACAGAATTAAAACTAAAATAAAAATTTTAAAATTCTGTCATGTGTTGTTCATCATTTTTAAAAGTTACACTGCTGATAAGAATTGTCACTCATGGTTTTTGAGACACTGCAAGAAACCACTGTCACTCTGCATTTGTTAATATTGCATTTGCTGTGTCTTCTACAAAGTTATCTTCCGTTTCAGTGTAACACTGTCTTAAGAGCTGCATACTAAAATACATGTTATTTTATTATACATTGTACACTCTCTTTGAAATCCTCTTTTCACATGTGCCCACACAAAGACTGACGTTCACCATAGCAAATTAGGTGCCCTAAGGTGGTTTTTGTATTTGAAAAGGTCATAGGGATGGTGCATTTGAGAAGTTTGCAGGCCACTGACAGACAACCACAGGAAAACTTTAAGATGAAGGCTATCAAACAGAAAATAAATAGAATTTAAAAGAGGAAATGAGGACATTTGCCTTCTGTGAACCCAATCTCTGATCCTCCCAGCTCCATAGAGAGCGAAATAGCATTTTAAAAATTGCTCCCTTTTACAGCCAGCTGTGACTATCGGTGAATGAGAGGTCTACTTCATCTACGAACCTGAATTAAAAACAGCCAGCCCTTTAGTCAGTTCAGAGCCCACAGTCTTGATTACATTTGACACAATAATCATCATCATATCTTAAGACTCAAATCAGTCTGACAGTGCTCGACTCAGGGCTGCTTTTCCCAATTAGCTGAAAATTGCAGCCCAGCTCATCTTCTAGGGAAGTTTACATTTACAATTTTGCTGTGGTGAAAAAGGAATGAATGTGATGGAGGGAGCAAATCAAGTTTCTAGCTTGTACAATAACTATTTTAAGCTCACCAAAATTGGTTAAACCTGTTTGGACAGGACTTAAAAAAAAGCATTATCTTTTTCATTTTCAATTATTGCTGAAATAGAAAACACATAACATTTAAGGTAAGTAGAACTTGGACTAAAAGGGAGAGACAAATGGAAATTGTAAATACTTCTCAAATGAATATTTTCAAAATGAGTAGTTACTTTTGGCAAAAGTCATAGTAAAATAAGTTATATATAGGTATACATAATTTAAAAATAAAATTTAATATCATCAAGATCTTAACAATGAATTTCTAGTATACAATAATAAATGTCTAAGTAAAACATTCCTAAATTGTTTCATATATATAAAAAGGTAAATAATAAAGGTTATTTTATGCATTGATGTCCTCTAATTGCTAGAGTTCTATGTAGATCAAAACAATTTATAGTCTTTTGTGTGGGAATGGACATAGTTTCCTTAAGTAACATTGCTCTCGTGTCCTTATATGCCATGTTCTCAGTGAATAACAATGTAGATTCAGGAGAGTCTAAAATATAGGAAAATAATGGGACCAAATCATTTGAAAATGATGACAAGCTATGGAGGAGTTGAGAACAGGATATATGTTAGCTGCTAAAGCATGAGGAACATATACAGGCAGGAATATGCATATAAGAATAGACAATGTACAAAAGCCCATGGGAATAAAATGCCAACAATAATGGAGAAACACCAGAGGGATGAGGTGGATACAAAAATGAATATGGGGAAGATGAAATTGGAAACAGGATCACGAAGGAGTTGCAGAAGTAACAAGAGTGAAGGTGTAGTTAGAAAAAACTTCTTAGCACCACAAAATCTCATTTCTCCACACATGTATAGAAGACAAATTATTTGGAAGAGCTATTTTATCTAAGACACTATGTTTGCGAATATGCTTAATTCACAGATATTCTGAAGGAAGCAAAAGAAATACTTATCTTTTCTACACTACGGTTGTATTCCTTTGTGATTTAGAATGGAGGTTTAAACTACTGTTTTTGGTGCAAGCTACTATTATTTTCCAAATGTAGAGAAGTCTATCAAGACTCTTGATTGTTTACCTATCATGTGCAATATCCTGAGTTTTTTCCTAATTCTTTGTGGTATGCCTTACTAAAGAAAAATGTGATGTATGTGTTTTTTAGTGAATTAACTGATGCATTCTTTAGGACTGATAAACGATCTGAATAACAGAAGAAACATTTCTTTGGGGGGTTTGTCTTTAGAAAGTAAAGTTTATGTTTTATGTTGTTAGAGCAATTAAATCTTTCAGAGTAGTTCTAAACCCTCTGGAAAAATAAACTCAACTTTTTACTCACTATCTAGGAGATATTCATCCAAATTTTAGTTAAGACTGTATAATGTACCATTATAACTATCATGAAGTTAATAGCTACACCGGAAAGTAGAAGAAAAATAATAAGAGATGAATTTAAAAAATTTAACCTTCTCTCACACTATCAACATGTTTTTTCTCATTAAATGCCTAGTATCTACCTTACATTTTTGATTTATATCAAACTGTAAAACCTTTGGTTCATTCTCCCATGAGTATAATTTGTTATAGTGACAAAATGTTGTAAGACCTTTACTAACTGACCACTTTATTTTCTTCAGTTTATCTCTAGCCATATATAATGACAATACTGATTATGATACAACACTTACAAAAACGCATGCAAATTGACTATCAAATAATTTTGTCCTGTCTCTGTCAATGATCATAAACGCATTGACATGAAGCAGATTTGCTTGGCATATAAAGACATTTTACACAAGTTTTCAGTCCAACACTCCATTTTTCCTGTTCAGCTCTGTGAGTTCTGTGAGCATATACACAAAATAGCATTTACTATGTCACTTCCAAAGCAGGGTTACATAATAGGCCAGTTGGCAGGGTAACTGTAATACATTTTACTTGGAAATATCTTTGAAGATCACCTGAACACTTAATCAACACAGGATGAGATAATATATTTAAGAAAGACTAATGACATTCAGAATGATGGTGCTTCTCAATTTGATCTATTTGTTCACTTCTTGGTATAAATCAAAATGTTGAATTTAATTCTAAAAATGTTACATGTGATTACTTAGGCAATCACTGGTGCCCCAAAGTAACTTTCTAGATCTGTTTTCTTCTACTTCCATGCTGCAGAATCAGAAAACATGCTCAGAGTGTATTATTGCACCATATCACCTGTCAGATTTTCGTTCACATTTCTTCTTGGTCTAACATAGTTGGTATGAACAAAGGATTTGCTGGTAACATCCCTTTTTCTTTATCTTATATTTTTCTTTACAACACTAACACAAATATAAGGCAAGTTTCCCCCAACAACTCAAGTTGCTAGTTCACCAGGAAACAGTTTGAATATTTGGAAGAAGAAATGCTATATAATTAGATACATAGTCTATATAAATACTCACTTGCATATTATTAACAAAATATTTCTCACTAGAAAATGTGAATACCATAAATTTCCCTATTTGATCATGTTTTAAACATATATAACATATGTGTGCTGAACTTTTTTTCAGACAGAGTTTTGTTATAACACCTAAACTGCCCTGGAACTTACTAAGCAGTTTTTTGTAGCCCTGGACATTTCAGCTTCCTGTTTCATTCTCCCAAGTCCTAGGAAACAGGAATGCACCAGAATTTTATGCATACCTCACAAGTATAGTGAGTATTTTATAATGTTCTATAAGTTTTCCTCCTATATTATAACCATTATTAAACTACTTTAAATATATGTTGAAAATAATAAAATATGTTAATGGAAGATATTTCTTCTTAAGAAAAGCAGATCAGAATGTGGATTAATAAACAGCAATTTAATAATTATGAGTTACAATTTCCCAATGCCTATTTCAGTAATTGGCAAATAATATTTTACTTTATTAGAGCAAATGACTTAGAATCTGCATGTATACGGCAATATTAGTCTTTACATAATTTCACTGTGTATTAACTTCACTAGTTCATTCCAGATGGAAGTAAAATTTCACAGGATTTCTTTGAACCTACATACAGATCTGCCACAGTTTGAGTCTGATTAATACTTTCAAAGTTAGAATTATAAATCTCATCCAGGCAGCATATTTATAAAAGCAAACTTGTACAAAACTTTGGTACAGAGACAAAGAAGTTGAAATGAAACTTGCTTTGTCAGAAATAGTGACTGTTACTTGCTTAGATATCTTTTGAATCAGCCATATTAATATACTGGTAAAAGTAGAAATGAATTTGTCGAACTATTTGAAATAGTGAAAAACAATGGATCGCTTTTCTTGAGAACATTTTAAGAGAATTATAGAAAGCAATATCATAAAATTATGTGGCCAGATAAACTTAAAGAGCAAAGGGGAAAAGGAGATCAGTAGTAAACACAATAATTTCTTTGTTAAAGCATGGGGATGTATTTGGAGCCTGAGAAAAAATGCATTCTGTGCTTGAAATTCTGCTGTGATTTGATCTGAATTTTCTCTGAAAGGCCTGTGTGTTGACAGCTTGCCTTTAGATGCAGCAGAGTTCACAGATGGGGCTGGGCTCCTGGGACCTGATTTTGAGAATTTGAATATCATAAATGTCTTATGTCATTGCTGAATTTAAACCATAATGGGTTGTTGGCTGATGGTGGCGAAATTAAGGTGTAGGTGACAGTAGGAGCACGTTGGGGATATTCCCTTGATGTATAAATTTTATCCCATATATCCACATCGGGATACTAGAAGGTGAAGAGCTTTATTCACCCTATTCTACTTTTTGGTGTCCACCATTGGTTCAAAAATAATGGGGTCAAGTGAGCCAAGATCATTTTTTCATCCTTTTAAGCTGCTTATCTCAATAAATTTGCCAAAGCATTGGAAAGCATACTAACTGAAGACTATTTTTTTAACTTACAAATATTTGTATATTGAAAGCAGTAACACAGACTTTGTGTTAAGACATTTAAAATGTTATGTTCATTTGACATGCCACCTAGCAAAATGTAAAGACATCTTTCTGCATGCTAGAAATTTGACAAGTAGGTATACCCTACAGAGCAAAATCCTGATTATCTACCAATAAACAAATCATAGTGAAAAATGAGTACAGTATTCATGGCTTGCAAGGGAGCCTGAACAATTCTGCTGGTCTTTCTGTCAGGAATGGATGCCAAGTAAAATTGGTTGGCCAAGATCACTCTACATGAGAAGCATATTGCGGCCTAATCACACACCCCAACTATTTGGCCGAGCTTCTAAAATTGCCTACCTGCCAGGATAAGTTTTTGTGTCAACAGGAGCAACCTAATAATTATGCTAAAATTTATCATTAGCATGGTGTGAATTACATGTTTTATTCAGTGAAAAAGCACATAACTATGAATTAGTTTCATGTTATTAAAATGTTGATGAGAATAGAGTATCAAGGTGGGTTAATGGAGTTTGTTTCAGGGAAAAACCTTATTAGCAGATCCTAGCAATTATAAAACTCTATTGTCTGTTGTTATATTATTTGTTGCAATCCAATAAAACAAAGACTGTGACTAAGTGTAGCATATTTTAGTAAAAGTATGTCCAGCTTCATCCACATTTTAAATGCTTTCCTCTCTAATCTCCTGCATGATATCTCAAAAAAGAGATCCACTGTAATTCACATATGCTTTGGCAGAGTTGGTAGGTCGCTTTCTGTTTTTTGCCTTCTATATTTCTTCTTGAATAGTTCATAATCTTTTAACAGACTATAAAGTGGCAATAACTGTCCTGAAGTAATAATAGAAAAGATGTCTTAGTAAAGCTATTAGTAGAGAAAAACCATTCATTTGGTTAATATGGCAAATACATGGGGCTATGTTGAAATGAAGGGTTGAACTCATGACATTATTATTTAGGTAACATTCAGGAAATAATTCTAATATAGGGTTGCAGTCTAGATGCTCTGCTCCCTATCTTGTCAATGCTTACTCAGTGCATCTCCCACTTATAGTATTGGGCCACATGCTAAAGTAGCACATAAGGGCCGGGCGTTGGTGGCACATGCCTTTAATCCCAGCACTCAGGAGGCAGAGGCAGGGAGATCTCTGTGAGTTCGAGGCCAGCCTGGTCTCCAGAGCGAGTGCCAGGATAGGCTCCAAAGCTACACAGAGAAACTCTGTCTCGAAAAACCAAAAGAAAAAAAAAAATCTCATAAGGTTCCCATTTTAGAAGAGAGATGCATTCTATTCTTTTCCTCTACACATTCACAAACATAGCTTGTTGATCAACAAATGCAAACACCACAATACATAGTCTGATTAATTCTACCAGAAATAATTTGCTGATACTGATTTATTCTTTTTTCCTACCATAGAGCCATTGTTTTAGTTCCTATTTATTAAGATTCCATGAAGTGACTTCTGGCACACTCCCTCATAGTATCATGTGTTTGCACACTTTGTCTTTACCTGGGATCACTATTTGGGAAGGTTGTGGAATCTTTAAAAGCTATAATATTGCTAGAGGAAATAGATTACCAAGGAAAGGTCTTGAGGTTTTATAGCCTGGCCCTACTTCCTCTTCAGTCTCTGCTTCAAGAAAGCAGATGAAATATGATCAGCCATTAGCCCATGACCATGATGTTGCCACCATGATGAAGTATATTCTCTTGAACTTTAGGCCCAAATATGACATTCCTTCATTAATTTGCTTCTTGGTAGGTCTTTTGCCACATGAATGAGAAAAGTAGCTAATATATTAATAAATCATACCTTACTACAACAATGTAAAATATTATCATCATAAACATATAGATAATTACTACTTCACTTCATGGAAAATCTGTTTCAAGTCATCTTTAGGGGGGCTCATTTAAAAAATTTTAAGATGTCATGTTATATTTGAACATCAATAACTAATCTAATTTTACCTCATAGTAGTAAAGCATTAACAATATGGAAGAAAATTTCAACTCATAAAGAAATATATTAGTATCCCTATACCAAAGCAATATAGTTAAAACCCCAAAAGATGCTTGTATATGATCCATCCTAGTTGCTTTAAATTCTCTATAAATTTTTAAATATAGAGCAATACACCAAGTACCATAATTGGGTATTTGGTGAATTTAAGTCTGATTTTGAATACTAGAGGATATTTAAACCACAACAATTACTGCTTTGAATGTGGAATTGATTTTCCAGTTAATTTAAATAGTTTGAATTTCTTTGGGTGAATACTGATGACAGGATGACTGGAGCCTGAAACAGTGGCTTGAGGCACAAGAGTATTATTCTTTCTTTTCTGGCTCATTAGCAAGTCAGTATTATCTCATGGAATCATATTCCTCATTTTCTTTTTGAAAAGATAGTATCTATACATTTCCATCCTAATAAAATATGCTAGAGAATTTCAAGATAAAAAGTTTGAACTGTTTAATTAGTTAATACATTTTAGTAAGTATGAATAGATAATGATCTATTCACAAAGATCAGCTGTGAATGGGAATTTTGATTTATTTTGGTGTGTGTGTGTGTGTGTGTGTGTGTGTGTGTGTGTGTGTGTGTGTGTGTGAAAACTTTTACTGCAAGTATCATGCTATACCAGATGCAGCAGTTACAACACAATCTAGAGGAAATTTACAGAGTGACTCGTGAGAGATTAAAAAGTAGAAAACCTAGAAAGGTGCAACTATATACAATATGAATATGAAGTGCCATTTGTTTCAGAAGTGTCATAGAATCAGGAAGTGGTATGTATGACTGTAGACATGGCTTGTTGTATTTTGGGTTGAGAAATAGCTAGCCATTGTAAGGATTTGAGATTCTACTGGGACCAAGAATCTTAACATGTGTTACATACACATAACAAATAATCTGAGTGCCAGTTTCTATGCTGCTGAGGTGGTTCTACCAAAAATCTCTTATTGAGCAGCATCAAGAACTGCTGGACTGGCCTGCATATGTATGTCTGTATATGACTATACATGCATATTTGTATTAAGATAGAAAGAATAAATTTTATAAATTCCACTAATACTTATGTGTCCTATATATTTTTTAATAAAAAACTATATATTTACTTTACATACAAAATCTCCGCTGAAATTAATAAAGCTAAAATACTCTTAGGATGTAAAATTGATAGTTATGCAGATAAAAATTAATACAAACTATGATTATTTTTATTTACCAAAATAACTCATCTGTCTAAAAGTTAAGTCAATTTATAACATCTTACTGATATTTGTAAAGTATGTGAATGATGCAGATGCAAGGAAAATGAAAATATAAATGTAATTTAAAAATAATATAATGAAGATTGCTACTGTCATTGATGTTTTAATTAAACCAAGTAAGAGGATCTTCCATTTTTTTGGTTATTTTGTTTCTTTAGAGAGGGTCTCATTGTGTAGCTCTGGCTGGCCTAGGACTCACTATGTAAATCAGGCTAGTTTCAAACCCCCAGAGATTTGTCTGCCACTGATTTCTGGCATTTGTTTAATATTAGACAAAGAACATGGAGTTTTATGTGAGTTATTTATCTGATGTGCTTATGAAGCACAATTCAGAACCACAGGACTAAGTTAGAATGAAAATGGCTACTTGGTGGCATTACCATATAATTTTCCACATCAGTAAATTACCCATGATATGGTTCCAATGATCCTCCTTTGCATTCAACCCCTGCTAGTTAGAAACATTCTAATTCCTTTAGAGATGATGAAACAGAATGAAGAAGGCAACCACTACTACAAACATTTATATCTACACAGTTCATGACACTCCCTGGACCAGAGGTTTCCTACTCTATTATCCCAATAAATCATGGTAAGATTTTTTATACTTCATAATTAGTTGGGGAGTCTAGGTCTCAGCGGTATAATAATGGAAGCGTCTTGTAAACTATACATATAACTCTCCCTGAAGGGTCAAATAATTTTTCTCCTAGTGTCTAAAGAAGTATATCTAAAGGTGTTACTAAGGGACAGCATTTTAAATACATGAAACTGTTTACTGTTTAAGGTGTAGTCTAAGCTGAATTTTGCACGAAGGAGAATAAAAATATGCTAGTCTAAATTGAGACTGTTGAATTTTGTGACTTCAGAGTCATTTGTAGCTTAATCTTTATGAATTATATATGGTGAGAACCGATGAGAGCCACACACTAAAGCTAGATGCAGAAGTGGGGAGAGGCAGTATCTTGTGATTTCCCACACAACAGAGCTGATTTGAAGCCAACTGTGCTGTCATATGAGGGAGGAGGTCTGCTTTGAATTCAAGACCGACCAAACTGAGCTGGACGATTCTGTGAGACCTATTCCTTTAACAAGTGACTAAATATACAATTAAAATTGAGTTTTAGTGTGCAATGGTAGCTTTTTCATTGCCAATAGACTCTTTGACATTATGTCAAATTTCTGACGAAAGATAAGTATTTATTATTTATGATACTGAATTTCATTCATTGGGGTAGAATTTGTGGGAATCTGGCACTACACCCTGCTTCATAGATTTCAGAAAATGGGCTTTTGTATTGGGCATCTATTTGAGAGATCCAGAAAAAAACTGATAAATAGCTGAGGCAAACAAACAGGGAAGAGAACAGTAACTTGGGATTCTGCTCGGTTTGTGTTATTCACATGCCCACCTCCAAAAATTATACAATTTACATTTAGCAACCTGTTCACAAGCTAAGAACATAATGCACAAAGATTAATGTGTGCACTTCTCTCTAACCAAAAGACATTCTTTTCCTGATGATAAACAAAAGGCAATCTATTCAATAATATTCTCCTTATGTTCAGATATGACATCAAAGGTAGATCTGGCCTGAATTTGTTTAGGGTGCATGCACAGAAAACTCTGTCTTCAAAGTGAACTGTAAGATATAATCTCCTATTTGCCATCTTATGCCTATATACAATTGGTCATGCATATGACTAAAATAAGATGCACTGTGGGAAGGGCCATATGCACCAGAGAAATGATTGTGTAATTATGTTTGCCAATCAAAGAAGAGGGTCACTCACATTATACCCATTAGCAACAAAACTCCTCCTTTCCTCGAAACCCATAAAAGAAACCCCAAACAATGATCAGGGGCCTTGAATATTTTTCAATCATATGGCTCAATCCTTTCTTACATTGTAATCTGATAGTTCTCTCATTTCACTTTGAATAAAGTTTCATTACTAATTTTGCAAAAATGCATTTGTACGAAATACATAAAAATCGGGTACTTTAAATTGAAAATCTTGAAATGATGATATTTAGAGTAATTTAAAGCTTTAATATTTGTTAATAAAATATATTACAAATATATTATGGGCAGCCTCCAACAAAATAAGTGAATGTATTTTAAACTCATGTCCTGTTAGCATTATGTCACATTCTTTTACATAGCTTGAAAGAAGAAAAAAGTATAATTGTTTTTAGAAATTTGAAAACACTCCAAAGGCACTTAGTGCCCAACATCCATCCACATTTCATTCCATCCACACTATTGAACACATCATCATGAAACACAAGGAAAATTTATAAAATGACTGTAATTGTCTTTTGATAATCACAAAAAAGTTCCAAGGAATTTCCACAAAGGGAATTATAAAAATAATTTTAAAATTATAACATTGTGAATAGAGAATTTAAGATTCTTTATGAAAGTTCCCATGTCCATACCCCTTTGAATACACCAGCAGCTAAAAACTTACAAAAATCTATGCCTTTATTCATTGAAAACAAGTCTAGATTATACATACTAGCCAAATAGTTACTTTTTGAAAAAGTGCATGTGCTTTTTGAAATATATCACTTATTTAAATATCATTTTTCAGATACCAAAGGGGCAGAAAAATTAATGCTGGCAGCAAATGGAATCCAGAATACTAATTTTAGGATGGGGTGAAAATGGAGATAAAACAGGAATTAAGTCCTTTATCAATTTGAAAAATAAAATTCATGAAAGTAGGAAGCCAATTTTATTTTAGTAAATTAGGAAAAAGCAAAGAATGATAGAACATAATTCTTTCATTTCTAGCTTCAGAGACAAGTTAAACAAATGAACACAATGGAAACAGAGCAGAAAGGTGTTTTATGAGTAGAAAATCTATTTTCCACTAGACATGCAGAAGACTATAGGTTATATGGGTGGAAATGATGGTAGGTGACTAAAATATAGTTGTGGACATAAGAAGAAAGATATGATTGATATAAATACTGAAGTGTCTTAGTGATAGTTGAAACCAATATAAAGGGAAATTAACGATGTATAGGTTAAGAGGAAAGAGAATTAAGAGGATAGGGGCTGGAGTATAGCTCAGTGGTGTAGCACTTGTGCAGAATGTACAAGTTTCTGAGATCAATCACCAGAATAGCAACAACAAAACACAACAGGTACAACAACAGAAATACAAAACAACCAACATTTATGGTAGTATAAAGTGAAAGAAAAGAATCTGTACTGTTATGGTTAGAAGTCTCAACTTTGCATCCTGAGGAACTTAAGACATTCCTCAGATTTCTCTACCTTTAAGATTTTGTACCCCCTATTAATCTGGTGCAGAGTTTGGCCTGACTGGATCGATCATAGGTATTTCAACACAATGTGTCTACATCTGCTTCTTAATTCATGTTCTTCTGGGGTACTTCCTTACCAACACAGTAAGAAGGCACTTCATCTTCTATTTGGAGAGGCTATAATGTGTGGAATATTGACTGGACCTTGTACCCAAATAATGTCCACTATTAAACCATGCTGTCTCTGTGCTAAAATTATAATGAAATCTAGCTGCTTTTCCCACATTCATGTTTCCTACTCTCCCTGAAACCACAGTTAGTCTCCAAATTGTCTCAGTATTTATTTTTACTCTAATGGAATGATATGGGTGGATGTACGGATCTCAAAGCAGCAATAATAGTTTAAAGGTTAGAGTTATGCTAATTAACCTAATTTGATCATTGCCCAATGCAAATACAAATCCCAAATGATACTGTGCCTCATAAATATGTAAATTTTTAATACAGTGATAAAAATTAAAACAAACTTGAAAAAATTAATTATGGTGGTCAAAAAAGTCTTACTAAAATGACAATATTGTAGCAAAATTTAAAGGATCTGAAAATATGTAACATGTACAATAATTATAAGTAAAGCTGTCCAGAAGGGTCATGTTTGCAGAAAACCCTAGATGTTGAAGCATACGTAGTATTTGGTAGCCAAAGGGGATCAGTGTGTCAGGAAAGGATCAAGCGAACAGGCATGTAGGAGACAATCCAGGCCTTTTAGGCTAACGACTTCAACTTTTATTTTGATTGAGAAGTGAGTTATTGAAGGCTTTTGAGCAGAGAGTGGCATGCCTTTATTAATCTGACATCTCTGTTCAATTTTCTTTTCTTTTTTCTTTTCTTATAGCTGATTTGTGATAATGCAACAATTGTTATCACTCTGATATTGACCATAACATTTCAATGGTAATGGTTATTTTCTGACAGGCACTCATGCACATAATCTCAATTCCTTTTCCTGTTTATGTTTTTGTATCAGTCATACATACACATCCACAACACAAAACAAAACAACTTATTAATGACTATTTCCTCCAAGAAAATAAGCTTCACAAGGTTAGGAATTTTCATAGCTGCTACCTAGTATCAAGAACAGAGCCTACAAGACACTTATTTGGTATAAAATATTTATAAAAAGTTAATATGTATGATGTTGATATATATATAATATATATATATATATATATATATATATATATAGTACAGATTTAAGGTTTAAGAGGGATCATGGAACTGGGATTGACATGTAAAACAATCTTGTTTCTAATTCAAATAAAAAAATCGGAAAAAAAGAGGGATCATGGAGTAGAAATAAGGAAATTAAAGAAATAATAATCTCATGACAGTGTCATCATAAAGTCACCAGTCACATGGCAGTATTCGAATCTAATCCTTACAGGCCTCTCACACTTACTTGTAAATATCACATCTAATATTGTTAGTTGCAAATCCATATCTATTCCTAGAGGCTGGAGAAAAAGAATTGAAGTTATAGGGGCTGATGTCTTTGACTTTATATGTTTCCATGGGTTCTATATGCAATATGATCAGGAAAAGAAAATATTTCCCTGCACAGGTAATCTGTGTTATAACTTAATGCTCTAGAGTAAACATTAGTTTAATTCTGTGTTTGTTCTTTCTTGAAATTAAAATCTGCCAAGGTACATTATTAAAATAAAGTTCTTCCAATTAACATATATCTTACTTAACGTTAAAAAATTTGAAACTGAATCAAAGATTTTATTGCTTTAAATAGGCTCCCAAAGGATTCCAAATACATAACAATTTTCGCATAACATTTATCCACATGATTGGCAGTTTTACTGTAGCGTTCCTTAATAGTTTCTAACCTGAATTGTGGGAAATGATGCAATCACAGTGCTTTCCATAGCAAGTTCTTCAAAGATGTAATGCATTTTATTCCACAGCCCCAATATCTATATTATCGATCTTGCTTAATATGAGGTTGCATGATAAACAAAAGTGGAAGTGCCATACTACAACAGCAATAGCTTTTTAGAGTTTAAAACTCTAACAGTAGAAAATTGCTAAGAATGCATGAAATAGTAAATAGAAACAAGGAAATGAAGTTGTTACAAAACTCATTGTAAAGCAACCGTTTACTGATCAAATGTGGCAGTTGCTTCTGTAAGGAGGAATGTACATAATTATTGGAAAGTACCTGAAATGGTTTGGGTAATATATGCAAAGCTGTTTATCAGGAGGACTGTAAATAGAACTTTCTGTGGTAATAGAAGTGTTGTACCTTATATTGCCCAGTTGGGGAGGCATTACAAAGAGGGGCTCTTAAGCATTTAGAAGATTGCCAGTTGAACCAACTGAATCTCATGATATATTTGATGATATTTAAATGTGAATACATATCTACAACTGGTAGCTATCACATCAGACCATCCAGATATCAAAGATGATAATTTACTTCATTTCTGTGTTCACCTGGGTAATCTATTGGACAACTAGACCAAAATACAAATGGTCACATGAAATGTATTTTTTTAATTTAGTTATAGTGAAGTCTATAACATCACAGGGAAATTATAGACAAAGGTTCTATAGTTTAGACTGAACAAAGGACACACAGCAAACATACAGTGTAGGTTTGTAATATGAAGGGTTAGGAGTCAACAGAGAATCACACAATCTTTCACAATGATCAGATCAATCAGTAGGCAGAATTTGCCCCTTGTCACTATAACCCCATACCACCAGTCCATTACTTGAGTGGTAATTCTTGAAGACATTTAATATTGTCTAGTGCATCTCGCTAGTTTATCTTTCCATCCTCACTGTGGCAGATATGTTCTACTGACTTGTCAAACTCCAACCTCTCAGCCATAGGACATGATTATATTGCACAGCTTTAGTCCTCAAGTTTCTGAAGAATCACTACTTTCTTGAAGCAAGCACTATTACTTCTGCTTTTTCTTCTTCTTGCAGGAATATGCACATCTGGGGAAATGCTAGGAAGAGTATATAAATTTCTGAGTTTATAATGCTGGGACACTGAATTCATTTCAGTACCTGCCTATTTCTGACAGTCTCATTAGAAAAGACCAATAGACCTCTGTTTGATATACTTCTGATAGATGTACTGTGATTTGGAACTGAAAAGCCATTTCAATAGATATGGTTTAGTTCATTGTTGAGATACTGTCGTAAGAGAACAGTTAGAATTTGCCCTTTAATTTGTTTATATTTTCACACATGTATACAATGTGTTCTGATTACTCTGGCTCCCCAGCATATTCCACCTTACTCCTGTCTCTATCAATCATCTCTCCTCCCTACCAGTCCTTTTTCTATCTTCATTTTTTGTTTTGATTTGTTTTGAGATTCAGTGAATTGAATGATGGCCCTCTATGTGACCCTGGGTTTGGCATTCTCATTTAGAACCTGGGGTCTCACCAGTGTTTTTTTCATTTCCCTATCCAATCTGAGCAGGTTTTTGAGTACTTATTGTGTACAGAGCTAAGTGCTTGTAATACAATGGTGGATAGCAGCTTATGTACAGTCAATAAAGAGTCAACATTCTCAGAAAGCAAAGACCTGCAGATGCTTAAACACAGTGTCATGAGATAAATGCTAAAATAGCATGGGTTTGTATGATTGACATAGAAGACTTCATGAAGCAATTAGCATTTAAACAGAGACCTGGATAATGAGCAGAATGTAAGCACACAAAGAACAAAGAAAGTGTACCAGTCATCAGGTACCAGAGAAGAAAAAAACATAGCTAAAAGGAAAAGAAAATAGGTCACCATCAATTGTGTGAGGGCATGCAGTGAAGGAGCCAAGCAGAGCAATCAATTAGACTAGAATTTTAAGGCAAGGCCAAATCTTACAACATAGGCTGTGCTTAAAAATCAACAAATATGGGCTGGATATGTAGCTTATGGGAAGAGTATATACCTAGCATGCACAAAAATTTGTATTCTGTTTTCAGAATGGGAGAAAGCAATGAATAAAATAGAAATGTCTTTAAAATAGGGAGGAAGTGACCTACAAGAATCCAATGAGTCTGAGAAAAAGTGCCCAGAGTCTATATAGAGAATTAAAGAATGGATTAGAAAGTAGGAGGATTGGAAGTGAATCAATTTAGGTGAATGATATGGTGATTTTCATAATTTAAACAAGACATAATAGTAGAGGAGAAGAGATGGAGAAAGGATACTGGGGTTGAAAGAAAATAGATTTCCTAAAGCTTAATAATGATATTTACAGAGGGAAGAATCAAGACTCCCAAAATGAACAACTGAATAGGCTGCAGTGTTCATTGGTTAGCAATCATAGGGGGAAAATGTTCCATTTGGAGAAAGAGGTTGGCAGAGGGAAAAGATGAGTTTGGTTTTAAATGTATTCAATTTTAAGTTGCTATTGGAAATTAAACCAGAAAATAAACAGTAGGACATACAGGTAAAAAATTGAAAAATGTTTCTTCAGATGAAAATATTGGTAGGTAGAGATCCTCAGACTGAAAACAATTGGATACACTTCACAAAGAGTATAAGTACTTAGAGACAAAAGCAGGGAAGATACGTAAGCCATGCATCAAAAGTAGCTTGGTGAACTTTAGATTATACATGGGCTCAGTTTATAATCTGAGATAAAACGAATTGAATTTGTTTTACCCATTGGGTAAGTAATCTATTTCTTCTTAAGTTGGTAGTTTTTAAGGAATGAAACCAACAAACATAAACCAAAAAAAGCTATTTCCCAAAAGAATACAACGACTTCACTAAAGTGAGGAAAGACCTGAGAGAGCTATGACAATATGGATCATGAGATTTTGGAAATAAGGGTCCTTGAAATATCACAATGTAGATGGAATAGACCAACCCCCAAAACTTTAATTTTCTATCATGAACAAGCTTTCCTCTAAGCCCATTCCTAGTTTATATTCCATAAACTCCCCACATTAATACTTGATCATAACTTCCTTTCCCAAAGAAACTTCTCTTGGAGCATCTTCTCTGTTTGAAAAGCATCAGTGCTTCCTGCTGAGATCCAATGGTTGACTTTATAATACCAATTGGTTTTCTTTGAATACTTCTTTCCAAACCTACTATGTTCTGGTTAACACAACAGTTAACACATCAGCATTTGCACAAGACTGACCCTAGACGTTATCCAGAGAGGAGACAGGAACTAGGCCAAAGTTTTCCCCAAATATTGGTCCCCTATTAAAACTCTTTCTGCACTGGGGTCCTTTTGATAGTGTTCCAGTGTACCTTCTCAACTTTAGATTGAGCCTTCTATCTGGAATTTAGTGCTCTATTTCTGTGGTCACCAGCTTAATTCAGGCTCCCCATGAATTTTCACTTTCCATCCCTAGTTCAGGTTTGCATATAAATAGCTCATTAGTCCTAAGACTTTTGCCTCATAGTTTAAAACCTACTTTATTTTTCCCCTCTATGCTATGATTTCTCTACAAATGAAAATTGCCTAAATGACTTTTCTAGTAATTCATGGGATTAACTAGTCCTTGTTATTCTGTTACTCGTACAGGTACTATTTTTGCCTTTGTTTTCATGCACAATTAAAAATAAGAGCCCAACAATAATCAATCAATAACAGCAACTCAAGGTAAAACTTCATGTAGAAAGAAAACCAATTGCACAAATATTTACCAACTAGTTATTATATAATCTATTTTACAATGAGAAGTTGTGTTAAAGAAAGGAGACAATCTTAGCCCTCATGGTCTTTAGACTAATTTGTGAGACATGCAAACTAATTAATTATGAGATTCATGTTTTATTAATATTTGGAATAAGTATCAATGTAAGAAAAGTGCAATGGAGTTAAAATAATTAATAAGAAGATGAAACCTAATGTGAAGTGGTAGTATCTCTAAGAGCTGTAAATCTTTCTTATGCTTTGGATATCAAGTCTTGACTGGTAGTTGGTGAATCCTGCCATTGAGTGCTGATAAGAGGCTCATATTTCATTAATGGATCAACCACTCATTGTCACAAAATTTGTTGGCATTAGAGGAAGGAGGTAGAAACATTCAAAGCTGGGGGAAGTAGCTCTCTCACCATATGACCTCGAGAAGTATTTAGTCTTGGCCCCTTCCATTGTTGTTCACTCTCTCCTTCCTAAGCACTTGAATTTTGTTTTTAGTTAATTGCTTAGCTATTTCATTGTCTTTGTTATTGGGGGCAAATCATTTCACTTCACCAAATTCCAGTCTCTTCCTCATTAAAACAGGACACCAAGCCAAACTTTTCAGTTGAATTAGCATTTGTCATCTTGTATTATCCCAAGCTGTAGTTTAACAGGATGATGTGGTTCATCCAGGGTCACTTTCATTACAGCTAACAAATAGTTTGAGAGATAAAGTAGTCCTTACCTTTTATAAATGTTTCCCCAAGAAGCGTTGATATTCTCGGTTATCATGTGTACTTTTCTGGTGTCATCTGCAGAATAGTCCCGAAGAAGTTTCAGTGCCAAGTCATTTGCCACATCTACATTTATCTGCCATTGGCGGAGGTCTTTGGCCAACTGCTGTAAGTGTGCATAGGAAATACAATTATTGTTACTTTTTATCCAGTGAGGTTCCTAGTGGGATATCTTTAAATATTTCATAAATAGTAACTGGTTATTCAGGTCACAGCATGTCTGCACAGTTGTTTTGAGCCTATCACATGAGTCAGTCATTTATGATGATGTGAATAAATATGCTTTTCATGACAAAATTTCAGATGCAGGATTTTAAGCTTTAACTCATTTCGGGTACTTCACTTTGGTCCCAATAAATTGGGAATAAAATGAGCTTAATCATTTTTATCAGAAGAGAATATAAGAGACTCATTTATATTTTTTTAGAATGTGACATAACAAAATCTAAATAGAAAAAAATGCATTTCCTCTCTTAATTAACTTGTTGAATTGTTTATGTAATTAGTGCCATCTACTGGCATTTAACAAACTCTGCATAACAGAAAATGCTGAATAAAAAGAGTGCTATTACCTCACAGTTTCTGAAGGATTTTAGTACTTTAAAGATACTATACTTTAATATTTAAATACAAGGCAAGATATAAAATTCTTTCTAAACCAAGTAACTTGTGTTTTCCTTTGTTTGTTTTTGACAACTGAGTGTAATCAAACTAGTCATTTCTTCACTGGAAAGAAGTCAACCAAGGTCATGTACATATGGAAGCATATCAAGCCAACATTTCTACATGTATGTGAGATCTACATATTGAGATTGCATGAAAGTGTTAAGACATTCATATTTAATACAATGTGGAGGGTTGACATGTTGATGTATGAGTAGAGAAATGTGAACAGGCAACTAAATGAAGAGACAGAATAAAATCATATAAAAGAGACACTTAACTTTCAAGTAATACATATGCATTAAATCAAGAAGGTACCATTTGATGATAGTTAGAATTTTTCAATAGTCCACCATTTCTCACTTAGCCAGAATATTCTATTTTGGAATCAACTAAATAGTACCACTTACTGTAAATAGCAAATAGTTTCAGATAATCACACTATTATTAAAATAGTAAATTTCTGTGAAAGCAGAAGAGAGAAAAATTGTGAGTTAAAGGGATAGAGAGAAATATAGAGAGAAAATTTTCAGCACAGAACACAGTTGTAGGCACCAAAAAACAATTGAAATCTATTCTTGTGAAATGTCAGTCTTTCTTCAATACTTCTTTACTCAAGAATTGATAAATTGCCGGGTGGTGATAGCACACACCTTTAATCCCAGCACTCAGGAGGCAGAGGTGGGCAGATATCTGTGAGTTTGGGGCCAACCTGGTCTACAGAGTGAGTTCCAAAATAGCTAAAGCTGTGCACAGAAACCCTGTCTTGAAAAAAAAGAATCGATAAATTGATAACCAAGAAATAGCTCCTATTTCTAATTTGCGGATTCCCATACTAAGTATAAGCTGTGTGGATGGGAAATAGTCACATGAGTGCTTCACTTTTCTAGAAAATTCCTAGGATACAAAATTGTCTTTCCATTTTTGTTATGTTTAACCAGATTGAAAATCCTCAAGAATTTTGAGTATTGATTTTTATTTTAATATTTGTCTTCTCTCATATATATTGGTTTGATTGCTATATTGTTTTCAATAAATTTAATTTAAATTAGAAACAATTTATTTTACATATTAGTAGAAGTCCCTCTCCCTCTCATCCTCCCATGTCCTTCTGACTCCCCATCCCATCCCCCATCCACTCCCCAGGGTGGGTGAAGCCTTCCATGAGGGATCATCAAAAATATGTCAAGTCATTTGGGGCAGTACTTAGGCCCTCCCCTGTGTATCTAGGTGAAGAGAGCATCCCTCCATGGAAAATGGTCTCCCGAAGTTCCTGCACTAGGGACACATCCTGTTTCCACTGCCAGAGGCCTCATAGACTGCCCAGTGCTCCTAGCTTACACCCACACTCAGAGGGCCTGGTTTGGTCCTATGTTGTTTCCCCAGCTGTCAGACTGGGGTCTATGAGTTCCCACTTTCTCAGGTCAGCTGTTTCTGGGGGTTTTCCCAGCGTGGTCTTGACCCCTTTGTTTGTCACACCTCCCTCTCTGAAACTGGATTCCAGGAGTTTGGCTCAGTGCTTAGTTGTGAATCTCTGCTTCTGCTTCCATCAGCTATTAGATGAAGGTTCTAGGATGGTATTTAATGTAGTCATCATTCTCATTATAGGGGACTGGCGTTGAATAGCCTCTCCACTATTGCTTAGATAGGTATTTGGGCTCATCCTTGTGGATCTTTGTACAATTCCCTAGTTCCAGATTTTTATTTAAACCTATAGTGGCTCCCTCTGTTGATGTGTCTCTTTTCTTGTTCTCCTCTATTACTCTCCCCACTCAGTCTTCCTGATCCCTCATATTCCCCTACCCCCTCCTCTTCTCCCTTCCTCTTTCTCCTACTTCTCTCTACCCCCTATGCTCCCAATTTGTTCAGGGGCTCTTGTTCCTTTCCACTTCCCTGGGGGACTACATATGTCTCTCTTAGGTTCCTCCTTGTTTCCTAGCTTCTCTGGCAGTGTAGATTGTAGGCTGGAAATACTTTTCTCTATGTCTAATATCTATATGTGTGTCCGTACATACTATATTTGTCTCTCTGTAACTGGTTTCCTCACTTAGGGTTGTTTCTTCTAGTTCCATCCATTTGCCTGACAGTTTCAAGATTTCATTGTTAGTTTTTTCTGCTGAGTAGTACTCCATTGTGTAAACATACTACATTTTCTTTATCCATTCTTCAGTTGAGGGGCATCTAGGTTGATCCCAGGTTCTGAATATTAAAAATAATGCTGCTATGAACATTGTTGAACAGATGTCCTTGTGGTATGAATATGCATCTTTTGGGTATGTGCCTAAGAGTGGAATTGCTGGACCTTGAGGTATACTGCTTCGCATTTTCCAGAGAAACTGCCATATTGATTTCCAAAGTGGCTGCACAAGTTTGCACTCCCACCAGCAATGGAGGAGTGTTCCCCTTTCTCCACATCCTTTCCAGCATGAACTGTCATTGGTGTTTTTGATGTTAGACATTTTGATGTTAGACAGGAGTAAGATGGTATCTCAAAGTTGTTTTGAGTTGCATTTTCCTGATGGCTAAGGATGTTGAGCATCAAGTGTCTATCAGCCATTTTAGACTCCTCTATTGAGAATTCTCTATTTAGTTTTATACCCCAATTTTAATTGAATTATTTGGTGTTTTGGTGACTGGATTCTTGAGTTCTTTGTATATTTTGGAGATCAGCCCTCTGTCAGATGTGGGGTTGGTGAAGATCTGTTCTCAATCTGTGTCTGCCATTTTGTTTTGTTGACTGTGTTTTGCCTTACAGAAGCTTTTCAGTTTCAGGAGGTCCCATTTATCAATTGTTGATCTCAATGTCTCTGCTACTGGTGTTATGTTCAGGAAGCAGTCTCCTGTACCAATTTGTTCGAGAGTACCACCTATCTTCTCTTCTAGGAAGTTCAGTGTGGCTGGATATATGTTGAGGTCTTTGATCCATTTGAACTTAAGTTTTGTGCATGGTGGTAGATATGGATCTATCTGCAATCGTCTATATGTCTGCATTCAGTTATGTTAACACCATTTGTTCAAGATGCTTTCTTTATTTTATTGTATAACTTTAGCTTCTTTGTCAAAAATCAGGTGTTCATAGGTGTGTGGGTTAATATCAGGGTCTTCAACTCAATTCCATTGATCTACCTGTCTATTTTTGTGCCAATACCAAGCTGTTTTCATTAATATACCTCTAGAGTAGACCTTGAAGTCAGGGAGGGTGATGTATCCTGAAGTTCCTTTATTGTGCAGGGTTGTTTTTGCTATCCTGGGTCTTTTGTTTTCACATATAAAGTTAACTATTGTCCTTTCAAGGTCTGTGAAGAATCGTGCTGGGATTTTGACAGGGATTGCAATGAATCTGTATTGATTTGGGTATGATTGCCATTTTTACTATGTTGACCCTACCTATCCAAGAGCATGGGAGATCCTTCCATTTTCTGTTATCTTCTTTAATTTCTTTCTTTAATGACTCGAAGTTCTTGTCATACAGGTCTTTCTCCTGTTTGGTTGGAGTTACCCCAAGATATTTTATATTGTTTGTGATTATTGTACAGGGTGATGCGTCTCTGATTTCTCACTCAGTCCATTTATTGTCTCTATATAGTAACACTATTGATTTTTGAGAAAGAACTTAAAGTTAGTTAGGGAATGGGAAATGACTTGGAAGGACTTGAGAGAGAGGAAAAATATGATCAAAATTTATTTAAATTTAAAATTGTTGTATAAATAAAAAATACAAAACATTTTTGCATGTTTTGCATGGGAATTCTGCCTGGATACTCTCTCTCTCTCTCTCTCTCTCTCTCTCTCTCTCTCTCTCTCTTCTCTGTTGTGTGTGTGTGTGTGTGTGTGTGTGTGTGTGTGTGTGTGTGTGTGTGTGTGTCTTGAGCCAAGGGATTCATGGAAAACTTTGTTTCTCCGAGTTAACAATCAAGAGCCCATTATCTCTTAGATCTATTCTCTGTGCTTTCTATCCACAGTAAGTTAGATGGAGTAACCCTGGTAAGGAGTCTGCTTTGACCAGTATCTCCTGTGATCTGGTGTCTTGCTGGCTCATGCAAATGGGAAACACTGGCATGTAAGAGAATAGCAGAATGGTGGGTTGCTCCAGCCTAAGAATTTCTGGTATGTGCTGTGTAGCCATACCATTGCTGGAGTTAGTATCACATGGCATTTGTCTGGGTCCTGGGCATTTGTCTTCAGGTATTAAAGTGATATCATCTTCCTGAATTTGCTAAAACTGGAGTTACCTATCTTTTGCTGTATTTTTCAACGTCTTTACTAGCTATAGACCCAGTCCTCAGAATTACACTTTCTCCATTTGAAATATCTACTGTGGTTTCCAGACTCAATCCTGACAATATCAACAGAAAAGGATCTTACAGCAAATGACCATACCTATAGTTCCACAGAGGTGACGTAATACACCAACCATCAGTTCCACAAAATATAAAGCTTTCCATCTGGTCACTCTCAGAGGAAGACAATCTTTTTGCTCCTGGAAGTTAATTTCAGCATCTGGGTTCATTTATTCTGGGCTCTTCCTCCATGCACTCCCTTTCCCTTTGTGTTTCACCTTCTTCCTGCTCCACAGGACTCTTCTCTGCAGCCTTTAAGTAATAGTGACTATCTCATTTTTAACAGAATATTCTGATGTAGATTATTGTCTTTTTTTGCAGTTATACTCTTCAGAAATTATTCATTGGCTTCACTTCAGTCTTACAATTCATAACCATGCTGCCTTCAACATTCTAACAAAACTCTTCTGAAAGACATCACTTCAACAAAATTGATTATTGTCCTAAATTCATCTTTTAAAGTTGCATCTATCTGTCTGTCTATCTGTCTGTCTGTCTGTCTGCCTGCCTGCCTGCCTGCCTGCCTGCCTGCCTGCTTGCCTGCCTGCCTGTCTGTCAGTGTGCTGTGTACATACAGAGCACTGTGGTATGCATGCTGAAGTCAGAGGTTGCTTTCTACCTTGGCAGGTCCTGTCTGTATGCCTGTCTGTCTGTCTGCCTGTCTGCCTGTCTGCCTGCCTGCCTGTCTGCCTGTCTGCCTGTCTGCCTGCCTGCCTGCCTGCCTGCCTGCCTTTCTGTCTCTGTGCTGTGTTCATACAGCGCACTGTGGTATGCATGCTGAGGTCAGAGGTTGCTTTCCACCTTGGCAGGTCCTGTGGATTGAATTATTTTATCATGCTTGGTAATAAGTACTTTTGTCTGCTGAGCCATCTTACTGGCCCTGTCCTAATTTATTTATCTCTGCCTGCAACCTTATCCTCTCCTATCTAACTCTGATTTTTCTACTACAGAATGCTGAATTTAGCTCCTTGCCTCAACAACTGTCTTGACCATGTAACTTGCTCTATCCAATTCTAATGAGAAAATAATAGAAGGACCAGAGGCTTAGAGTGTGTTTTCAATGCACATACTTTCCCGTCACCGTAAGACTGATTTGCTTTCCCAGCCATTTTACTTATCTGATTGATGATATATTCAAATGACATGTGGAGCAGGGCTATCCCAATAATCTGACGCCCTTCTCAAGTTGTAACCTCATGAACAGGCAATGCATACCAACATTTGTAGGATATTTGCATTTCAAGGTTGTTTGTTACTGAAACTTTGGTGGGAAGTAGTTAACTGGTTTTGTTACCAATGGTCTGTACTTCTGGCAAGTCAGAAGCTGTTTTTTAATTGATTTGCAGTAGAAGGTACTATGGACTACTCTTACTTCCTTGGAAGTTTTCTTCTTTTCTTGGCTCTCTCTATTCTCTTATAGAATATAAGGTGGTTTTGACCTGTTGTTAAATATTATTTATAAAGGTTGTGTTTGATTCAATTGTCTATTACTTCTGATTTTAAATGGATTCCCAAGCAGAGAAGGAGAAAGGGGCTACAACTACCTCCAAAGTAGATACAGCATGAAGTTCCCTTATACCTGAAATTTCTACTTAATTTTTTCTCATTATTTTTTGCTCACATTTTGCAATAACACTTGACTCACACTTTCTACATTCAAACTGGCCTTCCAATATACATATAACTGCCTGAGTTAATCTTTATTGTAAGATAAATGGTAGCTTTGATGCTCCTCTGTGTAAAATGCTTAACTTTACAGAAAGAGTAAAATCCAAACCTTTCCTCTGCTAAGACAGACCACAAACAGAAGGAGGACACCTATGTATCTACTTTTAGCTTTAGTTAATTTTTCTTTCCTATTGCAAATTTTCAATTGTTCACTCTATGATACAAAGGTTGTTAAAGTTAAGACACTTTTTCAAGATGGTAAAGTCAGTGAAATACCTCACACAAGTCCAGGTATCAGGACACTAAGAATTCAATCCGATGAATGACATATGTTTGCATATGAATAAAATTAAGGAAAGTAGTTGTATCTGTTGTAATTGAACATTGAAGAACCTAAAACAGCTTTCTCAATGGTTACAGCATTATTGGAATATTATTGTGGAAACTACAGTAAGATTTTCATAAAAAGCAGAAAAAATTTATTTGTTTTGGTTCTTTAAAAATTAAACAACTTGGCTAAAAATATGAATTGATGTTCTATAAATCTTTATTGGGAAAGTAAATTTAATTCCTCTCTTTTCTGTGTGAATTAAAATGACCTATAAAATCCTTTATGGATTTATAATAGAAATGTTAAAATAGGTGCAAGGAAGCTATTTCGAATGTAAAGCCTCTCACCATTAACTCTAAGACTCATCTATTAAACCTTTGACATTACCAAACAATTCTGTTTCACAAGGTAAAATTCCATACAGCATACTATTTAAGAAAATGGCCCTCATTTTCCAGCTTACTGGAAATGATTCATCTTTTCAACAGCTTTGAGGGCTACATCCCAGCACTGCTACTTTTTTGTCCTTTCAACAATGACTACAAGCTGAGAGCAGGCTAGTAAATGTGTTATCGGCCAACCCATTAGAGTTCCATTATTTTCTGTCTTACATGGCTTCATGTAATGAATTTTTATAATTAAACTAATGGCACACAATTTATTTTTCCCCTCCTTACTTTCAGGCCCCATTTCTCTTGCAGCTTCTTTGGAATAAGTTTTATACAAAAAGAAGGGAGGAGAGTCCTCCAAGTGCTTCATTACCTTAATTTCATTATGACATTTTGGAAGGCATTCTCTTTATTTGAGCTCTCGCTTTAATTTGCTGACTTTATTAAAAGGCTTAAGCAGTGTTGTAATTAACAAATCATCCAGATACCCCAGGCTTCTAAGAGAAGTCTGTTTGAGAAGGTGTAGAAGTGGTCCAGTATAATCTACCCCAAAAAGAATGTCAGAAATCCCCAGAAAGTAGCATTTTTTTTGTACCACCATAACTGGATTTCTAGGTAACTTTTCAAATCCCATGAGTCTGCTATGGGAGAGTACATTCACAAGTCTCTCTTGCCATGAGATTATATACCTGCACTTTACAAATCTAGAAAACAAATATCTGTAGTCTTCATGATGTGCTGATATAATTTTCAAATCAAATCTACCATTGCATTATCCAACTGTTAAACAGACATATTGAAACTGTATACTTTAGTGTTTATCCTTGAGTAACATCGATGTATAACCATTCCTACAATGTAATTTTGGAACAGTGTCTTCTTTACAAAATAAAATCTTTCGTTGGGAGAGATGGCTCAGCTGTTAAAGGTTAGGCTCATAACCAAAAATACAAAATAAAATCTCATACTGGTAATAGCAACTTTCCACTATCTATTTCATTTATCCCCAGTTATTATTTTTATTACATATGAACAGACAGAGAAAATGTTATTTTTGACTGGGTTATATCAAGTAGCATAATGGCTTTGATGTTTATTTATGCTATAGTATTAGCATCATGATAAACTTTTATCATTTAGTAGAATTTCATTTTTAGATGATCCACATTTTGTTTATATATTCATTTGCTGATGGACAGATGGGTTGCTTGTGCTTTCTGGTATGATGGATACTACTAACATGGACTATTAACATGGACTGAACAAAATTTTTGTGTCTGTTTTTATTCATTTTGAGTACATATTTAGCAATAGAATGCTAATATTTATATAGTTGTAAACTGCAGAATATTTTTCCATCATTTTCACAGTTTACTTCACCTATTTGTTCATTCACTTCTTGGTTTTCTGGAGATAGAGTCTCATTATATACCTCTGGCTGTCATGAAACTTTTTATGTAGACCAGGCTGGCCTTGAACTTGCAGATCCTTCTGCCTCTTTGTTGTAACTACTGAGATTTTAGTTGCACATTACCACATCACAACATATTTATGATCTGAAATCCTCATTAAATATGTAATGGTCCCAATTATTGTACATCCTTGCTATTGCTTGTCATAGTCTGTCTTTTTGTTTTAGCTATTCGAATGAGATGAAGTGCCATTTCATTGTTTTTCATTTGTATTTTCTCATCTATAGAGATAACCATATTATTATTTGTTTACGTATGTATATTTGGAGAATTTTTCTGTAAGAATAATTTCTGTAAATGGATCATTTGTATTTTTGTTACTGAGATATTAGAGTCCATATATGTTCTTGCACAAATTCTTAATCACAGATACCATTTAAAATAATTTCTTCTTTCCTGTGGATTGTCTTTTAAGTTATTGGTATTGTTTGAAGTGTAAAAGTTTTAGTTTTGATCAAGCATAATTTGTGTCTTTTCTTTTATTACTCTTTTTTGGTGCTGCATCTAAGAAGATATTGTCTAATAATAATTTGTACGCATATAATTTCTTGAAATATGTTAAAGTTTTATGTTTTTGTGTTTGTGCATGTGTGTGTGCATGTGTGTGTGTGTGTGTGTGTGTGTGTGTGTGTGTGGTGTGTGGTGTGTGCGTGTGTGTGTATGCAGATGGGTATGCAATTTTGAACATGCATATACAGGCCAGAAGGTGGTGATCCGTTCCCTAATTTAACATTATGTATGTATGCATTTGAAATAGGGTATCGCCCAGAATCTGGCCTGATTTTCTTGAGTATTCTGGAAGTCAGCCTCAGTGATCCTATCCTGGATTGCTATAAACTAGGTTGATAGGCAACTATTGGACACCCAGCTTGTTACATAGATGCTGGGATCCAAACTCTTGTACTCATCATTTCACATTAAGTTATTATAAGTCCTGAGCCAACTCTCCTGCCCTTAATGTTTTAGTTCTTGTATTTAATGTTACATTTCCTCCTGGAATAGGTTATTTTTTCAAGTCATTAACCTTAAAATATTTTCAATTTAAATGTTTACTTTTAGTTAACAAATGAAAATTATACATGTTTATAGGATATAATGTGATATGTGTATATATGTGTATTGTTAATACTTTATAGTAAATAACTTAATCTTCCATCTCATATAATGTTCATTTTTTGTCTTCTGAGAATTTGCAATGTGGTTTTAAAAAATTCAGAAGCATACAATAATTTATTAATAACTACATCAGCACATTGTGTAATAAAGTTTGAGGATTTATTCATTCTTACTGAAAACTTGAGACATGATCTCCACCATAATACAAGCTTCTTGTAATCACCATTCTCATCTCCACTTGGGGAATATTATTCTACTTTTGGAAAAAATTGTAAAAGATGGAGATTAATTATTCTTTAAAAGCTTGGTAGAATTCACTTGTAAAGCCCCTTGGACCTGCATGTTTCATTGTGGGGAGACTTAAAACTGATGGCAGCAGATACAGAGACCCATACCCCAAAATTAGGTGGAGCTCAAAGATCCAAGCAGAGGAGGAGGAAGGGGTCAAGGATACCACAAGAAAGTGGCCCACAGAATCAACTAAGTAGGTATCATAGGGTCTCACAGAGACTGACACAAAGGTCACAGAGCCTGCATAGGTCTGAGCTAGGTCCTCTGAATGTATGTTATGGTTGTGTAGCTTGGTGTTCTTGTGGGAGTAACAGCAGGGGTAGGCATATCTCTGACTCTCTTATTCTGTTCTTGGGACCCTTTTCCTCCTACTGGGGTGCCCCATGCAGTCTTGATATGAGGTTTTTGTGCCTAGTTTTATTGTAATTTTGTATTGGTGTTTAGTTAATGTCTGTGGAAGGCCTGCCTGATGTTTTCTGAAGGGAAATGGAGGACCAGTGGATATGGGGGAGAGGGAGGAGAGGGGGTGACTGGGAAGAGTGAATAGAGTGGGAACTGCAGTCAGGATGTAATGTATGAGAGAAGAATAAAAGAAAGAAAACCCTATCATTCCCTTTTCTTATTACAGGTTAATTGTGTTATTTCTTCAGTTGTTCATAATAATTCTCTATATTCAATTTTATTTATCTAAAATTCATAGCAATATTCCCTTTAATCCATAAGATTAGTCATTTAAGCCTTCCTTCTCTGTTTAAAAATTATTTTTAGCAAAAAGAGTTCTGTCTGTTACACATAAACACAGTTCTAAATCTTTCTTACTGAATTTAGTTTCTTCATTTCATTATTTTCACTATAGCATCTATCATTTCTGGTAATATTAGTATTTTCTTCTTTGAGTAGTTTCCAATGATAGGAACCTTGGCTATTGGATGGAGGTTTTTTCTTCTTTTTTTTTCAAAACAACATATAATATTGTGCAGTATCTTTAGAAGCCCAAGTATTTCGTGTTTTTATTTTAATTTTTCTCAAGGTAGTTTTAATTTTAACTCGATTTATTCTCTGCTCCAGTTGTTAAATTAGCATGTACTATATAACTTTTATACTTATAAGGCTCTCAATGTATTCTAGATATTTAACTTTAATTCTATTACATTGTCTCCAGAAAATTTACATTATAGAATTTTAAGCTGTTTAATGTGGACTATCTTGGAGAGGATTTATTGCCAAATGAGAATGTATATTCTGCTTTTATTGTGTAGAACATTGTAGAGATGGCTACTACAGTAAAATTTTAGCGGTTTTCAACTGTCTTTCCAGATATTCAATTTGTTGTTAAAAATGAGAAAGAGCCAGCTATATTTTGTTGAACTATTACTTCATTTTTGTCAGTTTTTGCTTTATGTATTTTCGGATTATTTTAATTTTTCTCAGGCTGAATTATATCTATTGATCATTCATCATGGCTGTTTTTTTTACTTATCTGTTCTGACTGCAAAGCCAGCATTTTCATTTGGTTCTTGCTTATAATTTTATATTTATTTTGTATATCTATCTTCTCCACAAATATGTCAGAGCAACTCAATCCCAAGATGCTCATTTAAAGTTTTTCTCAAAACCTTCCCAGTGAGTATCACTGCCAAGGTAAGACGCCTTGCTAAATAATTGCTGAGTAATGATATGTACAATGAACAGTAATGTACACCTTTTCTTGGGGACTTAGCAATAAGTCAGGTCAAATAAAGACTAGATTCTGTACATAGGCTTGTTTTCAATTTATTTTTCCCAGGGAGCTGTAAGACAGCTCAAATAGTGCCAAGACTCTTGGAATAAAATGTGGCTTTCTGAGGAATACTAATCCTGCCAATCTTGGTGGCTAGGAGACTGCTAGTTTTCATAGCTACCAGTGGCTCCAAAGCCACTGATCTTCAAGACTACTGAAAGAAAATGACAGGAAATATAAAAAGCCTCAAATCTTGCTGCTCTTGTGGAAGTATAACACTTCAGAGATTATAATGTTTGATTAATTTCCTGGTTTCAGTAAAGAGAATTTTAAAACTTTTAGCCAGAATTTGTTTTTGTGGAGGAGTGGATTTCTAGAGTCATCACTACATATTTTCAAATACTGAAGAAACTAAGCTATGAACAGAAACTTAGGTGAAATAATCATGTGGTCAGGGTATAAAGGAATGTAAGACATGATATCATATATATATATATATATATATATATATATATATATATATTATCAGGGGAAGTATCCTTTCACTATATATGTTGTATCTTTGAGATAAGGTATAGTCCATATGTTTGAAGTTCAGTAGCTTCCCAGTGCTGTAAGAAGAAAAGTACTATTAGTATATTGATTCTTCTTACTCTTGTGGTAGCTTTAGTGGGAGAAGAAAGGTGTGTTTTAAAAATCTATGACCAAATGTTAGGTTCTGAAAACAAGATTTCAGACAAGGTTTTTCATTATTAGATTAGAAACTAAATCTTCAAGCTACTAGTTTCAGTCAATTTGCAGAAATAACTTTGTATAACTCTAATATATATATATATATATAATATATATATAATATATATACTTATCAAAATGTGTATGCTTAACATACATAAAATAATTCCCCTTGTAACATTACACATATCTGTAATGCAGACAGGATACTGTCTGGTATGTAAGTTTTACCTCCTTCACATATAATAAAATTGTTCCTTTCATGATTATCCAGGAAGATTCTTGATTTCTTTTTTCCTACTAAAATAATTTGTGATCCTCAAGTAGCCAGTATAACTACTTTAGAGAAGGGGGTTAAATTTGAAAATTAATTAAAATTATATTTATATGTGGTCTAGTAAATGATATATTTAAAACATAGTTTCTTTTTTCCAATCTTGGCAATGTTTATTTAATAATTCTAAAATTATTAGATTCCTCACTTGAAATAGTTTCAAGTATTAAATAGCCAAATCAGCTAGGCTCAAACAAGATTTCACTTCTCTATTGAATTCATGTACTCCTAGCTCAGCCAAGCACAAAACAGCTAATGCCGTCATGTTTGAAAAGCTTTTATGCTGAATTTGACACAAAAGCAATCACAGAGCAGACAAAAAAGAATTTCTCTTTCAAAGGCTGAAAGGAGAAAAATAAATGAAAACTATGAGCTTGGCCATATCTCTCTTGCACTGGAAAAAAAGTTCAAGATCCAGAAATAATTTTTTTCCAAAGAACTTCTTGCCAAGTTTGGACCAATCTTAGCCTGGTGAACAGGCTGTGAACTTAGTCAAGATGCTACCAAGTGATATAAATCCTAGGATGATCAGTGCTGGCAGTTTCAGATGCCAAAAACATACTTCTTTTCCTTATTTTGTAATTTCTAAATGGCATCAACACTCATAGGATTCTGTCATGGCTTATTGTCACAGATTTTGATTAGTGTGGAATCTTGTATGTTTTTTTCCTATGATATCTGTGTCTCTTAAAAAGAGCAATTTTAACCAACTTCAAAAGGATCAAATGAAGAGATATGGTTAATAAAATGATCTCCATTCCAAAGCACATCTTTGTTTTTACAGCAAAGATAGAATGTACAAATAGATTATGTATAGTTTTTCATGATCTGCTAATTAGAATAGATAGTTTTAGTTTGTTTTTCTGCCCAACCAGTGTTCTCATACTGCTGTCTCTTTCTACCCTGAAAATTTTTTTTCTTTATTTTTTTTAATTTTAGAGGCATCATACTTACATATCCATCCCCCATCCCCTTGCCTTCCCATCCTCCCATGTTCCTCCCCAAACCCCTCACCTCCTCAACTTCCTTCAAAGGGATAGGGAGGCCCTCCACAGGGGAACATCATAGTCTCTGACCACATTTTTAACATGGGATTTCCTAGATGCGATCTCATAAGTGGTTTCTATCATGTGAATGTGATAATATTTCTACAATTACTTCCCATTTGTTTTTCTAAGCAAGAGGTAGAGAGTTTCAAAATATCAAACCAGAAAGAGTTAACTTAGTGGGATGCTATGAAGAATTAAAAATGGTGATTTCTAAAAATTATAAAATGATGAAAATCATGCAATTACATTAAAGTGAAAATTCAGAATTTATAAAAGGCATTATTAGAAAAATTTAAAAAAGGTGTAGATAATAGCTAGAATAGATTCGAGATGAGGATTAAAGATTAAAAATCATTAATATATACAGATTGCTTAGGATCCAGATCAGTAGAATTCAAGTATGGTGATTTACTTAAAGTGTTAAAAAGATCACAGAGTTGTGTTAGCATTTGAAATCATTCTCTGTTATTTACTAAGAGTAGATTGGGTTATCATCAGGTATGGGGGAGCAAGGGAGGCTGAGTGCTGTAACCACAGCTCTCTAACTCTGATGAGGGCCTTGCAAGGTTAGGAGGTTCTCTTGGCAATCATACACACACAAACATAGCAATAATTTATGAGGAGGGAGATGCAGGTCAGATTATCCAGTATCTTCTAATATCTGTTTCCAAACATTTTTTCCTAAGAGAAAATTGTAAGTGATAAACCTATCAACATTACTCACTTAGAGAGAAGACATTTAGCCATGAAAAGCAGATATCTCTATTCTTTGCTTGCCAACTTTGCAAAGAATTAAAAATACTAGTTTCATAAAAATGGAATATGATTTGTAATTATGTTCAGTTTTTCAAAGAAGAAAATACTGTAAAAAGGTACCCATATTACACTCTTTAATTACTTTTCAGTCAATTGGCTGATTTATGATATAATCTTATTTATTTGTCAATTGGTAATTGGTCTTGTCTCTTACATAGCCTCATGATGTTTTATCAATTTATTTAATCCTCACAGATAGTAGGTAGAAGAGAAAATCTGTGAAGTTATCTATGAGAGTAATTGCTATAAATTTCCTTCCTGTATCCCTATTCCTATCAAACAAAGTTTCTTTATACAATTTAAAGAGAACACTTTTTATGAATAATGGCTGAGAGAACCAAATAAAATAATGCTTGTAAAATGACTAGCACTGACTTTAGCATGCAACAAATATTCAACTTTGGTATCAACAATAAGAATGTTTTAGTATTCATGCATACTATCCAGGAGACGATGTGGGCGGGAACCTTAAAGTTTTCCTATTTCTCTCATATGCCGTATGATCTTAACATGCATTGTAACAGCCATGCATATCATTAAGTTTATAAACATAGATAAAAATACCCATGGTTTCTATATAGATAATGGTCAAGTCATTTTTTATGAAATACTCAAGACTATTCAAAGACATTTTAAAAGACATTGACAAAGATAGTACTTATTATAAAATCCTTGTTGTTTCAGATGTTTGAACACAGCTGTTTAGATAATTAAACTGTTTTGCTTTCTTCTTCCATATTTCTTTTTTATTTTATTCTCTTATATGAAGCCATGTACTCTTCTAACAGCTACTTATTGTACCCTAATAATTCTTGACACCCCTTATTGTTCTCTCAGGGTAACATTTATTCAAATATAGCATTACCTTTTGTTTTCCTTTTTTTTACATCTATCTAAATCCACCTTTTGAAAATTTTGTATCCATTAACACTTTTTGTTGATGATCTGTAAATTTCATAGTATACAACCTTCAAGGAGACTATAGCAGAGCCTAGCTTAATTGTCATTAGAGAGGCTTCATCCATCAACTGATGGAAATAGATTCAGAGATCCACAGCCAAATATTAGGCAGAACTTGAAGAAGTCATGAGGGAATGAAGAGGAAGGACTGTAGAAACCATGGGGGCAAGGACACCACAAGAGTATGGTCCACAGTACCAACTAACCAGGGGTTATGAGGGCTCACCGAGACTGAACTGAATCAGGGACCCTTATTGTGTATCTGTCCTAGTTCCTCTGTATATGTTCATGTAGCTTGATGTTCTTGTGGGACAGCTTAGAGTGGGAGTTTGAGTATGTTTCTAATACTTTTGCCTATACTTGAGTCCCTTTTCTTCCTACTGGGTTGCTTCATTCAGTGTTAATACGAGGGGAGGCGCCTAGTCTTATTGCAAAATGATATGCCATGTTTGGTTGATTTCTCTGGTAGGCCTGCTCTTTTCTGAAGTGAAATGATGGACCATTTTTCTGAAGGGAAATGGAGGAGTAGATCTGGGGTAGAGAGGGGGGACTAGGAAGAGATGAGGGAGGGGAAACTGCAGTCAGAATGTAATATATGAAGGAATAATAAAAAGAGAACAGATCATTCAAGATTAACCATGTGGATTGCATTTCAAATAGTCAGGGCAGGAATTAAGAAAATAATTATTACAAATTACTTATGCTGCTGTGCCAGGAAATTACTAATAACAGAGGTAATGATTAGTCTTAAAATCTATATGGCCCTTTGTAATTCTTGGTATATGCAGTTTAGATCCTTTAACAAAGTGGCTATGATGAAGACTGGCTAAAAGTTTATTAATCCCACTTAGTCTCCCTGAAATTAACTGGGAGAAAGTTCTGGTCAATGAGACATGGTAGAATTCCTAGGCTTGGCTATAAAATTCTATAGATTGAACAAACATATTCTCAATGGCATTGGGGTAATCATAAGTGTAACATGATAGTATAAAAAACTGTAAATGCTTATCCCTAAATAACCATTTGGACAGAGTTTGTAAATAGGATTTATCAGATTCTGATAGACCATAACCAACAAATCAATTTTTATTAATCTTTAGTCTATTATGCTGTTGATATTTTAGGGTTTATTTCTTAATGCAACTTAACATAATATAAACAGACTGCTTTAAGAATGAGATATTTTAGAGATAAAAAGAATCTAAGAAAATTATATTGTTTTTCTTCTTATAATATAAAGCTCATGTGAGATTCATATCTTTGCTTACAGGAAAGCCTTTTCTACTACATTAAAAACAATTAGAGAGTTTGGGGTTAAGTCCTCAATCACATCACCTTCCAACCACATTATTTCACTGGTTTAAAATCTCTTACCAGTATCTACTTTTTAGCATTTAATGTCTCAGATGCCCTATAAATGCAGCATTTGAAAGCATCAAATGTATGTACTTTCAACATTTGAAAGCAACAAAAACATCATGCATGGTACTTGATAAAATTAATACACTATTTATTTGCCTTTTTAGCAGAAAGTACTGAACTATCAAGTTGAAAGACATTTCGAATATTTAAGAGAAAGAAGAGGAAAAAGAGAAGGAAGACTAGGAGGAATAGAAAATGCTCTGCTAACGTCAGAGAATGGGAGAAGGACATGAGAATACACATTCCCCTTATACCTTCTCTGATATTCACTCATTTCCTTCTCCAGTCAGAGCTCTTGGTAAGGTAAGGGCTTGGAGGTTTAGATCTGTTACTTTTTCTAGGAAAAAATTGATGGGACATGTTAATTTAATTTCATGCTACATCAGAAGTGTGGCATGCATACCATCTTTGAAGTGCTCTTAAAACAATGGTGCATTGTAAAACCCAGCTCATGGGTGGGAAAATAGCTCACTTAATAGAGTGTTTGCCTAGCATTCAGGGAAGTCTTTAGATGAATCCCCAGGAGAAAGTTAGCAGGGTTGCATGGCACATGCATGTGATTTCAACACTCAGGAGGTGTAGGCAGGAGGATCAGGAAGGAAGTCAAGAATAGGCTCCTTAAAAGCCTGCTTCAACAAACCAAACCCAAACAAACCATGTGCATACTAAAAGATAAAAATTAACTTTGAAGTTGTACCAGCCTATCAGTTTTCCTTTACTGTGTATTAAGTCTCAACAATTTTGAGCATCTAGGTGTGGTGACACTCACCCATAATTCCATCTTGAAGGAGAATTTTGAGACTTTGTCTCAAAAGCAAACAATGAAATAAAAAATTCCATTAATCATTATTCATTTTTGTATAAACGTAATTTTTCATTAAGACCATTAAGTTTCTATCTATGGCATGACTTTATTTGCTATAACAAGTATTTGTTTTTAAAATGATGTTTGACACTAACCTTGGTTTCTGAGATCTTCTTTTGGATTTCATCCATCATGTGAGGACCCTCTTTCCATGAGTCAAGCCTGGCTTTGGCCTGTCCTATGAACTGTTCAGCCTTTTCCTTTGCTTCTAGCCACTGTGTTGAATCCTTTAGCATTTCATTCAACTGCTGTCTCCGGTTGTGAAGATGTTCCTGTACCTCATCCCACTGATTCTGAATTCTTTCAACTGGCAACAAAGGAAAAACAAATAGCAGGAAATATTACTCTAGAGAAAGCAGGCGAAATTTATCATAAAACTACTTTTCATATTTTTATTATCCATTATAGTATTTAATGTGCTATGTGTGTGATAATTAATAAATGATTTCTATGCTCAGATGGAAAATTAGAGTTTCTATTAAATTATCATCATGAAATAAACTAGAACATTAGTGCTATGGGTAGAAATATTTTATTCTTACTCTCTAATATCAAAAGAGAATTATCTCTTAGAAAGGTACTATAGGGCTTGATTCTATTACTTGTGCATTTGACTTGTGAGTATAAGAATCTGAGTTTGGAAGTCCTGAAGTGACAGTCAAGATGGGAAACAGACAAACAATTTCCTACAGCTCATTGACATACTACAAAGCATGAAGGATTTTTTTTTTAGCATGATCAGACTTGCAGAGACAATTAAGGCATAAGTAACAGTATTAAGGCATTGACTGATGAGTTGGAAGAACATTACCCCATGATACCTGCCATGTTTCTTGGGGTGAAAATTATGAGAAGGCTTTTCACTATCCCCCCCCCCCGAGTTCCCTCAGTAATGTCAAAAAGTGTGGCAAACAACAATAGCCTCTATAATAAGTGACTCTTACAGTTTCCTTCCTTTCCCTATTTCGATTCCACTCCCATAAAGGTAATTCCTTTGACCACCTTACAAATAAACCACGTTTTCCTATAGATGCCACTCCAAGTTTTGTTTCTTGAGTAACATAGCCCAAATTAGTAATACTATGTTCACTCAAGGGGAAAAAATCAAGCTGATTGCAAGATGAGCAGTGGGTAAAAGCATATGCTTCCAAGCCTGATGATCAGAGATCAAACCCCAGATCTTATGTTAGAAAGTTATTCTCTGGCCTCCACATGCAGTGCATGGTACATGTGCCCTTCATACCTATATTCATATATGGACTGACACAAATAGATATGTATGTATGGTCAAACAAACAAATGTTAAAAAATTTTTTAAAAGGAAAGAAAAGTCAGCCCTTTCACTAAATCTTGAGTCGTTTTTATTGAAAAATGACCACTGTCTCTTTCTTATGATTCAATGTTACATCCTTTCAATAATGGCTATAACTCCTATTGTATTGTCTTCATTCATATCATAATCTCTATCTTATGCAAATAAATGTTCTGTTAGTTTGGCTTCTTTGATTCTAATTTAATTTGTAAGACTATATATTCAGGGATCATTTATATAGTTTTCTTTTACTAATTTAATTTATATTAACCATATTTTTGTGGAAAACACCCTCAAAATCATGTTTGCTAGTAGAATATCAACATATGATATAAAGTCCATAGATTATAATGTCTGGCGAGCTGCATTATACTGTGGAGTAAAATTCATTGATAAGCTACATTTCTCCAACATTTAAAAATTAATTGCAGGTTACAAAGAATCAGTTACTATACAAGTTTACCTATTTTAAATCCAATTGTTGGCAAATATAGACAATTCTTTCTATATAACTAATGCTACTTCAGAGGCATTTTTGAACCACATTAAAGCCTAGAAGGTAATAAGCACAAAAAGTGTATTATTATTACTAACTCAATACAATTAGATAAATACCAGAAAGACAGAAGAAGCATGAGTCATTGTTAAAACAATAAATATATATGAGAATTCATTTTGCTGGGCAGAAATTATGGAGAGTTTTACTTTAACAAAAGGATGCATAAGACTTCAGAGAACTAACAAATTTGTCAAGTATATTCAACATATTATTTGTATTTGTATTACTTGTAATTCTCTTCTCAGATATAGTCAAGAGAAATGCATATTTATTTATATTTACCAAAACTCATACTTTCCACTCCTTTTAAACCAATATATGCAAACTTCCATCTACATATCTCTGTCTATCTATCTATCTATCTATCTATCTATCTATCTATCTATCTATCTATCTATTTATCTCTCTATCTCTCTATCCACTATTCCTCTATCTGTCTATGATCTTGTGGTGTATATGGATGAGTGAGAGATTTATAACTATTTGTAACTGTATGGGTGGATCTCAAAAAGATAATACTGAGGGGTGCAAAAGTCAGTTCCAATTGAGTAGATACTGAAACACTGTTTGATTAAATGTAAGGTTAAAAACTCAAGAAAAATAGATTTTATGACTCAGGATAGTAGTTGCCCTTGTTGGATAGGTAGTTACTAGAATATATATGAAGGGCTCTGACAAGGTTCTGATAATAGTGTTTCTAGATTTTTGTGGTATTTACACAGGTATATTCAGTTTCTAACAGTTTACTAATTTAGATGTTTAAGCTAAGTATAATTTTTATTATATATTGAAAATGGTGTGTTATTTAACTTATTTAATTTAGGTGATTGTCTTTTTGAAAAGTGGTACAAAATGTATTATATAGATCAGTTTGTTAAACCTACAACACAATTTTGTGCTTAGATGCCCACAGATATTGCTCAGTGGCAAAAATCTTGCCTGTTATAAGGAGCTCTTAGACTGTTCCTCAGTACTACAAAAGGAATATTTAATAAAATATTTATTAGACAGTGAAGTAGATTAGGCTCTTCATAACAAACTAGAGTATGAAGAGTAATCAGTTGTTCACCTCTTGGGTAACAAAGCTAGCCAATTTCATTGATGAACTGACAGAAATCACCAGAGAAGTACGTGCACAACCATATGTAGAAAATTTGAGAAGCATTAGAGATATTTCATTTTGTCAAGAGATGAACAAGGCATGCAATCTGATCCCTAATGTTAACATCTCTATGGGCCCACAGTCCACCCATTAAATCCCTTCCAATTCTCCTTCCCAGGGAGATCTGATAATCCTCCCCTTGAGCCCCCTTTATTACCTAATCTCTTTGGGTCTGTGGATTGTCTCATATTTAATCTTTATTTTAAGCTAATGTCTACTTATAAGTGAGTACATACCATGTTTTAGAATGGAAGAGTACTGAAAGAGACAACTGGAAAGGGAGGAGCATTTTTGGGTGAGCGAGAAACCTGGTAAAATAGAAACTCAGGAATCTACAAGGATGACTTCAGCTAAGCAATAGGGGATATGTAGGCTAAAATGGCCATATCCTGTGACCACTCAAGACTTCCAGTGGATGAACTGGAACATTAACTCAGCTATATAACCTTCATATTTTCTTGTCTATGGGATGTGCCAGGTTAAGGGTGACACAGAGATTTATAGGGCTGGACAACCAATGACTGCTCCAGCCTCATACCCATGCCACAAGAGTGAGCACACACCTGGGACTGCCTGATGTACTAGGACCCAGAGCCTGGATGGCTCAGCAGCCTAGGATAGAATCAAACATGACTGGAAAAAAAGTCAATGTAATTATGTCTGATGATGTTCTGCTGTGCTCATAGATTGGTGCCTAACCCAATTGTCATCAAAGAAGCTTCATCTAGTAACTGATAGAAACCAATGTACATACTCAAAGCCAAATATTAGGCCATGGTCAAGGAATCCTGCTGAAGAGAGGGAGCAAGGATTGTAGGAGCCAGAGGGGTCAAGGACTTCACAAGAAAAACCACAGAATCAATTAAACTGGGCTCATGAGGGCTCACAGAGACTGAACTAATGACCAGGGAGTGTTGAGGGAATTCAGTCCATTTAACCAATGGTATTGGGGTGACTAGCCCTATTAGCATGCTCTGCTCTGGGTATGTGACCAGATAAGAACTAAGGACAGGGGACATGTATTCTCTTGGACAGGGAAGGCGCCCTGATGCCACAGCTCAGTGACCTGGTCCAGAGTTTTCCCCATCCTTCCCTGGTAGATGAAGAAGCAGCTGTTCTACTTCATTCTGTATTCAAGTGTGTGTTATTTCCACTCCATCCCTTAATAAAAAGGCATCATTAGATTCTTGCTTTATCTGGCATCCAATGTGGGTCACAAAACAGCAACCATAAGATTAAGACCCTCATGCTCTACCAACAGGTAGTATTTATCAACAAGGGTTAATACGGAATTTGCAGGACTTGGCCATTATGTCAATTTTTTCTCAGGCTCCCTCAAAGATTACCAGGATCCACCAATCAGCAAAAAGTAGTCTAGAAAACTACACTCAAATTTCTGAAATATTATTTATGAATGCTTGTTTTCATTTAAGAGGGGTTGGTTATAAATTGTTATTAGCTATAGCCAATCTCTTTCTAAAAGAAGAAAGGGAGATATGATATATAAATAATGGAGAAAAATAGATTATTGAATCCACTTTAAAATCAACTGTTAATCTCAAAATATTTAATATTGGTATGGATTTTAGTTTACTGATATAAATTTAAAGTCAATCTTATTATACTGTATGTATATTTATACTCGTGTTTAAGGTATCATATTCATGCAGCTCATTTAAAAATGTAAATGTATGCTGGGTGTTGGTGGCACATGCCTTTAATCCCAGCACTAGGGAAGCAGAAGCAGGCAGATCTCTGTGAGTTCAAGGCCAGCCTAGAGCAAGTTCCAGGACAGCCTCCAAACTAACAGAGAAACCCTGTCTGGAAAAAACTAAAAAAAAAATGTAAATGTATAATTGCAGATACAGATTAATAGCTAGTCATTTATAATAGTAAAACTTAGAGTTATATTAACTAGGTTTTCTAGGTATACAGAGATATTATTTAATTATGTAGGTAATCTTCAAACACTTCCAAGACCTACAGAATATGGCAATTTAAGTGTTTTAAGAACTTGGATTTTTCTCCAGAGAGAGACACATCTTCTTCTGGCAACATAAATTACTTCGAAGGGGATGATGGACATCAAAGAAACTCCTTATGGAATTTGCTTTCAATGTGGCAAGGCAAGCCATTTGGTCAAGAAACTGCTCTTGCCTGGACTCTTTGTAAGTAGGTTGTATAAAATGGACATGCAGGACCCACAAGAAAATCACCAATAAACTTTGCTAAAACAAGGGGGAATGGTCCTTCAAGTTCCTGCTTCACAGAAGAAACTGCCAGACATTCTACATGACACACACAAAAGCAACTGATGAACTTTACCAATATAGGTGGGACATTCCTACAAATTTACTGTTTCACTAAAAAGTCTGCCAGATACTCTAGGCCTGTAGGCTGAAGTTGGATACCCCAACATTATAGAATTCTGGGTGACTGTTCAGACAGCCAGACGTCTCAGTCATTTCTAGAGTTTTGGAAGTTACTTGCAATGCACTTTCTCTTTACTCAGGTAATATAATATCCTTCTGGGGTCTTTTATAGAACTGAAGATTAGATAGTTATAGTTTAATTATGATAAGAGATAAATTAGATGTGAAACTTTAGACTCACAACGATAGGATAGATGATATAGAATTTTCTTTAATTTTGTCAAGTACAAATAGACTTAATATTGTACCTATAATTCTTGTTTGATAAATGTTTTGTTGTATGTAATTTTACTATGTTCAAATTAAATCATTCCTTTTTGATTAGACAGAAGGGGGTAAATGATGTGGGATGTCATTATGTATGCTTTGAGCATGTCTTGCTCTCATTGGTTGATAAATAAAACTGCTTTGGTCTATAGCAAGGCAGAATAGAGCCATGTGGAAAATCCAAGCAGAGATACAGGAGAAGAAGGGCAGAGTCAGAGAGAGTCCAGCAGTGGCCCAAGGAGCAACATGCCAGAGCACCCTGGTAAGTCACAGGCCATGTGGTGATAAACAGATTAATAGAAATGGGTTAATTTAAATATAAGATCTGGTTAGTAATAAGCCTGAGACATCAGCCAAATATTTATAGTTAATGTTAAGCCTCTGAGTGATTATTTAGAAATGACTGTGAGTCTGGGCAGGACAGGAAAGCCTCCAGTTACAAGGGAGCCTGCATAGCACTGACTAGGCCCTCTGCATATATGTTACACTTGTGTAGCTTGGTCTTCTTGTAGGACTCCTAACAATGGGAGGAGGGGCTGTCTCTGACTCTTTTGCTGGCTTTTAGGACATTATTACTCATATTGGTTGTCTTTCTCAGCCTTAATATATGGATGGGTGCTTAGTCTTACTGCAAATTGATATGCTATGATTTGCTAATATACATGAGAGTACTGACATTTAAAGAATAGAAATGGAGGAGGAGAGGTTTGGGGTTGGGGCCTACAGAAGGTCAGGTGGGGGGAGACTTGGGATAAGGAAGGGAAAATTCTTCAGGATTTAGGTTACACAGTAAAAAATCAAATTAAAAAAAGGAAAGAAGGCATAAAATCTAAAGATCATCAAAGGGAAGCTGTTATCCTGGAAATATTTCAGTGTGGTATTTGGACAGCATACAGACATAGTAATTGTCCATAATGGCCAGCAATTCAAATTGCAGAATTCTATCACACTTGCAATATTTTCCCCATGAGATTGATTGACCAAAGATGTATTATGGCAATGCACTTGTTCACTAGAGCCCATACTGTTAGATTTATATTTATACCAGATTCCACTGACATACAAAAGTGAAATAATAATAAAATATATGCACATAAACCCAGACAATCTGTGCATGTTTGTAATTGAAAAGCAAACCGATATACACACTTTTTACTCATAGAGGTCCATTGCTGAAAGCTTCTACCTGATTTTCACAGTAAATAGACGCTGGATAATGAAGGGAAGTAAATAACCAAAGCTATGACATAAGATGACAGACTGGGACACAGCATGTGTGCTGATTTATAGGTCTCTAGAAGTGTCAAATTGGAAACCTAGTAATCATGCTAAAAATCACAATATTGCAGAAAAAGGAACAGTTCAGTTGATTAAGTACTAACCAATTCTTCACTTCAAGTTTTAAAAGGAGCTGTATTTGATTATTGATATATATTCTTGGCTCAAATAAATTCTTGTATCTTTCCTAGGAAGGACTGTTATTTTTTTAAAAAAGAAATGATTGCTATTTTGAAAAACACTGCTACTGAAAAAAGAATAGGAATTTCATTACTGATGTTATAGACTGAGAATTAGGAGTTAGTGCTATTGAACTGTAGAAAGTTATCTTGATTCTTTCAGTGTGTCCTGAATTACAGCATTTTATTACAGTTTTGTAATAAAATAGAAAAGATTAATTTGAAAAGTTAATTTCCTAGGCAAACTTAAGTTTTCTCCATTGCAGAAGTAAAATAATTAACATCTGGCTAGGCACAATATTATTGTGATGGTCAAACTCAGTAATGGACACAAGCTTGAAGGACCTTGTTAAGCAAGGTGATGCAACATTTCTACATGGGAAAGACTAAACAAGAGATTTAGTCTTTAGCACACATCCATGACCTGCTAGTGGTACACCCTGTGGATCTTAATGATCTCATTGAACATTCAAGTATTACAAGTAGAAAATACCAAGCTGCAACACTTACACTATAGGGAAAACTGAATTCACTTGATCAAGTATAGAGAACAGATATGCTCAATTGTGAGGAGTCATAAAAGAAAAGCCATCCCAACTACAGTCAAGATAATGAACTCTGAACTAACATTTTGTGGCTAGGAAAAACATGGGGACTCACAGAAATTCTCCTGGGGCAATTAAACAAAAAATCATCATTACTGTACTCTTGTACTAAGCTAGATACAACAGTACCAAGAGTAATGTTTGACCTTCAGAAACTTAAAAGGAACCAACCAAAGTAAAAATGATATTAATCAAAACTATAGATGACATTATGTATATCCCTAAGGTGTAACTAGATGTGATTGTGTGGAAAATCTATCAATATGTAAGCTCTAAAAACTGAAGTCTCAACACAAATTCATGAAGAAGAGGAAGAGGTATACATGATTACCACATAGCCAGTGTGAAAGTAGCTTCATTTCTTTTAGGGAGAAGAGAGGAGGAATGTGGTTGCAGTGAAAATAAAGTGTAAAATGTCCATGCTGTAACATAATTGAAGCTAAAGTTATAGAAAACATGAAACATGATGAATTCTTTTTGTTTGATAAGCTCAGGTATTGTGTATTCTAGAATTTGCTTCACATTTTTTCTCCTGTCACTATTTCTTTTTTTAGTTTTTATTACTTTTTTAAAATTTAAATTATAATCAATCTTATTTTACATATCAATCCCAGTTCTTAGTCACTAATGTCAAGCAGACTATCTGCTTTTCCCCTTATCTCCAAAGATCTACATTTCAGGGATAACCAAGCATTTAAGTGCATGGTGAGAGAAACAAAATAAATAATTGAATTAAAAATGTTCAGAATATCAACAAATATTTAACACTTACTTGGAACATGGAAGTGATTATTAATTTGCTGTTATTTGTATACTACATATATTGTAGTATAGAGGTACTAAAAAATCAGTAATCTACAGAGTTGAAATTTATTATCAGTATCTTGTCCTTAACTTGCTCTCAATTATAGGGATGAAGATGGGCAATTATCTACTTATGTAGTATTTCTCCAGGCTTCTTAAATTCTGAGTGATGAAACAAAGAACAAGCAGATTGGCTATGCCCTGGGCCTCTTTCCAGCTCTACCAAGCTGTGACATGTCTGTCTCTTGATGCTTCTGTCAGAGAAGGAGGATTGCGAAGAATCTAGTGAATACTGTAATTACATGTGCAAATAGCACATCAAGAGCCATATTATTTCCCTAGATGTTCATTATCCATGTTTCACCTTGGTAATCCTATGGTCACATATTCAGTCATGCTGAAAATCAGATAAAGTAAGCTTAAGCCAACCTTAAAAACTGTTGTCCTTTTCTAGATTGATGGTGTTTTTATCTTTGTGTCTTGATAGAGACATATACCATGTAGGTATGTTTTATTCATCAAACCTCACCAAATGGAATACTTAGATGTATGCTAAATCTGGCATAGACAAAAGAAATGTCATTGATTAATGAGCTACAGATATAGAAATATATGTTATATTTAAGGGAAAATGGATTTATATCACAGAATTTCTTTGGAATGTATCAGAAAATAATAAGGAATGTGGGTAGACAAAGAGATGAAGTGGTAAAAAACAGGCTCTAAATTATAAATGATGGGATCTTGGATATTTATTGCAATACTTTCAGTTTTCTTTCCCTTTGAAACATTTCGAAGTATTAGATTAAGTAAAATGATCTTCCACAGCAAAGCAGCATACTACTTAAGCAGTTGTAGAATTACAGACACATTTTTCCAATGTTGAAAAAAACAGCTCCTTTAGAATATCGAAGTTTAAAAGATAGTAAACAGTATTTATATGAATACAATGGCAAAATTATTTGTTTAAAATCATTCCTTCTGTGCATAGTGGGGATGGATTACAGGCCAGTCTCCAAATTTTTCAATCAACAGGTTAGAAAAGAATGTGTAATAATTTTAAAAGTATGGTAAATAGTCCTATGGAGAAGATAATGAGTAAGTCTTCTAATGAAGGTTTGTTTTCTTATTCAGCTTATTAATAATATGAAAGTTCTCATTATGAAAGATGATTTTAAAAATGGTGACATTTTTGGTTTCCATAAAAGCCTGCAGTTAGATAAACAAACAATTTGTAAGTACTTGCTAATGCCCATGTGTTAAAGGCTTCATCTCCAGCCAGACACTGTTAAAAGAGTCTGGAAATCTTTATCAGACATGACCTAGGCTTTAGATAACTGATGACTAGCCATAAAAAGGATTGTAGATCCTTCTTCCACTGTCTTTTTCTTCCTGATGATGAGATGACTAGTGGTTTTGTTTTCTTGTTCTTCCTGCCATATTGTGCTTCACTACACACAAAAACACAAAGAGGCCTACCTAGAATTTATTGCAGTGGCAGAAATCTGATTAATTTATAATAATTGTGTAATTTTTTAGTTTATTATTCTAGGTCACTAGAGTCATAGAAAAGAAACTATCTAGATTTTTATAAACACAGCATATTGTTGGATAATCCATCTGTCCAATAACCCAGTAACTGCTTAAATAGGTGTCAAGTATAGCAAATATAATGCTAACAGCATAAAAAGTTATAGAAAAAGTTCATTACAGCATAGTTCAAGAGTCCCATTACCATTCCAGCATCACAGATTTATCAACATGCCAAACACATGCAATGTACATAACAACACCCATCCATCACTGTAAACTTGCACAACATTTATGCATTCATTGGAATACAATTTTTCTACTTTTCTACACACACACACACACACACACACACACACACACACACACACACACACACACACACAATTCAGTTTGTACACATTACTCTGAAACTTTTTTAAATAAATGAAAAAAGTAAATGATACCAGAAAAGTGATGTGGTCTCGCTATCATTGTTATTCAAACACTTCACAGATTCTTCATTCTCTTCATTCAAGTTATACAATAAAAATGAAGGAAACATAATTCACTGAATCTCTCTCTCTATGAGAGAGAGAGAGAGAGAGAGAGAGAGAGAGAGAGAGAGAGATTCTTCCTCAACTCTTTCTCTTCAGATTGAGATTCTCCTCTGGCCCACCTGGATCCATTCTTATACCCAATTTTCTTTTTTCTATTTAATTAATTTTTTCTTTATTTTACATACTGATCACTTTTCCCTACCCCCTCTCCTCCAGTGTCTTCCCGTCTACCAGCCTCTCTTTTGAAGTCTGTTTTACTTCTTGATGGTAGTTACTCAATTTCAATTTTTTCTATATCTTTAATCTCAGTCTAGAACACATTTAATTCTATTGTGCAAAAGAAAATAATAAGAATCAAACAAATCAACACACACCATGGTTCTTCCATTCCCTTCTACCCACTGGCCAAAATCAACATAGTTTTTTCTTTCTTTTCCACCCAACTGGTAAGTCATGTCTTTCTCTTCCACAGAACAGTGTTTTTTTTCTTTTCTTTTCTTTTTGAATTAAGAACAAGATTGTTTTACATGTCAATCCCAGTTCCCACTCCCTCTCATCCTCCCAACCACCCCAGCAACTAATACCTTACCTATCACATATGCTTTCTGCTCCCCAGGGAGTGTGAGGCCTTCCATAGGGGGGCTTCAGAGTCTGTCATATCCTTTGGGATAGGGCCTAGGCCAACCCCCTTGTGTCTGGGATCAGGGAGTATTCCTCTAGGTGGATTGGGATGCCAGAGTCCACACCTATGCTTGGGATAATTACTGAACTTATCTACAGGAGGTAGGTAGGTTTCTGGGTCTCCTCACTGAAACCCACGTTCCTGAGGTCTTGATCAGTCCCATGATGGTATCCCAGCTATCAGTCTGGGGACCAAGAGCTCCCCTTTGTTCAGGTCAGCTGTTTCTGTGGATTTCAACAGCCTGGTCTGGACACCTTTGCCCATCATTCATTCTTCTCTGCAACTGGATTTCAGTTCAGTTCAGTGATTAGTTGTGGGTGTCTGCTTCTACTTCCACCAGCTGCTGGTTGAAAGCTATAGGATGGCATATAAGACAGTCATCAATCTCATTATCAGGGGAGGGCATTTAAGGTAGCCTCTCCTCTGTTGCTTAGATTGTTAATTGATATCTTTGTAGATCTCCAGTCCTTTCCCTAGTGCCTGATTTCTCTGTAAACCTAAAATGTCTCCCTCTATTATGATATCTCCTTTCTTGTTTTCTTCTATTCTTCCCCCAACTCAAACTTTCTAATCTCTTATGTCTTCCTCACTCCTTTTCTTCTCCCCTTCTCATTCCCCTAGCTCCCTCCCCACCCCTCCCTTACTCCCAATTTGCTCAGGAGATCGTGTCCCTTTCCCCTTCTCCAGGGGACCATGTATGTCTCTCTTAGGGTCCTCCTTGTTTACTAGCTTCTCTGGCAGTGTGGATTGTAGGCTGGTAATCCTTTACTCTATGTCTAAAATCCACATATGAGTGAGTACACACCACTTTTTTCTTTTTGTGATTGGGTTACCTTGCTCAGTATTGTTTCTTCCATCCATTTTCCTGCAAATTTCAAGATTCCATTGTTTTTTTCTGCTGAATAGTACTCCATTGTGTAAATGTACCACATTTTCTCTATCCATTCTTCAGTTGAGGGGCATCTAGGCTGTTTCCAGGTTCTGACTATTATAAATAGTGCTGCTATGAATATTGTTGAACAGATGTCCTTGTTGTATGAATGTGCATCTTTTGGGTATATGCCTAAGAGTGGAATTGCTGGATCTTGTGGTAGACTGATTCCCATTTTCCTGAGGGTTGCCATACTGATTTCCAAAGTGGCTGTACAAGTTGGCACTCCCACCAGCAGTCGAGGAGTGTTCCCCTTTCTCCACATCCTCTCCAGCATAAATGGTTATTGGTGTTTTGGATTTGATCAGTGGTTTATATACAATGCCCCTTAAAAGATGTCTTGGATCACAGCAGCATTTTTTATACTTGTAAGCTTGATGCCATTATACAATCTCAGGCTTTTCCTCAATTTTCTCAATCGGAATCTTCATTTTAAACAAGATTCCTTAGGTGATTTAATATTCATGCTAATGTTTGAGAAGCACTAGTCTCCATTCATAATTTCCACAGTCATGTCTCAGGTGATATTTCCAACCTGACGCAAATTGATTTTTGGCAATGAAATTATTTTGCTGATTATAGCAGCAACCTTCAAGTTGCTGTAGCACTGCAGCCTGTAGAGTGTGTATTTATTTTCACAAAGTGCCCTTTATTACGTTTCATTACTGACAAAGGCTTATGTCTGCTTCTATGAGAATCGAGCCATGCTTTCATTTTATTCTAACACTTTGGCCACTTCTCATATTGCTCTTTCCACTCCTTAAATATTGCTATTCATTAGGGCTCTCTCTTTAATTTCCCTTTCCATTTTGTATTCTCCCTGGTGAATTCACTTACATATACCATTTCATCTATGGTGGGTTCACTCAAATCTCTGTATCAAACAATCTCCTGAGGTCCACAGAGCTAAATACCCACTAAATCACTTTGAAAGTGTCAACATATCTAAAGTCTAGAATACCATCTTCACCCTTCCTATGTCTAACTACTGACAAATCTGTTCCTCTATCTCAAAATTTAAGGAAAAATGTACAAACCATCCTCAATTCCACTTACCTCCTGTCTTTTAACCAAGTATATGCTAAGTCATACAAAGTTTCACCCTTTTTAGCTGCTCTTCTAAACTCTATCATCCGACTCTCTTTCTTGTGCCACTTTAATTAAAAGCCTCCTGTTGCTTACTCTAATTGTTAGATCATAAGCTTCTATACACATCTGAATTACATAGAGTACTTTAAAAAATACTAGATTCTGGGACCTAGTCTCAAAGGTTCTGAATTAATTGGGTTGGGGTGGAATCAAGGCAACAATATTTTTGAAAGCTCCCTGTAGTGATTCTACTATGTATCCAAAAATGCAAATTATTAATGTAATACTAGCCTTTTGTACTTTGTATCCATCTTCATTACTTTGGTCAAATAAGCCTTTTGAAGATAAAAATCTAATTCTGTCTGTCATGATGTCTAAAATTCAATTCATTTTACACCTTTGTGCTTTCCAGGTACAATGAAAATGACACACTGCCCTACAAGACCTTTGAAGAAGTAGACTTTATTTACTTTTTGGAGTTTCTTAGCTTCTGATGCTTGATTTAATGCCAATTCTCATGTAGTATAGTCATGTAGGATTTCTAAGCATATGATATGTGACCTACACACTTCACCTATGTATGTTTTCTGTTTATTCAGAAATTTTCTTACTTTTACAGATGGCACAGTCTGCTCCAACATCACTGCAATTAGTCATCAGTCTTCCTGACAATTTCCTTTGACTAAATCTAAGGTTGCTACTGCTCTACTGTTTGAGTTTCTTAATCATTTTCTCTTTGTTTTCTTACCTCATACCTGAATACATTGATTGCATTTTTTAAATAATTCTCTATCTAATGTCTCTCTTACCCATTAAAAGTTAATTACCTTAGGAGAAATTGTAAGTATGGCAGATAGAGGATTTAAAAATGTTTAGAAAGGAGAGTTGCCATGTGTACCTCCTAAATAAATTGTTTCTATAAAAGCAAAAATCCTCAAAGACATATATAGTACTCAAAAGAGATACATATATGCAATCAGGGCCATGAAAATAAAATATACATTCAAATAATTTGTCAAAATGGGGTTTCTTTATTAAGGGGGTATGGAAGTGTAGCCCCATTCTACAGATTCTCTTCTACAGAAAAAAATATTGGGTTATTTATAAAGATCAATGCATTGTGGGGCGTTTAATGTATATATACAAATAATTCTGTTTAAGGCGAAGACAGTGTCATCAATAATAAAATATATTTTGCTGTAAAGCATTCAATGAAAGGTTCAAAAGTAAAAGATATCAAAGACTAGAACTGACATTTAAAGGCCCATTTTCAGTATTATTTTTAACTTTGCTTATTGAAACCTTACCAATTCATGAACTTTAAGAGTAAGTATATTGTGTGAAATGTAGGGGGTACAAACATAATTCTATGCCAGTTCTAATGATGACAAATAGTGACAATAGTAACAAACTAGTATAATTCAAATTATGTAAATAAACTCTGAATTTTTGTACAACTTGTAAAGTATCATTGCAACTTCTAACTGAAACATTTGAATTTATAGAAAACAAAACAAAAATATGTTTTATGGGTTCTGCTCTTTCCATTTACCTTGGGGTAAATCATAGCTGTACATTCAGAGAAGAAAGACCCATGAGAGAGACAATACCATGGTGAAACATATGGCTAAGAATTATACAAAAAGATTTGTTTAATTGCCTTAAATTTAAAAGGAAATTCTTCCAGAACAGAATTCTCATAGTAAAAA